>NW_009969564.1:0-2133 GCF_000747805.2 Chaetura pelagica | reverse complement strand
AAGGTCACTGTAAACACCTACATAGGGACAACAAAAGCATTGAACTGTTGAAGAATTAGACAAAGAGGTATAGGCATCTGTTGAGATGATCTTTAGGCACACTGCAGTTCTATGAGAGATAAGTCCCGGTGATGTGGCAGTAGGTGACAGCAGAAGGAGAGGAAAACCCAGTGTTTGGTTCTCACTCCCTATGGCAGTGTATGAGAGCAGAGAAGCCAACAAGAAAGAACTGGAGGTGTGATTTATCATGAGGTGTTGCACAAAGAAAGCTGAGAAAACTTCAGTGGGATCCATAGTTCATGCCATACATTACCTTCAAAGTTACTTATGAAAACAAGGATAGAAAAGAAAAAATAAAAATAAAAACGTCTCTCCAGTGGCCAGCTAGGAACAGAAGTGATTGGGGTACATAGATGAGCACCCTCTCCAGTGCAACTGGTAGTCTTCCCAAACACACATTATGAGGGGTGGCATGAAGTCAAAAACTGCAGCAGCAATGTCAGGCTTCAGCTGCCCTCAGAAAGTCTGAGCATGCATTACACTGAAGTCCGGTGACAAGAGCAACGTTTTAGACACAAATCAAGGTTTTCATGATGCTCAAGAGTGAAGATGGAACTCTCGACTATCCTGAGCAGCGTGCAGGAACAGCACAGTAACAGCAATCACAATGTACTCAGATTCAGTATCACTGCAGGAGCAACTGAATACCCAAATTTACTACAGCATGTTCTGCTTCATAATAGGAAAGTTGAGTATGAAGAAGCTTATAGAAGGGAGCTAAATGAGGCAGCTGAGAGTTGAACTTTCATGGGCAGTATTCAAGGACAAATAAACATTGTCCATAAAAAAAAACCAAAACCAAAACAAACAAACAAAAACCCTAAACAAAACAAAAAACATGAGGGAAAGGGCAAATGTAAACTTGGCATAGATTAACATTAGGGTTAAACTAAATCAGTGTCAAAATGAAGAAAATACTACAGCAAAACTCTAGCAGATCGAATCTGTACAAGTCCATGGGACCAGGTCAGAAGGACTTAAGCATACTGGAGGAGTTGGCCAAAGCCACTGCAAGGCCATTCTCCATCAACTTCACAAAGTCATGGCAATCAAGGAAAGTTCCTGACAACTAAAGTAATATATTTGTTTACCAGTCTTCAAGAAGGCCAAGGAATACCTGGAGAACTACGGGTTTATCAGCCTCATCTCAGTCCCCAAGAAGGTTATGGACCAAGTCATCTTACAAGGCATGGAAATAGGAAGCACAGATCTCCCAAGGGCAAATCACACTTCACCAATTTGATTGCCTTCTTTGATGACAGCAATGTATACTGTTTCACCTTACCTTCAACAATATCTTTGCCACTGTCTCCTGTATTATCCTTACAGCCCAGATATTGAGATATTTACTAGATTAATACATGATAACACATGAGAATAATTCCATCATCAGGCATAAAGGGTTGCACTCAGTATCACAAAATCCAACTGGTAACAAGTTACCAGTCAAAAACCGGTATTTGGCCCAGTACTGTTTACTGTCTTTATTAACAACCTAGGTAATGGGACAGAGTGCACTCAGCAATTTTGTAAATTATCAGAGAAATTAGGAGGTCAGTATGGTGGACAGCAGGGTTGTTTTTTTCAGAGGCATGGCAGCAGACTGGAGAAATTAACTGAGAGGAACTTTGTAAAATCCAACAAAGGCCAAGTCCTGTATCTGGAATAGAATAACCTCCTATAACAACACTGTCTAGAAATATATATATAGGTTTGGAAAAAGTGGGAATACAGGATATCCAGATGATTCGTTATGTTTGGATTTCCAACAGAGACTGGACAAGCTCTCCTACCAAAGGATCTTTAAGAACCTCTTCAAGAAACCACACAATCAGAAAATAAGAGGGAAGGCTCTTCCATGGACAAAGAAGAGGTTAAAAAGTAAGTGGGGTAGATATATGGTAAATTTTCAGAGGGGAGGATGTCAGTAGTTGAGATCCACAGAAATATATGGTAGAACTCATTAAAGCTGAACATACACTCAGGGGATGCAGATAAGAGAGTGAACAGTGAAGTGACAACAGTTGCTAAAGATACCAAGTTATTTAGGTGAGCAGTGAGCTGACTGTATAG
>NW_009969563.1:0-2145 GCF_000747805.2 Chaetura pelagica | reverse complement strand
TTTTTTTTTTTTCAAGTCTGACTAATCTACCTTTGTCTTTTTTTCCTTTATTATCTGGACATAGAACTGCTATTTGAAGTTCCTCTTATGCTGTTCCACAGCGCACAAACACAATTCAATTTCAGTGAAAAAAACTGATTCTGCTGATGTTTCTGTTGCCTTTCTGTCAGACTGCATTGCTGTCTTACAAAGCAAGGTGAACAGGGCTAACTGCAGATGGAGATCACTGCATTTGAACTGGAAGCAAATGAGAACTTGTTGACTGTCCTGTGTCATGCATCAGGGCATAATGTGCTTCTCTGTTTTCATCTCTCTTTCCCACAGTTAGTTTCTCACTATTTGCACTGGAATGGCATTATGTTACTTTCAAGATAAGATTACCATTGTGGTACGAGCACCTTCCTCCAATTGTCCTTGCTGAACAACATAGAACAGTGTGTAACATGTTTTAAAAAAACAATCCTTCTTTACAGATTAAGTAAAACAGTATCTGTTGCAGCATTTTATCTGGCAGTATTCAGAAATGGCATCTGTGAAAATTCAATGTTAGCACTTGGAAAATCTGAAATCTATATGGTCTATAGGCTTGATGCTGGAGTGGGATGTAGCTGGAGTGTTCCCAGGCCATGCCCCTCTACTGGCACCAAACAGGGAACTGGCCAGAGGAGAAATCATTAGAAGCTAGATAAACAGTGTGAGTAAAGGGGTGGTGACCTGGGCAATGAAGACCATCCTGAGGGAGGGAGGGAGCAGGCAGGGAGAATAACACACCTGAAGAAAGGGACTAGAATTGTCAGGCCAAGGTATTAAAAGTAAAGTTTCCATGGGTTATCACAAGCTGCTCCATTTTCTGTGCCTGTTTTGAAGTCCTTTGGTCTAACCATTGCAGTGCTGAGCACTCACTTCTCCATCTTAAACTGCTGTGACTTGTGTGTATTATTGCTAAATTACCTCAAGAGTAGTCTTTGGTGACTCAGATTGGTTAGGCAAGATTTGCAGATACTCTTCCATTAAAATAACTATTGGAATTAGGGAAAGGGGGTGAGCTTTTGGGCTTTCTTTGACTTTAAAGTAGAACCAGCGAACCTCAGAAATAAATACAAGCTGAAAATAATTTACTTTTGACTTCTCTACATGTCCATTAGACCACCAGAGAGACAGTATGGCTGGTGCCTATAGAGAATGATGGAAGTGACAGAAGGAGTAATAATGTGTCATCCCTTAGAAAAAGAAGCTGAGATAATTCTTGCCCTGTGAAACATGGAGAGATTAAAGAGGTGTGCTATAAACCTACTTCTTTACTGTGTTTTGTTTGTGAGTTAGGGCTTTCAGCTTCTGAGCTCATGCTGAAAGGTGTCCTTCATATCTGTCTTGAGGATATGGAGTGAAAGATCAGAGAGAGAGATAGTGCTTTGCTAACTTAGTCACTGAAAGTAAAGTTGCTAAAAGTGAGAATGAAAACGATGAGCTGATGACATGTGTAAAACTTGTTTCTGCAAGTGATTAAGGCCAACTTGTAGTGCCATTAGGGATCTTGACATGGTGGTGGTGACATTCCTGGTGGCTGGTAAGTAAGTGGCTTATATGGTGGTTTAGTTTATGAAGAAGGTTGTCTTTTTGTGAGGAGCACTTGTTTTCTGTCAGTTCCTTTGTAGTCTCAGAGCTGGAGCACATTAAAAATAATCTCTGGGTAGAAGTGCAGAGAATTAAGTTGAGTTGTCTTCCATGAAGCTATGAAGAAATGACTTGTTAGATTCTTTTTAGTTCTAGTTGGATGCTCAGCATTCACACGTACTTCCTAGACTTAGATTTCCATGCTGCTCCTTTCCCATTTATACTTATGTTTGGTGTTACTCCATCCCATGCACAGAATTCTGCATTTGTTCTTGTTAAATTTTGCTCGATTGACAATTGCCCAATGCTCCAACTTATCTACATCCCTCTGCAAGGTCTCTCATCCCTCCAGAGATTCAACAGCATTTCACAGTTCAGTGTCATTAGCAAACTTGCTATTGGTGTGTTCAACTCCTGCATCCACGTCCTTGGTAAAAAGATTGAACAGCCCCTGGAATCGAGCCCTGAGGAACACCACTGGTGACTGGTTGCCAGCCAGTTGTAGCCCCATTCACTACAACCCTTTAAGCC
>NW_009969562.1:0-2144 GCF_000747805.2 Chaetura pelagica | reverse complement strand
ATCTGCTGCCCAGGCCCGGCTGGGGCTGCTCTGGCTGGGAAGTGATCACCAACTGTCAAGGGTAAGTCCGGTATTGTTTTATATAATATGTTTATATAATTCATCATGATCGTTATTATTACTATGGCTGCTACTGCTTCATGAAATCTATTCTGGGTTTGTTTTGTGGTTTTGGTTTTTTTCTTCCAGCCTTATCTCCCTTGTTCCCCTTTTAATCTTCCCCTGGGCGGATAGTGGGGGGGATGACAGAGAGCCTCTGTCACCTGGTTATTGGCTGAAATTGTGACAGTGTTTGTGAGAGACATCCTGAAGCAGGAGCCATCCTCTAGAGGTGTCAGAGCTGATGGATCCATGCACAGGGCTGAAGGCAGCAGCCAAAGAATGGGCAGGGTGTGGTGGGATGGAAATGTTACTTGTAGAAACAGCAGTAGCACTGATGTCTGGGGTTTCTTCAGCCTTTTCAGCCCAAAGTTTCAGCGGGTCTCGTGGTGCCGGGAGCATCCTCATGGCGTGAGGGAAGAATGTGTTCTGCAGAGAGGAAAACGGCATGTCTTGTAGGGCCAGCAGTTGAGCCCAGACCTCCTCTGCTGCTGTCAGTGACGTTTAAATACACAACTACTTCCCAGGGCAGAGCAGAGGAAGTGCTGGGAAAAGAATAATTTTGATGCGCATTTGCAATAATAATGATAGTTCAGCTCTTGGTGATGTAAATAACAGTGGCTGTTTTGACTTCAGTCACAAGAGTTCATGCTAGCTGAGAATTAGGGCTGTGTTTTCAGGGCTCTTTGAACAATAAACAGGTAGTGGAGGAGGGAAATCAAGTCTGGGATTTTTTTCTCTTTAGCATGACCAGGGCCCAGTGCTGCTGTTACCCATGCCTTGGTGTGGTGATTTCAGGATCAGTCAATGCTTTAAGATCAGAAGAATTGTTAAGACTTCAAGCAAAGGCAATAACCCAAATAATTATTTAATTTTTTTGTTTAGAGGCTAGATGCAAAACTAGATACAGCATTATCAAAATGTGTTGCAACTATGGTCTTTCCAAAGTGGAGGGTGGAATTTACTTAGAAAACTTTTTGAAGGGCTAGGGCCTCTGCACCTGCCATTGTCTGAGCTTTCAGAGATGACAAAAATGAAAAAGGACAGTCTCCTTTGTCCAAAAGTAACCTGGGAATGGAATGATTTCAGGAGAGATGCTTTGCTGAGAGTGCCAAGTCTCCAAATGTTACAGGCCATGTGGTAGAGTGGATCCTGTCTGTGTAATGCAAAACCAGTCAGGCCATAGGAAGGCTGTGGCTCAGCTCTGTGATGGGCTTGGTGCTGTGCAGGATGTATGTTTTGCAGGATGCTGGTTCTTAACTGGAAAACACGATAGAAGAGAAGGAGCAGTGCTTGTTTCATCAGTTGTTTCATATGGTAAATACATACCTGCTAAAGATGTGTCTCTTTGCAGTTAGAAATTGCTGTTTCAGATTGCAGATTGTTGTCCTGCCTTTTTTCCATGAGTTCAAAGAGTTCTCCAGTCTCAGGTTTTTTTTCCATGTTCTGTTTTTTCATGTCTCTGGAGCAGCTCTGAAGCGCAAGGGCAGAGCATGTTTGCCAAGGGAGTCTCCCCTCTGGTGCATCAGTAGGGATACCCTCTGCCCTGTGCTGGTGCTGTGGAATGACAAAGTATCTCTGTGCATTGGTCCAGATGTCTGGCACTAACAGAAAAACCTGGTTGGATCCTTTGGGTGAAAAGTTGTACTCCTTTTGTTGTGGCAAAATGAATCCTATTAAGTTGTTACGTGAAGAGGTAACCCTTCCCTCCTTGGGACATAGTTCATTTGTGCTCAAGCCCTTGGATAGCTTATGAAAGGAATTGTTCCTTTCTGTTATCCAGCCTCTCCCAACGTAGGCATTCCCAGAGGGAAGCGGCAGGTTCAGTGCATTCATGTGCCGTAGAGTGACAGTTGCAGACGGCAACAAGGGCTTTGGGACACACTTGTCAAGGAGCATGGGCATGTCCTTCGGCTATAGCTTGGGCACTGTCAGACTGAAAGCCTTCTGGTGTCAGTGTAGGGCTGTGTCAGAATGGGTTAACATTGATGAGTAATGGTCGATGGTGGAAACGGAACTTTGGGAGGAATTCATGGCCAGACGAG
>NW_009969561.1:0-2143 GCF_000747805.2 Chaetura pelagica | reverse complement strand
TTGATGATGTAAAGACAGCTTCTGCTAATGGACTGTTAAGTTAATAGCTCAGCCCATGTCCTGCAGTCTCCCTGACAGCTCAGCAATTGCTGCTGAAGTCCATTTAGAAAATACTGCATGTAGGACCAAGGCTTTTTATATAGTATGATGACCTATATATCAAGGTTGACAAATACTGCTTTCCCATGTAATGGTTTTTCTCCTCCCAAGCCTACCTCATCACATTGTGTGATCCTGTGAGCAATCTCCTTCAACTCTTTCATGGATTTTTCATCTTGGAAATCGTAGGGGAAAGTTTCAGTCCATTCCTTCAGGAGCTGAATTATTTTGGCAGCGAAGGATTTTAGCTTTGTCTGGAAAGAAACAGTTGATTATTGACCACAGACCTTTCTAACTGCAGAGTAAATTAGTTGATGAAAGCTCACATAAAACTAGACACCCTTGAAAATACTTGGCATTACTAGTAGGTGAAGGGGATAAAAAAAGAACATATTTGACTGTGAGCCAGATTTCTAAACATTATGGTTTAGCCTCCTTTCGCGATAGGTTGGTAATGTCTTTTACCAAACACTTTGAAGCTATTGTCAAGGTTGGTTGTATAAAGTCAGGAAGATGACACAATAGTCCAAGTGACTTATTTGAAGTCAATGATACTTGAGCTCATTTATGCCATCTGATGTAGTAGTACCTTAGTGTTGGAATGCAAATGCATACAAACTGCAGAACTCTACCGCACATCTTTCATGAGAAACGTTCACAAAAGCATTTTTGTTCTTCAGAAATTATCAGAGCCTCCAGACTGAGCTGTACATTAAATGAATGACAGGAATGATGTGTGTGTTCTCTCCATGACATCTAAATCAAAATAGACTTTGAAAATAAAAAGTATTGGCCCTTGTTCAAGAAGCTATCAAGCACAGAAAGGGAGGGAGAGCTATTTTCTTAGTTTCTGTTACCCATGAATCTATTAAGGCTTTTCATCTGTTAAACCTCAACTGGGTTCATATTACTCCACTATCACAGCAAGAGAGCAGCACCAGTAAATCCATGGGAATTTTGGGAGTGTGAGTGCTAAGAACACAGTTAACAAGAAGACTTGATTCCGATTATATTTATACTCTCACTCAACTTGTGATGCACTGAGGAAAAAAAGGAAGCTTTCATTCGTGTTTACCTCCACACTTGCATCAACTACAGAAGCCCCACTACAGAGGAGTTCCCTCTCCCCATACACCATGAGCTTCCTCATCCTGTTCTCCATCAGCTGCTTCGGGGTTACAGAAGGTGACTTAGCATGTGCGTGTCACTATGGGAAATGAGTGTTTTTTCTTTTAAGAGAACTAAAGAACATCTTCCAAGAATTGGTAGGAACTCCTTGCCAAAACATCATCTGATCATAGTATATTCCAGTTTATTTAATCAAAACCAAAAGTTAACCGAATCAGGCTAATTTTTTGTACTTTTTTGCATTTCGATGGTATACAGACAGTGAGAATATTAATAATGATTCATAAAAACATGGAAGTTAAACCATGCAATCTTGAATCCTCAGTCTGAAAATGAGCCAGTGCTCCTTGCAAGTCTGAAGGGAATTTTGTTACATTTCTTTTTCAGAACTGCACACTGCTGCATGCATGCTTTTCCTAGCTGTCTTTCCTTGATAGCATTTAATTGATCCTCCTAGCAAGAGAAGTGCAGAATAGTTGGATAGTGAGGGCAAAAAGAAAAGCCCTCTTCTCTGTGCCAGGAGCAGGCATTCATGCAAAGCAGTCTCTGTCAGTGCCACTCCTGTGGAGCCTAGCTTCAAGGTATTTCTGAATAGTGAGGGACAGTTTCGGATTATAGCTGTCTGTCCTTCAAACTTCCATTCTTGTCTCCCCTGGGCAAAAGACTATTTATACTTCTTTGCTAGGAAATGCATGGAGCCTGACATTGTTAGAAGAACAATCTGTAGGTGATGATAGAAAATTAGCCAGTCAGTGTGCTTTTTCAATTAAAGTTAACAGGTATGTGCCTGCTCCACTTTAATTTTGCAAAAGCTGCTACAGAATTGTTTTTTGGTATTCATTAGTCTGACTGTTCTTTCTTTTTAACTTTTGAAACTGCAAAACGAGGCAGGAAAGTTCCACAATCCTTCCGTAGG
>NW_009969560.1:0-2143 GCF_000747805.2 Chaetura pelagica | reverse complement strand
TAGGGTGAAAATGTACCTATCCCATGAATCATTTGGTTGTGCAGAATAAAAATATTTCATTTGCAATTACTGTAGCTAGAGATTCAGGTTCATGACACAAATTTTACTAGAGAAATCTTGTCTTTCCTGCTAGTATTAAATTACCAGTTGCACTCATTTTTATTCAACTGGTTCTTTTTTCCCAGAACCTTACCATGAATTCTTCATCATGTGCTGTTTATAAAATATTCAAGAAATATATAACCTTGCTTACAAAGACATATTTCCCTCTAGCACACTTCTCACATAACGACCAGAACCATCAGGTATGAATCACACCATAAATTAACTAGAAACTACAATTAACTGAGGGAAGGGGAAGAATAAAAGAATCTAAAGCAATATTTAACAAGAAACTCTAATAGCACAAAAAATCTAACAAATGGCTAAGATGATGAGGAACAGAAGCCTAACACCTTACACACCAGAAGGCTCCCATACCGTAGTGCTCCCTGAGGCAATGTGCACTCAGCAACCAAAGTTCAAGGTAAATTTCATTCCAGAATCACTACCTTAGCATTGAAAGTAAATATACAAGGGGTCAGCATGGTCTTCTAGTAAAAGTCAGTGGTACCTTGATGCTTGTGAACCCTTGGCAAAGCCATGCCTTTTTTTGGTATGTGAATGAAAAGTTGCAATTAATTCAAAATGCAGTCACTTAATTTCTTAGCTATCTCGACAGCTAACGATGTGCCATCCCTTCTTCTTTCTCTACACTTATTCCCTATAGAATATTCAGTCAAATTCAAGGTCTTGATGTTACACTTCAAAATGCTCTAAGGAACTGATTTGAAACACCTGTAGGAAGCCCCCTCTTCACAACGCTAACATCCCATGAGAACCATGTTCCCCAGAAACTTTGAAGCTGTCATCCTCAAATATGACACTTATGATTACAGGACAGACAGGGCTATTTCCACAGAGAACTTCAGCTTGGGTTCACAGCAGAGGAGTTTACAGTGACCATAAATATAACAAATTAAAATTGACTTCTGCACCTTAATATTCTTAAAGGTGGAAGACATAATGATAAAGGAGGGACACTATCAGAAGACTGTAAGCACAGGGCAATGAAATTAAAAAGCTACACCATACCTTTTTAGTGGGATGTTACCTAGATTAGTATTGCAGTTTGTGGTGTTACTGCTTGGAAAACATACAGATTCTGCAGTGAAGATACAGGAAAAGCCAAGAATGTAAATGGGATCAAGCTAAAAAACAGAAGCATATTTACTAATGAAATTATTATGCCTCTGTTAAAGTTTTAGACTGGATAGGAAAACACTTGCCGACTTCTATTAACACAATCATCTGGGAAAGACATCCCATTTACACCATATTGGTGCAGTTTCACCCATACATTTCCCTTTGGTACAGGGCCTGGAAAGGACCTAAAGCTGCTTGTCAGCTCAAAGGTTGCCTTCCCTACAAATTAGATGGCCACATAAGCAAAGGTTTATATAGCAGTGATATATCACACACAAGAACTGGAGAATGTGAGGGCTTTGATACAAACCCATGAAACCAGGCCATTTCAGAGCTAAGCCTATCTCTATCAGTCTATCTCTACCTTATCTCACTGTCTGGCTACTGCAGTGATCTTGTACAAAATCACTCAAGGATATTTTGCCCCATGTGTGCTGTAACACTGACCTGGAGAAGGCACAGTGCTGAATTAATAGATAAGCAAGAGCTTTAGCTTCCATTTTCATTGATTTTTATGGTCTTAAGTTAAAACCATTTAGTTATGAAGGCTTCTTTCTTCTTAATGTTATTTATTTAAATACGTCTCAAGGATACAGCCTTCTACATGCTACACGAACACGGCTCATTAACATGCAATATTACATTAATCAGTAGCATTGATTCTTGTTGCTTGTTATAATGATCATGTGCATTTAAGACTATTACAATGGATGTTACAGCAAAGAGGGACAAGTATTTCCCTTCTTGCTGAAACAGGAGCCAATATGAGAATTTTATTAAAATAAAGTGCCAAAGATTTTTCTTGTAGGCCTTATATTAATATGAATGGCACTAATAAAATCCACAAGAGAAGCAGGTACTGGACTGAGCTGAGGATACAGGATTTTAACCACCTTCA
>NW_009969559.1:0-2142 GCF_000747805.2 Chaetura pelagica | reverse complement strand
CTTTTATCTGAGCATGGATTCTCTTTAGGTTTTGTTTTTTTAAACTATGACACTTCTCAGATATGTTGTTGTGATCGGATAGTCTGTGTGACAGATGGCCAAGTCAGCTAAGTCAATTTCTCCATCAAAAAAAACCAACACCTGCGAGTAAAGAATGCTATTTCATATGGAGATTATTAATGGAAAATTAACCACCTGCTGCCAGTAAACTTCTCATTGATTAACCTCTATGAAGAAAGTCACGGTTGCAGTACTGATTGCCAGCACTGGTTGTGTTTGGCTTTGCAATAATACTTCTTTAAAGCCAAAACAGCCTGGATACTAGCAATAACTGAAGATTTTTAGTAATTTTGACAGCTGTTTCAGAGCAGAAATTTGTTTCAGGTGATAGAGACACATGGATGGTGCTGCTTGTTGGGTTTAGAAACAAAATCTAGAAGAAAACTAATGACAGGTAGATACGTTAATTATCTGTAGCAGGTCAGTGCTGGAAAACAGGCTGCTAGCCTTGAAACAGAATTTATTCTTTAAAAGGTTGAACAATGACAAAATTGTGAATAACTGTATTTAAAGGTTATTCAAAACTAACAAAAAATTAAATCCTTTTTTTCTCATATTACTTTAACAATAAAATCTAAGAACACTTCTATTTTCCCTGAAGGAAGAAATTACATTACATGTAACTTCCTCCTGCTGTCAGTTCCTTGTCCAGAATTGGGCTGAGAGAGGTAACACACATCCTTTAGGAATATGATATTTGTAGAGCCACTTTGTTCTGAAAAGACCCTGTCAAACAATTCCTACAGCAGCAGAATGTGTTCTTATCTACCGTTCTGCCACAAGAAAGCTGCACTTGACCTCTGAGGGTTCCTGCTTTAGTGTAACTCTCTGGAAAATAAACACTTGCTGAATATTTTGGACAAAAGACCTCTGACAGACATGAAGAAATAAGGTCAAGTCAGCAGAGAGGAGATGTTTCACAGTCCTGTGAAAACTGTGCATCGTTAGGTTCATGGAGTTCAGTGGTAATGATACTGTGACTGCCTCATTACTTACACACTGCGCTGTTTGGCAACAGCACACAAAACAGCTTACAGGGTAAGTATTTAAGCTCCTGCTGTCTCAAGTTGGACAACAGACAGGGTCAGTCCATCAACAACTTTGCAGAAATGAAAAAACCCTTGTAGTCTGGCCAGTGTAGAACACCTGGAAAATGGCCCTGACAACAGAGATCACTTGCAACACAGTCTTATTACTAGAATATATAAAAAAGATAGCACAATAAGAGCTGCCAAGATAATTCAGACACACACAAACTGGAAGTCAAATAGTTCCTGTTAAGAGAGAGTTTCATTTAATCTGTTTTAAGAGTGCATGTTATTTCCTACTCAAACCGTTTACTTTAATGAATAAGAAAGATGATCTTAGCCTCTTCCTCTGAATCTGCTGAAATGGATTCAGATCATATTATAGCAAATGAGAACTAAACCAGAAATCCAGTCCTCAGCCTGAAGGAAAGGAGTCACCAGGAACCTAAGAAAGCATCAAATCTTTTCTGGCATGAACATAAGGAGCAAAAAACAGGTGAAGAAATAACATGCCAAAGTGAGCAAGGAGGGGAGCCAGGGAACACACTGTGGCACAACTCTGCACCACGGCATAGAGCTCTGGACATTTTAGCACTAGAGTGTGATAAAGCATCCATGTAAAAGCGAATGAGAGTAACCACAGTATGAACACCCTGTTTCAGAAGACAGAAAGTTTGCTAGCTTATGGTAGCTTGCATTGCAAAAGCTTCAAGGCCAACACACAAAGTTTTGTCTCAACTAGCAACAGCTTTATTTTTTATCTCTATTTGTATCATCCATGCCCCCTTTTCCAAGCTATTTACACTGTCTAAACCCTTATTCCCAAATTCCACTGATTTTAACCACAAATGGAAATCTATGTACCCTGAAAACGAAAGTACAAGAAGACTTTGATACCTAGGGGAGCTGACCTGGGCTACATGCTAGGAAAAGCTGAACAGAAGGTTTGGGGTAGGACTTGAAGCAGTTTGAGGTTCCGATGTCCAGGGAGGAACATGACTGAAGGGTCCTAGCCAAGGTAGTACTTTCTTTCACTAAATTAAGCACTTCTGCT
>NW_009969558.1:0-2141 GCF_000747805.2 Chaetura pelagica | reverse complement strand
AAAAAGAATACCAAATAGCATTTATATGATTACTTTTTTACTGCTTGATTTTCACTGGCCACAGAAGAACTAGTTAGGATCACAACTGCTTTATACACAGTGCAAAACATGGTCTAACCAAAGGCAGGCATTGCCCCCTAAAGAACATAGAAATGCCTTTTAAAACCAGAGAGAAGTATTCATGCTTTGCCTGCAATGCATTGTTCAATACTTTACAATGCTAAACATGGTAGAAGAACTGTGTGCAGTACAGGGATCCACCTCAGTAAAAGGCTTGCACTGAGCTAGTGATACCTAGCTGGAGATAGGACTATGTCTCTTTTGGGACCTGGGCTAACACCTCTGCATGGCATCGCTTGTTGCTATGTAGTGCCTTCTGCTAACTACCAGGTAGCTATTTTGTTAAAAAGCTACCATGAATAAGGTATGGGATGTGTGGTTTTTGTGAATGATGGTGAAAACACATCTTTGGCAGAGACCCTCCATTGACATATTACATGCAACTTGAAAAACCAAAGGGGAAAACAGGACACAGAGAGGAAGGAAAATGTACCCATTTTACCCAACTTCATTCTCCTAAGATTAGACATCACCATATGGGATCTTGTTTTGCAGGGCTTTGGATCAGAATCAAGGACTTTGTTTCTTCAGTTTTAAGAACTTTTCATCACTTTTTCCTTCTAGCCTGAAAATGCAACCTTAAATACTTTACCAGGGAAAGCTTCAGTGTTTGAAAAATAATTATACTCTGTGCCAGCATCTGCATTTGAAATCAGCGTCAATCCAGATTCAGTTCTCACTCCCACAAAGGAATATTAATTTTCACCAGGAGTTATCCTTGCTTACATTTGTACACCTATTGCACAGGGCTAAGAAAGAGTGGTGAATTCTCCATTTCTTGAGAGCATCCCTTCAGTTGTTTGTTCTTACTTCTCTGATTTCCTCTATACCCTGTAAGACACAAAGACAGAAGATTTCTTTGGCCCACAGTTAGGGTGAAAATCACAGTTGTGGATTACTGAGTGATAAATACAGAATGTGAATAGAATTAGTGCTTATCGGGAGAGCTATCAGTGGTAAATTACTATTTATATGATTATTGTGTAACAGATAAGCATGTGCAGGGCCACAATGTGTAGGAGGCTGTAACATGGGATTTGCTCTGTTAGGTCAGCACAGTGTTGCAGAGAGCAGACTATTCTTCTGCCAGCCATCTTCAATGTGTGTTGCATCTGGATAATGTAAAAAACCACACCAGTGAACCCACCCTATTCTGCAGCTCTGAAGAAGGGCATGAGCTGAAGGTGAAACTCACTCCTGATCTCTGAGTGAAGAATGCAGCTTAACTTCACATCTTGTATCACCAAGTATGGTTATAAAATGACTCAGTCCAAATCCTATCCTTACATAAGATACTCTTTACACCTGAAAGTTCCTGCTTCTCCCAGGGTCATTCAGTATAAAGACATTTTTATCTGGTATGAATTCTGTGTTTTAAAACTGCTCATAGCTCACAGAAACAGTGTGCAGGATTAGGTTTCTGATTCATGAGCTGTGCTTAATGTGGATGTGACTACTGAAGATCCTACTGCCCACAGCTGTCCTTTGTACACACAAGCTGGGAATTATCAAAATCTCAGGGAGAGCAGAACAAATACTGCTTTTCATTAGTCATAGTTCCTGGTCATTATACTAATAAAGTCTACCATTGATACCATTTGCATTAACTTGCTGACTGGCAGCAGAGGAACGGACATGAATGGACCATTCTGCTGGTCTTGCTGTAGTTTCAGTATCCTGAAACAGAATGTAGATGAGCATGGCCCTAAATTTGAGCAGACACAACCAGCTTGGCCCTGGGTCAGTTGCATCACAGTTTAACATACTTGTAGGTTTAAACATCTTGTCTGAATCAGCTGCTTTGGGATTAATATTTGCTGTGCTGAGGGTAGACAAGTCTTGCAACATACAACCCAGGAGTGCAGTTCAGACCGGGATCCATCAGGCTGGAGAGCTGTCTTGTGGACAGGGACCTGGGGATTTTGGTGCATAACAGGCTCAACATGAGTGACCAGTGCTGCTGCAGCACACAGAAAGCCACAAGGATGCCGGGCTGCATCAACAAGGGCATCACCAGCAGA
>NW_009969557.1:0-2143 GCF_000747805.2 Chaetura pelagica | reverse complement strand
TAGAAATGTGGCTTTTCTTGCCTGTTGTATGTCTTCTTGCCTAGTTAGGATTGTGAGGAGTTATTTGTATGTTCTTGGCAATGGTATCAAGGTGCTACATGTTTCCTTTCTCCTTCCATCTGGGAATGGTAACTTCTCCTTACCATGGCAATTTCCAAGCCTCTCCCAACCTCTTTGTAAAGCAACTTCCCAGCAAAACCTGGGCATCCTTTAACAAGTAATTTAACAAAGAGCAGGTAAGATAAAGACAGCTGAGCTGTGATATCTCCTCTTGGATAAACTTCTCAGGAAGTTATTTTTCTTGACAAAGAGATGATATTATTGTCCAAGAAATGCAACCTGATTTAGTGATCTTTTCTGTCTGCTCTAGTTGTGATTATTTTTTTGCTGTTACATGTCAGCTAGTTGATTCCTGGCAAGACATGGAAAAATACACCTTGGGAGACTTGTTCTTTGCCAAGTGCACTGAAAGCTGAACTGCTACCCTGGTAATGTCCAAAGGGCCCAGCATGGTTTCCAAGCACTCCAGACTCCCCTGACATGACAGTTATATGGCAGTAAAGTATTGCCAGAGGCACAGATATAGAAAGGGAACAGCTACCCGTGGACAGGTTGCCATGCAGAAATGATCTCACAAAAAGAAAATTAAGTGACTTGGGCAGAGAGATTCAGACAGTCCAGCAGATGAGTCATGAGATCAGGGAATCCAAAAATCTGTAATCCAATTTTCTACACCACTTTGATTTTCAACCAGTGAAAAACAAAACCAACCAAGCCAGTGCTTTTGTTGGACATCCCTTCTCCCTTGTACCAGATAAGAGGAATATTATTCATTTCCCTCCGTGGATGAATGTTGCAAGGTTTAGATGAATCATGTTTCTACTTTGCTATGGGAAACAGAGCTCTGAAGTTCAAAGCTTTCAGCACTGAAATTCTCCTTGTTGGCAATTCAAGCTCTCAGGAGACTGTTCTTCCACCTCAGAAATGTAACAGCAAAACACATGCGTTCATTCCTCAAAGCTCCCAAAATTTCACAAAATAGAAGTAAATTGAGGGTGAAAGAGGAAATGACACAAAGTAACATGGCAAGGAGATAATAATAACCCAGAAAGCCCACACTGCCAATAGCAGGTTCGTAAACAGTGTTCCCTGATCTGGTTCTAGCCTGAGTTAGCCAAGTTGGCTGAGGCAGCAGCTTTAGCAGGTGTGACTCACTTTCCATTCACCTCAATAAATGATTAACAGTGAAAATTCACACTGACAATGTCATGTCAGTATTGTTTGTATCTCACAGTGGGTCATCCTAGCAGAAAAATCCAGCAAATGCTCTTCTTTCATGTACTTCACAATAGTTCACAACAAAAATGACTTATTGTACAAGTAACTAGTAGTCCTCAGGTTACCCTTTAGCTTCCCTGCCTTGGCAGGGGAATAAACACTCATAAATGAATGGTAAGAGGAAATGATTCTGTCACTGTAGAGATAACACCTGACTAGGAAAGGACTTGGAAAATTCAGTTCTTCAAGAATCACCACTCTTCATGGGACTCTGCTTTTTAAGGCTAAAGCTGTTTTTTTCACTGAAAAGAGATAATTCATGCAATGTCAGATTTGTGTATTTAGAGGACGTCTTTGCACTTGTTCAAAAATTGTAAGGTAACAAAATCTTGCCTACACTTTCATGATGTTTTAATTAGCTGATGTTTGCAGTTTGCTGGGAAATACTGAGGGAATACAGGCCTGCCAAGTGAAAAACAGCAGTTCATGAAGACTAGAGAATCAGTCATGAGGTGTCAATATATACTTTAGCTTCTACCTTTAGCCTTTTGGATCAGTCAGGCATCTGGGGCAAGCAGGTTTTTTTGCTCTCTTCTCAGTGGAAAGCAACTGGTAGACTCAAGGTGGTTCATTTTATGCCAGTGCACATGTCCAAGGATCTGGATGTGCCAGTCTCCTCCTGGAGATGATAGCTTGAAGGATGAGGTCCCCAGCCCAGCTCACACCATTCAGAATGTTTCTCCACTTTCTGAGCAGCAGCCTTTTCCCACAGCATTGATTAACTTCTCCAGTTCCCACTGCACTTCCTGTCAGTTCAGGATGAGTAATTTCTTAGAATCATAGAATCCTAGAATAGTTTGGGTTG
>NW_009969556.1:0-2142 GCF_000747805.2 Chaetura pelagica | reverse complement strand
TTTTTTGCAGAAAAATTAGAAGTCATCCATTGCAAAGAAACAATTACTGGTTTGGTATTTTTCTTTGAAGTAATGGAGAAATCCTTGAAATGCTTGCTTGCTGTTCACAAGTGTTTCCTGCTTTCTTGTAGTACATTTTAGTAAGCAAGAAAAAGGTCTGTATACAGCAAGCAAAATGTAGATAGGAAAGAAGGCTAAGATATCCTTAGATAGCTGGATCAAATTAATTTTGAGGCTGAGACTTTTAGTTTCAGTAATTAATAAACAGCTATGGGTAGCTATTTAACTATGGAAAGACCCACTTAATTTTTGTCCTGTAATCCAAAGTTGTAACAGTAGAGAGGTAGATAAGCTAGTAGCTTTGTAGTTCATGCAGACACAGACCTAAAATTCATGTATCAGTGTACTTAAATGTGTATTAGCTTTATTTCATACCATTTGGATCAAGTTTGAATGTTTCTTCGAACGTTGACAGTAGATAATAAGCCAGTGTGAACTCTCAAATCAAGTGAAGATACAGAAAGCAGTAGTTCTGGGATGCTCCAGAGATGACTGAGCTAATTATTCAGCATTGAATAATTACAAGATAGTGGGAATAAACTTGGAGTAAAAAGGTGTTTGATTCTTTCTTGTATTAAAGAAATTCCTCTGTAAGCCAGGAGCTCAAGAAGCACCAAACCCCTCATCTCATCCGCCCCCATGATGGAAAGAAGAATCTCTAGAAATGAGGTATGAGTGGTGAGGAACCTTGAGAATCCTTGCTGTATTTTTGATGTTCAGAATAAAGTCCTTGGAAATTTCTCTGTAGTTATTAATATTAGTAAGAACCTGTCTGTCATTTGGGAAAACTTAGGTAAGAAAGATGTCGGATGTGGTTGCTTTTTTCTAAGGTAGAAAAAATTACTTCTACATCAAGGAAAGCTTTAACATTACTAGCAGAAGAAAGAGATCGTCCTTATTGCTGAAGGCATGTACAGTTGTGGTGTAAAATGGTTGCTAGAACACATAGTACAAACAAAGTGTTCTGTCAGTCACTGGACTTCACCTGAAATGGTGTGTTGTACAGATCAATGTCTGAAGAATTCTGAAGTAGAGGAGTCTGAAGAAGGGCAATAGAATGATGACACGAAAGTTTCTCCTGTGAAGCCACTGGCAGGACTAAGACTTTAATTCCTTAGAAAAGTCAAATATTGAGTCTTTATAAAACAGAGTACTGGGAAACATGTAGGAAAGTAGAGAACTCTTGCCCTGTCTTGTAGAGCAAGAACAGAGGAACGAGTTAATGAAGCTGAATTGGAGTTACATTTAGACTGAATTGTTGTACTCCATGCTCAGAATTTGAGGTGATTCAGAGAGGAGGGTGGAGCTTGAGGGGGCAGACTGTCCTCACATCTGCATCTCTTAATAGCCCTTTGAGTTTCTGCAGAAATGCTTGGTATCAGCTGGTGTTGGAGGGCATTAAAAATGATGGACTTCTGGTCTAATCCCATCTAAACTGAAGTGCCAGCATCTAAACTGTTGGAGAGGATAGAAAATGGCTTCCATGCATGAAACAATGCATTTGAATGTGGTAAGCCTCTTGCAGGGAAATTACCCTTCCTGAGAGAATTGCATTATAAAGCAGTAAGGGGTGTTACCAAAGGGTGTGACGATTTCCTAGTAGCTGTCCCTCGATGTTGAAGGTTTGCCAAATGAGTGACTGAAGTATCTTCTCATCCTGTTACTTGCTGACAAGATATTCTAAAAGAATACTATCAGTGAAGTGAGCTTTGATATTAACTTACTCAAGTGACATTATGTCAGATATTACTGCTAGGCTCCAAGTAATTTACTGTCAAAAAGCAGTTAAGCAGCAATCTTCTAGTCAGTAATGTTTTTCACCGTGTGAGAATCTAAACCTTTTCTCTGGTATTTATGGACTGTCTCTTGGTTTGGAGCCTGAGTGCCAAAGTCCTTCAGAGGACCTTCAGTATTTGTGAATCTTATAGATGAAGGGGAAATAAGCAGTTCTGAAATTTGCCCCGTGATTCACTTTCTTTTTTCCATAAAGGAGAGATTTGGTTGTACAAGAGAGCTAGCTCTGCTTTTGCTTTTAGACATTCAGACTTAAAAGAGCTTTTCTTGGCCTAAATCATGAGGTAG
>NW_009969555.1:0-2141 GCF_000747805.2 Chaetura pelagica | reverse complement strand
AAAAAAAAACAACAAACAAAACCAAACACAAAACCAGCAAAACCAACAAACAAAACCCAACCAAAAAACCCCAAACAAACCCACAAAAAAACCCCAAACACACCTCAGCTAGTGCATCCCAGATTTATCCAAGTTCCATAAGCAGTTGCTATGTGCATTTCTAAAGCATCAATGAACGTGTCACACTACATCGTTAGCAATCACTGCCAGGAGAATGGAACCTGTTCATTTCTTTATTACATTTCAATGGGTTGGTTCTTCCCTATGGTTAGTTCTTTCTGTGGTATTCACAGAAAATTGTGTCCCTATTAGACACTGCATGGAAACATGGGGAATAAAGATTTGTAACAAGGATTTTCAATGGGAACTAAGTGGATTAGGTGATCAAATACTCTAGAATTTCATTGGCTTAGGCACTTTCAAGACAAAGCTATAGAGGAACAACAGGTAGATTAATGATATCATCATGTTTAATATGATTCATTCTCATTTATTGTCTCTGCATCTACCAGTCCCAAGAACAGTGTTCTCTCCTAGTTTTCTCTGTGTCCTTCCATACACGTCTCTGCACCTTCCTAGTGTCTGATCATATTTATTTCCTCATGCTTGGTGTAATCTCTCCAGTGACTCATTTTCTCTGGTTTTCCTCTTGCACCACCTTTACTTAGGAAGGCCAGAAATGTTTATCTGCATGTGGCATCCAGGGCTTTTGCACTGAGCACTTCCTTTGCATGGTGACATCTTTGTTTCCTCATCAAGAAGCATAATACCCTCCTTGTGTTCAGGCAAGGAAGAAAAGTAAAACCAGTAAACAGGCGCAGTAATTATATCTGATGCCTAGGCTCTGGAGAGGAAATTGGGAGATAAATTTAAAACTGGTCCCATTGGAAGGTTCCCCAATGGATATTGATCAGGCTCAGGTGAACTAGAAACAGTCCAAGGAGAATTTATTAATTAGAAGCTGACAACCAATTGTTTCTTCCTCTCTGTTTTGAAGTTGTAGTTTTTGTTTGCCTGCTTCTCTGCTAGAGGCAGCAGGTAAATTCCTATAACTGTACTCCTTTGTCTATGTCCAAGGGGCAGTGGAGTGGAAGCAAAGGATGGCAAAGCTCATTAAAGTCAGGAGCACAGAAATTGAGTGCAGGTCTTGCCATTGTTGTCCCCAGAGATGCTCAGGGTCGCTTTGAATTCCCTTTCTGAGATCCTGACCTGTTGTCCTTCAGATTACACAGTTGGTTCAGCTGCAGCCTTTGCTCTTGGATTTCTGACTCTCTGGCCCAGACAGCATTCCTATGGAAAACACATGTACCTCTGCTGAGGAGAGGAGGGAGGCAAAGAAACACAGGTAACCCTCAAAGGCATTTATCGGCCTTGTCAGCACATGTAGCTAGGAATTAAGAGGGAGAAAAGGTGTTTTTCTGTGACTGCGCAAGTCACCTTGTTTGCCTCTCACCATTTGTTATAACATTTTATTATTGTTAATAGATTCCAACACAGCTAAAACCTAAATGAATTAGGGACCAAATTCTGGATATAATCCTGTTTAGTGTAGCACAGAAACACTCTGGCAAATAAGTACATACTCTTCTATGCACATCATAAAATTGCAAAGGAAGCTTAAAATCTTAGGCAATGTCAAATGCAAAGTTAGCAAACACAAGTTTGAGATTTCTCCTGGGTAGACAATAAAATCTTCACATGCATCTCCTCATGCTACATTTTACCCAGTGGTTCTGTCTCAGGACAGTGCACAGAATAGATGGAGCTTTATGAATAAGCAGCTAGTCGATATTTTATTTCCTTCTCATTGTTTGGCATATGGTTCCAGGCTTTATTTGCTGGCCACAATTCAAACCCAACTCTGGAGAGAAAATTGCTTGTTTCCTCACAGACTTTTTGTGGCACACATCACTAAATGGCCAGCTGCTGTACCATCGTGCACTAACTTAGTACCACAGCTCTGGTGGATCAGGGCATGCTGTTGTATTGGGCTCCTGTTTGGGAAATTGAGGCAGAGATGTTTGCAGTAAGGAGTTTTGAAACACTTAACTTTTAAGCAGCAACTCCCATCTCAGTTTGTTGTAGATAGGTATGTTCTTAATGTCTGTAAATCACAACCCAGGCCTCACACCAGGAATCAA
>NW_009969554.1:0-2140 GCF_000747805.2 Chaetura pelagica | reverse complement strand
TTTTTTTTTTGGTTTTGGATATATTTCTGTAGCTTGAGAGTAACTTGAGAATATTTAGTTTGCTGAAATGCTTAATTTAAACTATCTAGTCCTTGTGATGCCTCTATCCAGGTTAAGCATAATCTCACCTGTGTACAAATGCTTTCTTTGGGGGAGCCTGCTGCTGTTGATTCGGAGTAGATTAGCAGTGATGCACAGTCAGTGGATTCATTTATCCTGAGCTCATTTGGTTAAGCAGTCTTTCTCATGCAGTTTTTGAGTGCAGGTAGACCTCACTACCACATTCATTTTGCTCTTAAAAATCTGAAATCAGCAAACTACTATTTTGTATAACTAAGACACCTGGTAGTACTAATCTGCAGCCACTATTTTGTAAGAATGACTTCAGATTAGCCTTTTTCAGAAGCAACAATTAGGAATATTAAGTCATACATTGTGTAGCCTTTCTAGCCCTTTCATCTCTAGGCAGGTGATATGTTTTCACCTTACTGCTGCACTTCTGTTTGAGTGCTGGTTGTGAAGCACAAATTACACATCTACTCCGTAGCTAAAACAGAGTTATTGAGGAGTGGGACAGGCAGGCTTACAATAGCACACTTCTACTCTAGATATTTCTCTTCCATGTAACTGCTGCTTTTGTTGTTTGCTCTGTAGACCAGCAGTCTCTGCATTAGGGCTGTTACTGAAACTGTCTTGTCTGATTACAGTAAAAATGTGGATTTAAATTATACCTGTACAACAGATCTATGCCAGAGCTTTTGCAAATGGCTGAAAACTTCCTTTTACAGGCCCCCTAGGCTGGCATTGCAGTTGACATGATACTGCTTGGTGCTTATGTTTGTACACTGTGACAAGCAGATTTATGAGTGTTCTCTATCCTGTGTTAATTGACATGATGCCATTCATTGCTCCTTGATTGAGTAGTTGCAGTCTCCTCCCAACCTGAAGTGAGCATGTGCTTTCTTGTGGAACAGAGCTATATGACGGGTGGAGGTTTGGCCCTTACTGGTAAGTGCTGAGGTTTTGTGCACTTAAACTGGGGCTGTTTCTGAGTAGTTTGTGTTGGCTGGCACTAGAGTGATTGCCACTACCTCTCAATTACTCGCTGCTTTTTGAAACGCTGATATTTAAATTTGTCCATATGTTCTTTTACCATATCCAGCAGACATTCTGAAGAGCTCTTTGTTAAGTAGCTCAGGGTGTTAAAATAGCAATGCCTGCAAACCTGCATACAACTATTTTAAATTGGAAGCTGAATTGGAAATGGAAGTACAGAAATAATTGAGTAGGAGAAGATATAGATGCTTACCTTGAACAAGTTTTTGCCCTGTGTCTCTGTAGTGTTTGGTTGGACTCGAATATCCTGGGAGTTCTGAACTAAAACTTGTGCACATAAATTAATAAAGCCTAATTTTTAGCCCAGACAATATTTAAATAACATTAAACTGAATTTTAAAAATTATTCCTCTGTATTGTTTGTAACAAGTCAGTATTAACAGTGACTTACCCGAGAAACTGTATGGTCCTGGTTCCCCTCTTAGATGTGCAATTTCTCAGATTATTACCTAGCAGTAAAAAGGTGGGGTAAAAATTTAAACATGAGAAAGACTAAACATTTTCAGTGTCTCATGCCTGTGGGTATCAATGACTTAAAACGGTTGTGAGGAGGAACTTGAACTCTTTAGGTTTCTTTCTTCAGGTGCCCTTGAGAAGCTGTTTTCATGCTTGCTTTGGGCAATCAAATTGGTCTGTCTTCAAGTTGGTTCCCAAATGAACCATCTTCAAGGAGATAACCAGACAGTAATTGATTGCTGACTTTGTTTATTCCAACTAAATTCAGAGAGTTACCTCTACTGTCACTTTTTTCAACAGTCAGTCTTCTTAACACTCTGCATGAAGCATAGCAGTATCTCACTGCTGCCTGTTTCTGTGACTTGATGGCACTGAGTGAGGAGCATAGGAATACAGAGTCACAGGGAGCAAGGACAATTTCCAAATCTTGTGATTGCTTTGAGAGAAAGTTGGGCTGAACAAATTGGTTAGTCAAGAATGTGTTTACTGCTGTGTCCTTGGTGGTCCATGAATTGCTGCTGAAGAGGAGGTTAGGAAAGAATAATAGAATCACTTAGGTTGGAAAAGA
>NW_009969553.1:0-2140 GCF_000747805.2 Chaetura pelagica | reverse complement strand
CTTAATGCCACTCCCATTCAAAATGGGAAACAAATGGGTCCTATGGCTTTTCACTTGAAATAGCAACACACTCCTTACAGCAATAACATCAATGTCCTCAGCCGTGAGATAGAAATAAAAGGAAACCAGAGCCATTGAAGAAAGCTTCCAAAGAAAATAGTATTTCTCATTATTATATTTGTTTTATTTATTTTCTAGTTTTAACTAATGAGAAACTGAAGTGCTCACAGAACTGTCATGACGTTTGAATTGGTGGGATCTTTGCATTTTGAGCTTGTTACAAACATCCAAATAGCAAAAAGAGGTTTAATATATAGACTTTACTAAACACAAAACAATGAAAACTCTTCTTACTATCAGACGTTTCCATCTACAGTTCTTCTAAGTGGAACATGAGGGAGCCAACAGTAGTAGACGTAGTGAAAAGTTGGCTTGACTTGCTGCCTGTTTGTACAGATAGACTGATACTCTCTGTCCAATATCCTGTTTATATAGGAAAACATGCCACCCAGAAAACATAATTAGCATAAACAGTCTCTCATTATTTATACTATAAAGGTGAGAGGACAAATAAAAAAATGCATAAGGTTTAGGGCAAAGAAGAAAATATTTTACATTCAGTGCTAAATTCTTCCTAGCCCAACAACTTACCTTTTCAACAGATGTAAAATCAGAAAGTTTCAAATGGAACAAAAATGTATGATAGCCACCATTCAAGGAAAGAAAGAAGAGGGATGAAGGCAATTTCCAGTTACATTAACTCCCTTACGCTTCAAGGATCTTTTTTCTAAACTGTTGAGGTGTATTAGAGAGCTCCAGCTTGGTTCCCCATTACATTCTCCCTGTGTCATTGCACCTAATAACACAGAAGGCTTTAGAAATTATTCTGCTTTCATTATTTTCTCCTACTAGATGCCTAGTTGTTTAATAACTTTATCATTTTACAGTTATTTGTATTCAGAATAATCTGTAAACCAATTTCAAATAAAACAGCACAAAGTAGGGACAGAGAAAAATAATTATTTAGCATGGCCTTGAGTAATAACTCAGTTTAATGTGATAAAATTCAGCACAAGAAAAGGTAGGTTAAATACCAGGAACCATTTCCTAACAGTAAGATCTGTCAGACTGAAAAAAAACCCCTCACTGCAGAAAAGGTGGAATCCTTTTCACTTTTGAAACAGGACAGATGATGGCACTGGAGCATATAACATAAGGAACCACCTGCAAAAGGAAGGTGACCTAAACCAACTGTCATTCCTACCTCTTAGAGCAATCCACATTTCAAAAGGAGAAAAGCCTTTTGGAAAAACATTCTATCATTATAGAATGGTTTAGAAAAAACCTTAAAGATCATCTTAAGCTTCTTTCTAACTTCTATGCCAAATAGAGACAGAATTCCTGTTGTGGTCTCCTGAATTGGGGCCCTTCTGTATAAGAAGCTTACAGAATTGTCAAGGTACTATACATGTGCATGTGATATACATGTATATATTATTAAATTATATGTATTTATTATTATTTTTTATTAAATTATATGTCATGTGCTTGCTGTAGGTGCCCTGTTCTGTTTTCTGATTTATTGAAGGAGGGAGTCTACAAAAAAATGTTCTTTTTTCAAACCTTACAGAATTCCATTAAATAAGTAAAAACATGCCTAAAACGAGCAATAATACAAGGGAGTAGTCTCTCAGAGCAAAATACTACTGCAGTGTGAGTGCAAAACTATTTAGATTCATCAAGAGATTTTAACTAATTCCACAACAGCCATATTAATTTTCACCTTCATTTTGCAGGCTCAGAAAGATTAGATGCCTTGCCCAAGCCCATACTCTAAAGCTAGCAACAAAGATTCATGTGTAGTTAGGAGCATATCCAATTTATTTCTATCTATGCTTTTATTACACGCAGGAGCATAGCATTTCAGTTTGTCACAGTACTCAGAATCAATAAATCATTGTATTTTTTCCAGCCAAAGGGATTTGTGACTTTCAGCATTACAGAAGCCAAGAAATTAAGACACAGAGGCATATGCTGACTTGGTCAAAGCAAGCTGCCCAGGGGAGTCAATGCCTGAGGCAAGAACAGAATCTAGACCCCAAGAGTCCCAGCTCTTACCTTTACGTTCCTCCTTTCCCAT
>NW_009969552.1:0-2139 GCF_000747805.2 Chaetura pelagica | reverse complement strand
GGGGGCTCTCAATGCCACTGTCAATATCATACTTACTGCTGTCAGGAAATGTACTTCAAGGAGAAAAAGCAATAGAAAAAGTCTAAAATGTTCTGGAATACAATCTGGCTTTCTGTATAAAGGCAATTTTGGAGTGCTGTTTGCTTACATTCAGCTTATGCAGCTAATCCTTTGAATCCTGAGTCCTCAAAAAGAGTTGCATAGTCTCGTAATCTCATTTTCTATGCATATATACATTCTGTGTAGGAAATCCATTCTCACAAGACAGAATACAACCTTCTGCCAACATTAGGAGCTCCCACCAGTGAATATCAAGACTTTCTGAAAAATGCTTGCTCCTTTCCTTCTTTCTAGCATGGGTCAGGACTCTCTCAACATTACATAAACAGCAATTT
Organism: Chaetura pelagica; assembly: GCF_000747805.2. Lineage (NCBI taxonomy): Eukaryota > Metazoa > Chordata > Aves > Apodiformes > Apodidae > Chaetura > Chaetura pelagica. The sequence continues at coordinate 1,744 of NW_009969552.1, read as the reverse complement.
TACACTCATGGTTATTATAATTCCCTCACACTGAGTTTAGGAGTTTGTGAGTGTTATGCAGTCTGTCCGCCCTCTATATTTAGATTCACAAAACTAACATCCTTCACTCAGAAAACATCACGCGCTTTCACACTCAGATCTGTCCTTTCATTCTCCGAGGATTTCACAACTCTGCAGTAGTATAAACAAGATGGAAAGGCTTAGTTTTGCCCTCTCTTTAGTCATGGGACAATGTCACAGCCCAAGCTCTCTTTTCCTAAGAATTATGGCTTGCATTAAACAACTCAGCTGCTCTGCTCTTAATCCCACTGGAAACTTTGCTGCTGATTTTAGTACAGGAAGAACAGTTCAAATTTGATCTGATATGAATTATATTTAAGATAGCACAATGATGTTCCCTCTATTCCATTGTCTTTTCTCAAAAGCTGGTTAGTAGATTGATATAAATAAAGGCAATAAGTATGCATTATGGACTCACCTGCCCTTTGCAAAATGTCTTTCTAAGGTACTAGACTTTAGACCCTTAATGACATTGAATTTTGCCTAATGCAACTGAGCATTCCTTTTATCAGCCTAGATGTAATTCCAATATTAAGCAATACTGTTTTGCAGTGATGAGATATTTTCATTGTGAAAAAGAAAGCAGTATTACTTGCTACTAATTGTTTCTTGGGGTGCATACGCGCTCACTGGAAGCTTGGATCAAAAGCAAATTGAACATCAGGTAGGGTTAAATTAGAGTGCAGATAATTAGCTGCAACATTGATTTTCCTGCTTTTAAGAGCCAGTTTGCTTGGTGATTGTGTATTTTTCATTAGGCTGGCTGCTTAGCCCATGACAAAGCATAGAATACCTTATCTGAAAACAGGAAACAAAGGTAACCACAAGAATTGAAAGCTAGAGACTCTCAGCTACAATCTACTTAGAGATAGCTATACATTGTGCCTGGGAGAGAAAAATATCTTACAAAAAAGCTGAAGCCCAGAGTGAGATAATAAAGTAAAAATTATACCCGAAAGCTACCTAGTAAAATCAGGTATAGGATAATATCCCAGATTACATGGATTACAAAAGCTGTATGCAAAAAGAGAGAGATAGTATATTGCATGAGGGATCTGATAGAAAAATACTTACAGAAAAATGAGCGTAAGCTTTCTGCTCATCATGTATTTTGACACAGGTGGTTCTTCCAAGTCTAGTATTTAATGGGAATGGTACATGCCAGACATTCAAGTCAGCAGTCAAGTAAAGAGTCTACTATGGCTTACAAGAGGTATGGTAGAGCTCAGTGAATATTCACACATTACAAGTCTTGATGCCCAGAAGTGACAAAACTCTAATTTTCTGGTTTTGACTCCATAGACCAAGATTATAATTTTAAAAGGCTAGACAGTGGAAGTGAAATACTGAAGAAGAAAAAGTTTCTGAGGAAACAGAACATAAACAATTACAATGCTAAAACATTACCTCTAAAAGAATGACATAAAAAAAAATTCTCAGTGGCTTTTGTGCCCACTTGGGGCCTTTCAAATCCCAAAGATTAGCAATCCCCCTGTGCATCTGGAAAATGACCATATCCAGAGGGATACACTCAAATGGTTTTATCTTTGTCAGCGGGAAGAGCCACATTTTTATTTGATGTACTGTGAGTGCTGAAGACATTCAGATTTACTGTTATTATACTAAAAAAAAATAAATCCCAGCACCTGTAGTAACTGAACAATCACAAAAAAAAAAAAAAAAA
>NW_009969551.1:0-2138 GCF_000747805.2 Chaetura pelagica | reverse complement strand
TCCAATCCCTAGGATTCTGTGATTCTGTAACTGCTTGACCAGGAAGATGGTGAAATGCAGGAGAATGCTGACCAGTTTTGTTGTTTGAGGCTTTATCTACACTGCTGTCATTGATAAGATAATAATCAGTTCATATAAATATCATCTCACATCTTTCCAATTGTCACTTTCACAATTGTCAGCTTTTTCCCTTCCATGCTTAGCTGGTGGTATCTGCAGTTCTGTTAAGTATTTCCTTGAACATGGTTCAATAACCGGTATACGGCAATGTATGATACATACAGCACCATCAATGCGATCATTCCTTGGAAAAGCTTCTGCTGGTAGCAAAAAAAATTAATGGCATTTGATTTGCTTTTGCTGTCATATGTTGCACAGACACAAACACAGTATACGTTAGAAAAGCTAACATTCTTGGGATATTGGCGTTTGCATGGACAATATAATTTGTCAAACAGGACACTTGGTTGCTGTCTGGAGGGTGAAGGGAGTCTCCACAGTAAGGGTCCTTGCAGGGGCATCTTAGTTGGATTGGATGAGACTCCCTAAAACACAGTTCTGTCCAATGTTTATAATCCAGTTGGCCTGTGGTCCTACATGACCACTGCAGAACATGCATCACTACAGATTACCTTACCCTACATACAAAAAATTTTTAACTATCTTAAGTATGTACAAAAGACTGTCCTATTGATAGTTTATACACATGTAGGAACTGTTTCTATTAATTGTCTTACCATTGCACAGTTGATTAATTTTGCAGCCAGAACTGTCTGGGAATCTCTGGGACAATCTGATTCCCTACCCAGGAAGTTAATCAACACATTGAAGCATACAAATTGGCCTAGGCACAGCAGGGACTGCCTACAAAATCTCAAGAGCTGCCTGAAATTCCCACTGGGAGAGCTCCTGTAACAATCTGTCAAATACTTCTTCTGCAGATGGTCAGGAGCTCAGTCAATCACCTAGTTTCAACTTGGTCTGCTATCTCAAACCAGCCTTTTATCTCATCTGTGCAGATGACTAGCCTGGGAGTTCCTGGACCACGCTGGGAATCAGTAATGTAAGTGCATTGGGAGTGCACACAGGCACAGCCCTAAGAGCCACCTACACTACAATGATAATTAAAAAATCAAACTTGATTTTCCTACTTAAATCTCATAGCCCTTGGCCATTTATTTGGCCAAACTGTGTCAACACCTGACCTAGTGAACTGCTTTCACAGTTCAGAGGAAAGTGGCTTAGGTGTGACTCACAGGTGATATTTATGCCACATATTATTCCAGCTTGGCTTTGCTCTCTGGACCACACCACTGATTTTTAACCAAGCGTGCAGGCTACATGAACATTTCTGATAAGAAATCACCTCAGGCAGCACTGGCAGTGAGATTTGTGGTCTACTGTTTCTGGAAACATTAAATTTGGACTATTCTCCAAATAGGCAGCAAAGTATGGAGCTTTTCACACTTTACTTTCAGGTCAAATGCTCATCTATTGCAAAAACCTATTCACCACCCCTACCTTCAAATTTACAGAACAATTGCAGCACGTTTGTGGGATGAACTATTTAAAGAACGTGGCTTTTCTGCTTTACCAGTGATGACAAGACTACACTTATCTGGGTCATCAAGATTCACACACAGCAGAGCAGGCAACGGCTCATTCTACTTTTCTACCTTCTGCTTCCCTAAGTTCACCTGATGTTGTCAGCAGTCTGTCAGGCAACATCTAGGAAAGCAAACTTGCCTCATCTATATTCCTTACACCATACATATAGTACTGCTTTTTCAGCTGCCCTTTCTGCTCTGTGCCAATGCAGATCACCATGGATTTAATGCCTATACCTCCTTGTGAGTGAACTGACATGAGATTCCATGTTGAATAATGAAGTGTAGAAGCTAAGAGCTCACGTTGCACATCTTCAATAGCTAGCTCTGGAGTTTCTTCATGTAAGACTGAAGTGAAAAAACGCACAATATCCTACAGTCTGGTATTTGCAAGCCACAGCTGTAATGGGTCTTTTAGATCAACGCTTCATAGGTATGGGGTTTTTTCTTTTATTTAATGTTCCAAGCAGACAATTTTCAGTTTCCAGTTATCTTGTGGGATGCATCGCTGTAACAGCTACATTTATTGCA
>NW_009969550.1:0-2138 GCF_000747805.2 Chaetura pelagica | reverse complement strand
AAAAAAAAATTGTGCATTTCTCTGAAGATTACATAGCTAGCTGTCTCTGATTGTCACTAGGGTTTTTTTGTTTGTTTTATACTTAATGAAATGCCATTTTATTTTAGGGATTTTTTGGGGTGTTTCCTTACCATTTAACAACCTATGATATAGTGTAGCACCTGTAAAGCTTTGAGGACTGTGATGATACCTAAGTACACATAGGTTTCACAGATCTATGTAGAATATTTGGCTTTGAAAGCTACAGAGTAAAGCACAGTCACAGTTACAGTACTGAGCATTACTGATGCGTTGCTAAAAAAAATTACTAGTTTAACAACCAAGCACCACATTTTCATGAAATTTGTGAGATATACTGCAGAATTGCTTCACTGAAAAAACATTTCTATAATTGAGAATTAAAAGTTTTGTAGATATTTAAGCCATCATCATTATGATGAAAGAATGAGCAGTTGTTGTTTGTTTAATGATTCAAGAATAAAAGACCTAAGGTTCCCTGACCGTTGGGCAAATATTTATCCTGTCTCACTAGTCTCTGGTTGTCAGCATTAATTAACCTGCCTGTGTAAAATATGATAAAATGAGATATAACTAACATATATGTGAAACCCCAAAGGAATTTGTGGATATAGTGACTAACATTAGCCTCATCTAAATAAAAAGAGTGTTAAGTTTACAAAGTCTTCCATAACTTTATATTGTAGTCTTTAGGCCTCAGAAAATATTTCCTTTGAAAACAAATATATCTATTAATATATAAAATAACTGTGTGGGTATTTTTAAAGAAAAGTACAAACATAACATTAAATGACATAACATGCTCCTATTATTTTTTTTATGTTCAGAACAGAAAAATTTGTAGCTGCTAGAACATCTGTGTTTTTCAGCTCCTTAATTTAAAAAAAAAGAATGAAGTAAAATCCTCACATGTCAATTTGAAGTATCATGAGTCTACTCTCAAATGAAACATTTGTACTGGGAACAATAGCAAAACAGTGAGAAAAATAGCCTATTAAAAAGCAATGAATAGCATTCCAAAATAAGAATTTTATCTATATTTCCTAGGATACATTTTCACTGTTCAGATGCATGAGGTGTAGCTCAGCCTTCTCTTCATTTTCCATACCTGATATGCCCCGACAAAACCAAGCACTTACATGTTGCTTCCTGTTACCATTCATATTCTCTGTTTTCTCTTGCAGAGATGACAATTACAGAAATTATGTTGAAGTCACACCTTAAAATAATAATTAAAAAAAAAGTGAAATATCCCCAAATTGTTTGCTATCAGACATTGAACAAAGCAGAAGTGAGACCTGTCTCATTTTTGTGCACTGATTCACCTAGTACTGAAAGTGAGAAGCAAATTGTACACCAGATTATGGGTATTATTGTTTTTCTTTAAAATTGCTGGTAAAAGTAACCTTGTAGGCTGGCAGCAGTTTCTAGGAGAGGGTGTAGCCCAATTTGAAAAACAGATGCCTCATGCAGCAACACAGAGTCTCTAACTAAATTGGGATTCCAGAATTTGAAGAGGCATTCAGTGTCTCCTTAAACAAGACAGCTGTATGCAAGGGGCTCACTCAAATGCTGCTTGGTGTGTGGTGTTCTCTCACAGGTCTGATGTGATGCTTTTTCTGCTATAAGCTCTGAGCTGCTAGAACTATGCTAGTACAAACCACTAGAACTGTCTGGAGGAATCTAAATATTCAAATTTTTACTTCATAAAGCAATGTGTTTGGTCATGATGTCTGTTGCTTAACAGTTCCATAATAAATGTGAACTTGAAAGACAGAAAAACCCTCTAGGCTCCCTCTGTGGGAGAGCTGCTTCCACTAACAGCACCAAGCCTACGGACAGAGAGCAAGTACTAGAACTTTAATACTGCCCAGTGGATGTTGCTGGAAGCTTTATAACATTGCCTGCTGGCATATTCCTGAGTGTCAAAGGTCAGAGTTAAGTCTCTTCCCACTAGATGAAACAGTGTCTGCGCTTATTTGTTGAGCTGTGCCTACAGGACATTTAAATCTATTATTTAACATCTCATACATTTAATAAGCAATGGATAATTTGCCTTCTGATGACCTTCCTGTTAAAGACTATTTTCCCTTCATTGCCTTTTTTTTTTTTTTTTTTTT
>NW_009969549.1:0-2135 GCF_000747805.2 Chaetura pelagica | reverse complement strand
CTTTTTTAACATAAAGGGAAAATGCAGGGTTTTCAGCTCTTGGAATTCTCCTAGTCAATACTTATTCCTACCACTAAATTGTGAGGTTTCTTTCTCCAAGTGTCAGCTGTTTGAGGATTGTAGGTGTTTGAGGATTGTTTGAGGATTCTTTGAGATTGTTTGAGGATTGTAGGTATTCTACAGGTCTGAGTCTGAGCTGAAATACTCAACCATTGCCCACGAGAAGCAGCCAAGTGTCTCCTCTGACTCCTCTTCCATCTGAACTGCAGCACTGGGCAAAACACACCTGGAGATGGGCCTCCATCTTCAAGCCATCCTCTGGGTTTTGGTTGGAATTGGGTTGCTACTGGAAGTCCGCGCGAACTGAACTCTGCAATTTCCAGTGAATTATGGAATTGCTTTCAAATTACTTAACTTTAAAAGCTTGGCTGAGTGAGGCCACGTGTTACATCCAAGAACTGCCTGCTCTGTAGATCTCATTGTGGTTTTGCTGCCTTGTGTGTCTCTTAAATGCACTGAATGAAGAAATTGGATTATGAGGGGAGAGTGTCTAGTGAAGATGTGTAGAAAGGTTGTGTAACTCCTTCTTCCTTGCTGAAAAGACATTCTGTTAGTTCTTGCCAGCTGGAGGCAAGAATAGGTGCTTTCCTGGAGAAGCTGATGTTGACATGAGCATGGAGGGAAGTATCTGGAGGAGGGAAGAGGTTGCTGAGAGCATCCACAGACATGAGGGAAGGTTAGGTTGCCCTTCTTCTCTGTCCCTCTGATGGTGCATCTGCCTAATCCACCGAACAATGATCTTTTCCTTTTTAAAAGAACTTCTGTTTTTCTCAATGTAAGATTTTTCAGTCTAGCTTGAGGTTGCTGTGCTGGTGAATAAACCCCCACTGGCTGTAGCAGAAATGAATGGGAGTAAACATCATTGGACCTGTGCTGGAGTGGAGAGGGAGAAGTACAGTGACAGAAACTTGCTGTTCCCATGTCAAATTGCAGCAGTAATTGAACAGAGTCAACTGCTGTGCAAGATGTAACATCAGCATTATGGTTGAAAGGGAAAGCTGGGATGAGAAGGGGAATGTCACGCACAGAATAGTGTGCTGAAGTGGTGTAAACAACGTCTTGGGGAAGCAGAACCTTTCATTTTCTGTTGCTTTTAGTCTATGGGGTCTGAAAAGACCTTGATACTGCAAAAAAGGCAGTAGTTGCCTTTCAGGTGGTTATTCCAGGTGATAATCTTGTGCAGGGTTTGTCTCCTGTAGCAGCCATGTGATGTTCATTGATGTGACACTCAGAGTAGCTCAGCCTGTGCGCAAATGAAATGCAAAATCAAAGGTACTACAGTTGTCACAGAATGACTGTTTGGGCTTCACTGCCTGGATCAACAGAATCTGAACCTGTGTTTGCTGTCAGCTTGGCTTGCAGATGAAAACCTTAATGTTCCAGACAAACTGACTCCTGTGGGCTCTGTGTGTGAGTCTAGATTATGACAGTTCTGATGAGACTATAGAAAACACCCATTTAAAACAACCCCAAGGAAGAGTTAAAGAGAAATTTGATGCTTTGGGCTTAAACTTCAAGGGCTTTGCTGGGTTTGCATGAAGAATTTCAATAAATATGTATTGGCTGAATTAGCTGAAGTGGTTAGAAAAACAGTGATGGGAAAGGATTGTAATCCTTTGGTTAACAAGAATGGAGTAGAAAAGTGTTACAGGCTTCCTGCTCCCCTCTGCAGGAGCAGGTGAGCATTGGGCTGCTCCCCAGAGCATGAGACAGGCCCTCCCTGTGGTCACTTGATGCCTTGCCCATAGGGAATCCCTGGCCTTGGCTGTATCCAAATGCATTCCAGTAGATGCATTCAGAAATTGTGCACAGCTGCTGTTTTGCTGAAGTTACTCATCATTAAGGCAACAGAATGAAGTCATCTAAGTGTGGTCACAATGCAGATCATTTTTGGGCAGTATCTTTATTCTCTCAGCAGGGGCTGCAAAGCTATTCTGGGATGCAAATGAATATTCAAGTGTGTCCTGTTCAAACTACCTGCAGATAGCTGTGTGTGTTCACCCTCCTTGGGAAGCAACAGGCTGCCTGAATCAACGTTTTTGTCCTCAATGAAAATAGAATCCTTTCCCTTTCCC
>NW_009969548.1:0-2134 GCF_000747805.2 Chaetura pelagica | reverse complement strand
GTTTGCATTACAAAGTGTGCATTGACCTTTAGAAGCAACAGAGGGGAAATTGATCCTTCAAAGTCCCAAGTCAAATGATGCAGTTTATTCCTTGTTATCCTTTGGCTGCACCCTTGCAGAAGGGAACCATCCCACCAAATTATTGTGACTTTTCCAAGCTTTCACTGTTTTCTATCTAATGAACACTGCAAATACAGGAAGCTGAGGTGTCAATTCACCGACTATATTGTAAGTGCCTTTGAATTTTAGTATGTTTTGGTCAAGATGGAGTGCCATGCCTGGGATAATGCATTTAGTTAGATGAGGTGGTTCTTGGGCTTTAGCCAGCTTCTCTGAGAACGGCAGCCTGTCTCATTTACAGACTTGATTGCTGTGCATCTTATTCACTGTCTTCCTCCTTTGTGGTCAACTAAAGTGTTGGCAGGAGATGTGTGTTCAGTAAGCTCTCTTGCCCTCCTTTTTTATACCTCTGTATTACTGGCTGACAATTGCGGTGACACCAGAACAGGGAACTGGTAGTGTGTTTGAGGTTGCTGTTCTTAATGCAAAATTCTTTGATTTTGGGAATTAGTGGAATTCATAGCTTTATAACTTAATACATCACCCGTGAGCATCAGTGCCCTAGCCTGGACAGCTCTGGCTTGAAGCTTGGGCAGAGAGGTCTTCTAATGTCTTTTTTTGCCCTTTAGTGTTGCCTGACTTTATTTAGATTTCCTTCTAAGGATGCAACATAAGAGCATCTGATATTTCCCACTGAAACTGGCCTTTTCGAAGGAATAAATATTCTTTAGTTCTCCAGCAAAATCTGTCAGCATGCATTTGGGCTAGCTTAAAGAATTAATCCAATTTAGCTGTCAAATCCCAGGAGAACCTCTGTGTCAGGATACTGGGCTCTAAACCATCAAAGCTGTCTGACACTTTACTTGTCCTGGAAGAACTGCATGTTTCTTTGGATGACAGATGAAGTGTCCAAGGTGATGCACCTGATCCCTGTGCATCTGCAGCATACAAGGCAGCAAGTGGCTTTCTCTCTGCTGAGAGACACAAAGAGCGTGCTTTGATTCAAATCAATCTATTTCAGTTTTCCAAGATATCTTCTTCAAATTGTTCTACAAGTTTGGATCCCAGTTTCTTAAGTGAAACTTAACCTAACTTAAATGTAGTTGGAAACCTACATGTCAGTTTAATGCAAGCATTACCATAACAATGTCATAAATTGAACCATGCTAAGTAAAAACACCCTGTCTTTTGAGGATCATTTTCAGATCTAGTATGATAGTGGTTGCAACTACAGCATCAAGTGACTTCAACTGTTTCTGATTTTTGTATTCACCTTAATTTTTCAGGATGGACATGTGGAAGTGGCACGCTTGCTTTTAGACAGTGGTGCTCAAGTGAATATGCCTGCTGATTCATTTGAGTCTCCGCTCACTCTAGCTGCTTGTGGTGGACATGTGGAATTAGCAGCTCTTCTGATTGAAAGGGGAGCTAACCTGGAGGAAGTTAATGATGAAGGTTATACTCCTCTCATGGAAGCTGCTCGGGAAGGCCATGAGGAAATGGTAGCGTTGCTGCTGGCACAAGGTGAGATCACTGACGTTTCTGGAGGGTTCATTCTGAAGAAGGCAGTGTTGACCATTGCCATCAGGTGTATACATTCCTCTGATGTAGCATGTGGCTGTCATTTCTCGTTGCTGTGACTACAGAGCAAAGCTAAACCACCCAAACTGGAGGTGATGATCATTCACCTTCCTACACTGTGTCTGGTCAGTTAAAATAACAGCTGTTTTATTTCTTAGGGGCAAACATAAATGCACAGACAGAGGAAACACAAGAAACAGCTCTTACTCTGGCATGCTGTGGAGGGTTTTCTGAAGTAGCTGACTTCCTTATTAAGGCAGGAGCTGATATAGAACTTGGTTGCTCAACACCTTTGATGGAAGCTGCTCAAGAGGGTCATCTTGAATTGGTGAAATACTTGCTGGCAGCAGGTATGTGTACAGTGCAAATGATCTAGCCCACAGATACTACAAACTCATTGTTCTATGTGATTTAGAAGATACCTGGGCTTGATAGTAGCAGTGTTGTAACAAGAAACTGTATTCTCTCATTTTTGTAAGAAGGAAAAAAAAAA
>NW_009969547.1:0-2124 GCF_000747805.2 Chaetura pelagica | reverse complement strand
CAGTCATTATTCACATGGCTGAGATTTCCACCCCTCTCCATTATAGATGTTCCACTGATGCCCTCCCTGTATAACTGAATCCAGTTTTAATCTGATATGCATCTCCCTCCGAGAAAATGTGAAATAATAGTGTGGAATGAACCATGGTATTCCATCATCTTTCCAAGCCCCACTCACATTTACTCAATCTTCACTCACAGTTTAATAAAGAAAATAAATTTGTTTTCATTCTCTTTTTGATATGTGATGTTTACCAGCTTGTGTTCTTTTATGAAAGGTAATTTTTAGCCCCAGTATTCTGAACTGTCCTCAAAATCAAAGTGCTAGATGACATTTTGCTTACCTGTTAACTTTCCTTGAAGGATGAATAGCCAGTGTTTTTGCCAAAGTCAGGGAATTTAGGATGATAACTAGAGACAGGAGAAAGTGTGGAATAGTCCCATTCCTGTTCCACCAAGATACAATAATAGCCCCAGCACTTTGGGCTGTTTGTATATTATTGCAGAATGAACTAGAAGACATAGGATTGGAAATAATTCTTCCTCAGGCAGACAGGATGAACTGGGGTTCTGTGTTCCATGAACTTCATAGGGGAACTTTTCTGTCATAGCTCAGCTCCTTTTGGCATAAACAGATGCCCAAGTTCACTTCTCCCAGCCAACAAAATTGGAAAAAAAGATGCATGTTCTGCCATGAGAATAGTGCACGTCACTTCTCTCCAATAAATTCAGAGGGAAAATGGTCAGAAAAATAAGACAAAAGAAAAGAGATTTGGAAGTTTTAGGTACTGAGTCAGGACAAAGCCTGATGGGTACTGAGGAGCTGCAATTTAATTTTAGGATTTGCAGTCAATCTGCACTGATGTGTTACCGTTGAGCTGTCCATTGGTGTAAATGCATGAGCACTGTTTAGTGGAGCTCAGACTAATGCTTTCAGCCCCAAGAGCACTGACTGATTTGAGGTTCCACCTGTCCTGCTATCCAGAGCCCTCTCAAACTCAGAGGTGTTTTCAAGTATATGAATTCTCTTTTGTTTTGCAGAATCAGTGGATAATTGTCCCAGTAATTGCTATGGGAATGGAGACTGCGTGTCTGGGACTTGCCATTGCTTCCTTGGCTTTCTGGGGCCTGACTGTGGCAGAGGTAGGAATTTATACTTTGTTTACTCTTCCCTTCTCTCCTTCAGCTAACATTTTTCTTGTTGAATTGATATTCCTGCCTTTGCCTTTTGCAAAGTATGCTTCACCCAGCCTAGGGATGCTCCCGTAGAATGGAACAGGTTGCATCTATGGATTTCTTTGCTAGCAGTCTTCATGTCTGTGACCTTAGCAGCAATACCACCCCACAGCTACAGATGGAGAGTCAGAGTGTCACTCTGGGAATTTTCCCCCTGGGAGCAACTTTAGAAACACGACTCAAAAATGTGGCATTGTTGTTTTTCAGCAGAGCACTGGATCACTGTGTGGCACGAACCTATGATGTTACTTTCTTTAAATTCACTGATTATACAAAAAATAAGTACCTTTTTCATTGCTGCAGGCCCCACAGGTCTACCTGAGCTCTGAATAATCACTGACAGCCTGGCTGTGGGGAATGGGGCAGGGTTAGAGTGAGGCTAGGAGTAGAGTAATGGCAAGAAGAACTGGGTATTCTAGCCAAAAGTGAAAATGTTTGGACAACTGGGAAGAAGGCCTAGCCCAGCAAGCAATACGTTTCTTGTACTCAAGTAAAAGATACTTTTAATAAATGTTTTTTTCGAAGGATTTTCATTTGACCTGATTTTTAAACATTTAAAAAACAAACTGAAGTACTTTTAGTAAGAACACGTTTCAGACCAAGAAATCAAAATGTTGCATGTGGGAAATGATAGAATGCTGTGCATGAACCTTTTCAAGGCCTTTTTTGGCTGAAACAGTCCTACAAACTAAGCACAGATTTATATATTCGGAGAGAGAAGTAGTGTAAAAAGTTAGTGCCCACACAAGAAGCTTTGCTAAGGCAACAGGTCAGGCCTTTACCCCAGCCCACTCCTTCTTGGGAAAGCAGCCTGGCTCCTTCCCAAGATAGAGCTAAACTCTGTCCAACCCCATGTCCTCTCCTCCTCCAGCTGAGCTGGGGTCACATC
>NW_009969546.1:0-2134 GCF_000747805.2 Chaetura pelagica | reverse complement strand
AAGAGGTTCTTACATAGTGAGAATGGTCCATTTTACTTGATATTTACTGGATATTGTGCATTTTATCTTTTTTCCATTCTTCATTTCTCTCTTTCATTCCTCTTTATTTTCTTTATTTAATGAACTGGTAGCCTACAATTTATGGCGAGAACAGTTGGAAAATAAGTCCTGTATTTCTGTTATTGTTTCCAATCCATGCAACACTATTTCAATAGGAATTGAAATTTCTGGAATGACTTGTTGCTGTATCTACTTGTTTTATTTCTGGTCACAGAGTCATAAGACACACAAAATAACATAGTGCCTACTTTGAAGAGCAAAAATCCTTGTCTCTTTAAGAGTCTTTTTCTCCTTCTGAGACAGTATTCTTTCCTTCTACATTAAAGTAATGGTACTCAACTACTTTGATTTTTAAAGTATTTAATTACATATCTTTTGAGTATCCTAATGCATGTTTTGCTTTCAAACTGCATATGAAAAAGGGATAATTGCTATGTCTCTGAAACTCATGGTTCTAAGATCTTTTAACATATTTCTGAGGCAGATATTTGGTACACCTGTTTGTTTTGGTTTTTTTTCTTATTCTGGAGAGCATTCATGGTCTCATTATAGTTGTTGATCCCTCCAAACATTATAACTTGCTATTTGACTGAAGTGAAGGACTGCTTGTTTTGATGATGTGTAAATTAGTTGCTAAAAATACTGTTTTGTTGTAGTTTAATAATTACAAATATTTCAAGACAGATGTATTTTACTCAGTGAATCTGTAAAAAATTCTAAAAGAGAAGGAGAGGAAATAATGAAAATTAGCATAGAAAATATGTAAGAAAAGGTAAACAACAGCTGTGTAAAGGCCCCAGTCCAGTACATGGTAATCTTGCTGTTGATTTCAGAGGAACTTGCTCTTTAGTAGAATGACTGATTAGAAGATATGGGACTGTCATTATATAACATGATTGTTTGTATTTGCTGTATTTTTTTCACATCACAGAAAACACCCAAGAGCTAAAGACCTCCAGGACAATATTTAATGTCTAAAACAAGTTTAGTAAACCTCTTATTTTTATTGGTAACCTGCAGTCTGTTGCAGCTCTCCTTCTGCTGTCAAAATAAGGGTCTTAGTGAGGTAAAACATTAGCTTTTACTGTCTGGGGACTTGGCAGAGGATGAACACTGGAGTCTCAGTTCAGTATCTCATGTACAATAGTTGATTTCACAAAGCACCTTTGCAATTTGGCAGCCTTGTTTGCAAGAGACCTCAGGATTAAATGAGCCTATAGTGAATTACTTAACCTTCCCCCATAGAAACCTGTCTCTGTAGGTCAAATCTGAAGTTAATTCACTAAAATTACTGCTGTTCATTCTTGCTGTGCTGTTCTGGGCTTCAGAGTACAGCAGGAGATGTCAAGCTCAACTCAGTATCTATCTCACCCTTTAGGTATTGGCATGAAATGTATTTACAATCTGAAATACACTGAAGAACACAGTGTATATAGATGTGACTCTTAATGAGAGATATTTTTTTCGCCTAAAAAAGTTATCGAGAATCAACAAATTAAATCTTACTGAAAATTCTGTAGTTTATATCTAGGGAATTAGAACTAACACCATCCTATTTCTTTCTACACAGGTTAGGAGTGGGCTTCAGTTTCTGTCCCCTACTCTTTTGAAGTTGGTATTAATATTGCTGTGTGGTGGTAGGCCTGATTCAGGCCTCATTGCCATAAACAGAAAAGGCCCTACATGACTTGGAGATCTCTGCACAAGTGCCACAGGGAATCGGTGGCTCTACCCATAAAAAATATACTGGGATTAATTTGAGGGTTTTGTCTGCATCTTGAGTAGTCAAGTCTCAAGTGAGGTCCATAGATTCAAACTGTGTATAAACCGTTTAAAAGCATAGCAGCAAAACCCACATGCTTTAACTGAGCACTTCATCGAGCAATTAAATGCCCAGGTACCATGACCTTTGCACTGTGAATTAGGTATATGACTGCTATTCATCAATTTACTTCTCTACAAGCCCTAATAGTGTCATTGTAGAGTATTTTTCTCACATCTTTTGTCTCCCTGCATACTAAACATGTCTGTAAACCTTTAAAATAGTAGGGTTTTTTAAAATACGTTTTTAAGT
>NW_009969545.1:0-2133 GCF_000747805.2 Chaetura pelagica | reverse complement strand
TGACTCCACCACCTCCCTGGGCAGCCTGATGACATCTCTAGCTGCCACAGTCTTCCCTGCCCTTTGCAGTCTTCGCCTGCAACCTCCACCCATGCACCCGTTTTTCTGTGGTCCAGGAGCTCCACCCCTGCTCTTGATGGTTTGGCTTTTCTGTCCTGAGCTATACTTGTAGGTGTACCAATCTTGAGCTCTGTCTTCTAGATAGACCTTGGACCTCTGTTCAGGTCTCATCTCCAATCCTGTCTCTAGCTCCACCTATAGTTGCTCCTGCCTGGATGCCCTGGATGGATCCTGGACTTGAGTCACCCCCTTGCCTTTTCTGGAACTGTTTGGGGAACTTGTTATCATCACTCTGCTCAGCAGATACTGCAAGGCTGGGACCTGATGAGTGCCCATGGCTTCTGGTTCACCCTCACTCATGAAGCAACTCTGCTCTTGCCATAGCACTTATATATCTTCCATACGTTAACAGAATACACCACCAATGTTGCACCTTCTCAGTCTAAACCTTCTATGGATCTTAGTGTTCTTTTCTGGCTGCTGTATTCTTTCACTGTTTTTTCAAGAATTCCTAGTTCCTCTAGGAGTCAGATTTCTGATATAATTCATTCTATCATCCCAACGTGAAATAAAAACATCTTCATTTCCATCCACACTGAGACCAATTCAGATTTATTAAGGTTTCCTTGATATTCAGTGATATCCTAAAAGGACTAAATCATCATGAAAGCTATATAAGCAAGAGCCTGCAATCCTAAATAAAGACACCAAACTCAATCAAACAAGAAGTCCTCTAAGAAGTCTTCATTGCCTATAAAGCACAAAGCTTTCTAGAGCTACTCAGAATGAGCATTGTGCATCTTCTGCTCCTCCTTTCCTCTTTGGGTGATCAATCACATCCAGCAACAAGAAGAAATGTAAACACATTCTGATCTCTGGGCTTCTGGCATGGCTGGAAACCTCGGAGAGCCTCTCTTCTCAAGAAAAAGCAAAATAACAACATGAGAATAAGCTTCATCTTCACAAGCTTTTTGGATCCTCACCCTTTAAGTGCTGGTCATAATGCTTCCTTGGACCCCTCACATGCAATCACTATATAATATGTTTCACAACTAGTAAGAGACAAAGACAATTGCCTACATTTAAAGACAAAACACAGGTATAGATACATTTTTATTCAGTACTCAAGGAGTACATTAAAGAAATTAAGTTCTGGAACGTTTTCCTCGATCCTCTCAGGAAAAGTGTCATACATCATTACTTCTACTTTTCATTACCAAGAGATTAAGAAATTGAGCAATTTTGTTTGAAAAGAAAATACTATATATAAGAGCAAAGAAGATATTCACTGTCTCACAGTCTAATTGTCACCAAAGGATCCTGAGAGATGTTTGTCTTTGTGAAGAGTTTATCATACAGACCGAATTGAGGTTAAAATGCAAAAAGAACAGTGTCAGAAGAGTGTGTTTGTGTTTTCAAAACTTGGGGACAGCAAATGGATAGCTACACCTGCCAACCCCATAATCTTTGGGGGAATTTTAAGCCCTGCAAACCATACTGAACTTGTTCTGAAAAAACCTCTTGGCAAAGACGACAGCCTACTCCATGTCACACATCCATAAGCCTACTTAGCAGAGACTTAATATCTTTGCATAGCGCCCGTGTGCCTGTTCATAGCCGGATTCTTCTGGTAATGAAGCATGAGCAGTTTCCTGAGGGCTTGATTCATTACAGTAAGAATACTTGAAGGAAAACAAGGTAAATAATGAACAGAGAGATAAATTCCAGTGTACAAAACAGTCACTTCTGTAGAACTTCAGATGCTCCGAAGACCTTTTGATAAATCAGTGACACAAAGAAATGACTATTGAACAGTACTTACTACAATACTTGCTCTCCTCCAATGTAAAAATCGTATTTAAGCTTCCCTGCAAAGTGGCTCAAAGTATTGGACACATTTTGCGTTTCTTTGTACTTAAGAGAACAACCCTTTCAAACCTTCACTGCAAGGAAGTGAAATTATTTCCTGCTGTCTCACAGAAGTTAGAAGCTATTTTAAAGGATACCTTCTTCACACCAGAATCAGTTGCAAGTGCTTAAAAGCCTTCTAAGCATAAGACAGGTTTTGAAAAT
>NW_009969544.1:0-2133 GCF_000747805.2 Chaetura pelagica | reverse complement strand
AAAAAAAAAGATCTTAATCACAGTGCAGACCAGATTTTCATGCAACTCCACCCTGATAGCTCAGGGCAAGTTTCAGTGTGTGGCACACCCTTCATCAAGGTAGTGCAAAACTTTTTGACACATTCTATCACCAGAACCAGCATCAGAAGTGCTAGTACTAAGCACTTTTGGGAGAGCTTTATATCCTATGCTTCTTTCAGTACTTTCCAGCAAACACAAATGTTTCAGGCTTACATCCAAGCAGGGAATGTGCCCTCCTTTTACCATGGAATGATCTTCCACCCACCTATTTTTAGTATTCACTATAATTCTTATTCACTCACTATGAGTGATAAAACAGACTTTTGCTTCCTTCTGAGTTCCATGAGCTGCTGAATCACAGTTTCTGTTAGGACCTCATCCAAAGCCTATTGAGCTTAATTAAAAGATTTATCCACCCCAAAATAAGCTTTGTTGGAGGCCTTGAGTTCAGTGATGCGTAAGGCAACTGGCTAAGCTTTTAAAAAGATGGTATATTGTGCTGGAAGAGACTATAGTGATCTTCCAGTTCAAGTTTCCACATAACATAGCTCTTCATATTTCCCTGAATTTGCTTCATTTCATGGAAATATACTTTGTTTGCACTGCAATCTGGTTGAATGCCTGCTGAATCCCTCTGAATATCTGACTAGGCATGGCAGACCTTCA
Source organism: Chaetura pelagica (assembly GCF_000747805.2). Lineage (NCBI taxonomy): Eukaryota > Metazoa > Chordata > Aves > Apodiformes > Apodidae > Chaetura > Chaetura pelagica. Next base: position 1,446 of record NW_009969544.1, on the reverse strand, counting down.
AGCTTAAAGACTAATGCTAAAAGCAGGACAGTGCATTGACCACTCAAGTCCTCAGTTTTGTAATTTCTGCTATTATTTTCTGCAGTGTTTTCAGTACTATAGTGCTTAGGTTTTTTTCATTTACCGAACAGTATTATTTTCTGTGTGTGATATTTGAGAAAAGCAGACTTTGCTGTGTGGGTGTTTATTTCTAATCAATCTTCATACAATAAGTAGAGCTCACTAGGTGCTGCCATCCCTCTTATTTTCCAAAGCAGAAGTTGCTTTCTGGACTCATTAAGGAACCATTCCAGTTTTCTGTATTTACATAAACACATTTTCATTTAGAGTATACCTAGGCTGCAACCCAGAGATGTGATTTCAGCTGATACTGGTACCTATATTTGGGCTAGACTTGAACTAAGTTGGATAGGAACAAACAACAGTACAGTTATTAGCTGCCTGAGACCATAGCCAGTGCTGTAGATGACTTTTTCAGCCTTTACAGGCTCTGTTTCAAGAGACCACGAAGGATTAGCAAATTAGGCTCCTGAGGAGAAGTAAGAGGGGTAAAAGTGCAATTTTCATGGTGGTGATATCACAGAAGGGTGTAAAACTTGTGTTTGGCAATGCTTGCTGAAGTCCAAAATATGAAAATAGAACAGAAAGGGATTTTTTAGCTAGCTTCCCTGGTTGGCATACTGAAAACAACAACATCTTGTTTTACCTCCAAAATTTACTCCAGGGTATCCACTTCACTTGCTTGGAGCAGTTGAAGATCATTAAATCCTTTCATGCCAGGTTATACTCTTTCAAAATTATTCCTGTTATGAAAACGTCAGGTCCAAAACAAATTTCCCTCACATGGTGATCTCAACAAATTGCTGTGCAGCTCCCTGCCTCCAGTTCTGTGCACAAATTAGTCTCTCAACTGTTTGTCAGAGCTGGGCATTTAATGTCTACTTAGGCCTGAGACACTGCCAAGTGGTTGATTCTGTGGCCTTGAACATGACGCATAGCCCGGCTAAGGTTTGTTGTTTAGTTAAACACAGATCTCCTAGCAGTTTAATAAGGCTAATGGAATCCGTTTCATTTGCCTGCTCTGCATGGACAGGTATTTTTTTAGTTGAGGATGTTCTGTGCCTTCTAACAGAAGCTGGTGGGTATGCACAAACTTTTCATATGTAGGCACCCTTACACTGAAATTTGACCAGTTTAGCACAAAATGAAGTGCTACTCGTTTTTGTTTGAGTCACCAGTCTGAACTAGATCAAAATAAACAATGACATATAACTGCATAATAATGTAGACAACCGTAAATATTTATGTGATAAATTATGCTTACCTGAAACACAAGTCCAACAGAACAAATACTTGCTGAGTGCGAATAGGACACCAGCTTAGCCCTATTCCCTATAAGTCTTTAAGTCTGCTTATGTGTCCCTCAGGGGTCAGTACTGGGACCAG
>NW_009969543.1:0-2133 GCF_000747805.2 Chaetura pelagica | reverse complement strand
ACATTCAAGATCAGGCTTGATTGGGCTCTGATGGTTTAGCTGGAAATGTTCCTGCTTATTGTAAGGGGGTTGAACTAGATGACCTTTAGAAGCCCCTTCCAACTCTATACATTCTATTATTCTATGAAAATGCCTCACAGGGCTTTCTTAATTAGCTGGAAGTAAGGTATGGGATCCTTGGGATCAAGATTCCTCTAACGGAAAACTTGCCCTCAGTGGCTAAACCCTCCTCCCCATACCTTCTACATGCTGATCTGTTCATTCAACTTGAAGATGACACAAAGGTGATGAGAGCTGCCTTGAGAAAGCAGACTGGCACCAAAAGTGTCTCAAAAAAAAATATATATAAAAAAAAAAGCAACTGTATAAAATGTGATTGACCTACCCATTGAAGCATGACTGTGGTTGAACACTGACAGAAGAGGATCTGTGGCTTTTAGAGAACCATTCCAATTCTTCCAACCCTAGTAAGCAATATTCCAAGTTGAAGGAACATGCTGACAAATTTTAATGTTCTTTCCCTTCGTCAGAATGCTGCTTTACTATACAGAAATAATAATTTCTAGAACATAAAATCTAATTTTTGCCACGTGAGATCCCCCTCCAGAAATCGGTACAATCTACACAAAGATGTTAACCCTTTGTTGTTAGTAGTCTAACAAAAATATTCCAAGACGGTTCCAGTATATACTGATCTAGTTACTATACACGTTGTTTGGTTGGGGTTTTTTTGCACTAGTCCATTCTGATGTGCTATTTTATTTTTTTTAACCACAGATAAGATGATGGAACTTCTTTTTAAGTGGAGATAAAAAAAATCTTACATCATAGTTCAAGGACTTAAATTATTTTGTCAGCCACTCTTCTGGGATATTTATACAGGTTGAAAAGGAATATTAACCTCCTGGTTATCCTGGTTCTCTAATGTTCAGGACCTAATGACAGCATGTGAAGGGTACTACCAAACTGTGAAAGATACTGGTGAGTTTCTGCCCCAACCACAACTAACAAACTCAATTGCTTTGGGCAAGTTTCAGAAGAGTTGCAGACGTGTGAATAACTACAGCCATTGTATTACCCCCACACCTTGTAGACAGCTCTTCCAGGTCAGAACTCAGGCATGCCACGTGGGCAGTAAAGAGGAAACTTGCATTTACCTTTAGCTACCTTAAAGATTCATATTCTAAACTACAAGACATTATTCTTCAACAGCATCACACTGATGTGTCACCTTCAAAAAACTCACTTTAAAAAACAGTCACATACTAAAACTGTATTTGGGTTACAGAAATTGACTTTGAATGTCAGAGACGCAGCAAATTTATTGTTTCCTATCCAAAGTTCATATGGCATGACCCTCAACACTCAATCTTCCAACCACATTGTTGCAGTGCAGCTGTCCACATGTGAGCTCTGACCACAGCAAATGCAAACACGTGGAACAGGGAGAAAGGATTGCCAAGTTATGTCACATTTATTTCATGCTTTGGACCTCTGCAGTAGATCAGTATGGTCACAGCACTACCACATACCTTGATTGTGACTCTGAGCCCAAAGGAAGAAAGGACAGGAAAGGAAGACAGTGATATTTAGCACTGCTAATGTGAAGGATAAGCAGACTTACTTGACCCTAAATGCCATATAGCCTAGCTATAAGCAGGGGTAAACAAAATCTAGTCTTCAGCTAGATGCCTCAACATCTTTCTTTTTCAGCATTGCCTGTAAGTTCAAATTTTCAGAGGTAATACACAGGCTGATGCTGGTGAGATGAAAAGACATCCTGAATTTTCAGGCCTTACCTGTTGGCTGCAAGCACTGTAATAAACTCCCAGGTAGATCAAATAAGTTGTGGTCAGAGGCTGAAGAGTTTGCCAGGTTTCTGTCTGGGATATCTCCTTCAGGAATTTTCTCAGATTGGTCTCAAGGAAGGGCCGTAAGCCTGATACTTGATTCCACACTACTGGAGGAGGGGGAATCTGTTCACCATCTTCTGAGCTGTTACTGAAACACAATGGAAAAATGACCCAGGATAGAGAATACATCTCAGAAACAACTGTCTCTCTAAATTATCATTTTTAATATCAAGATTTCCAATTGCATGCAATACTCAATGACAGCTAGTTGGGGAAAAAA
>NW_009969542.1:0-2133 GCF_000747805.2 Chaetura pelagica | reverse complement strand
CTTTCTGCCAGTTGCATAGGCCCAGAACTTGATATATTTTGGAGTTCTGGTATTGCCCAGCTGTGGGCCACGACCCAAGAACAGATGTATCAGGCTGTCGGGAGGTGATTGATCCTCATGACTTTTCCAGCCCACCAAAAGGGGAAGCAAGAGCCAGGTGTGTCCAGGGCTTGTCTCAATGCTCTGGTACACTGCTTGTCACAATCCATCCCTGACGTGGCTCAGGTCGGTGTGTGGCCCAGAGGGGAGTCACACCGAGTACTGGGTGGCCCAGGAGGCCAATGGAAGGAGGTTGTGGGGAGGAGCACAGCTCCACAGAGTGCATAAAGAGAGCAAAAGCAGTACAGTGAGGAGGAAGTGTAGACTTTGAGTCTCTCTGCTTCCTCCTTGAACTGGGCATCCCCAAACTGTTCACCATATTACATGTATGTCCTTGTCACACCTGACTGAAGGGGGTTACACTCCTGTTCTGTGGTTTGCTTTTTTGTGCTGCTCACTCACACTGACCATGCATCCACTGCATCTGCCAGATGTTTTCAGCAGAGCTGCTGCTCAGGCAGTTGCTGCTCAGTCTGTGCTGACACAGACACATATTCTGCACCTGGTGCAGAGTTTTATACCTTTCTTGTTCAACTTTATGAGATTTCTGTTGGGCCAATCCTCAAGTTTTCTCGAAGTCCTTCCAGACTGAAGATCTGCCATTTGCCATGTTAGCTACTCCCTGATTTGGTAGTGCTGTCCCCAGACGTACTGAGGCTGTGCTCTGCCTCGCTGTACAGGTCATAGAACAATATTAGTCACACTGTTTACCCCAGGATACTCCATTTGTCACCAGCCAGTGTCTAGAGGTCAAACTCTTGCCACTGTAGAAGGCAGCTCAGCTAGTTTTCAAGCCATCTAACATTTGGTTTCTCCAGCAGAAATTCCACAGCTCCAGCTGAGAATGCTCTTAGAGACAAGGGTCAAACCTTATTAAAGTATATTACATCTGCTTTTCTCCACATGACTACATACCAAGTCATTTCAGCATGAAGGGCAATCACACGCTCCAGGCCAGATGTTACTTCAGTAGATCCATGCTTCATGTTCCTGATTGCCACCTTCACCTTCATGTGCCTGGAATTAAATCCAGGAGGACTTGCTGCATGATCTCACCTGTGGCTGTGGTGAGGCTGATTGGCTTTGTTTATAGTTTACGAGATCCTTTCTTGCCTTCACATTACACTGTATCCCAGCATGACTGACCTTCCAGCCACCGCAGTGCTTCATAGGTGGTAGAGCAGTAGTCTCAGGGTCACATAGACTACTAGTGAAGCACTTTGCTAAACATCTAGCTTCTCTAGTAGATGTTCAGTTAGACCCCTCTCTCTGTTGCTTCTTCCATGTTTTATCTTCCAGTTCCTTCCCTAACCACGCTGCTGCATACAGAGGACTGGAACCAGGCTTTGCCTGTGAGTACTGAGAAGAAAAAGAAGAAAATAAAATACTGAATACTTCAGCCTTTTCCATATTGTCCATCACCACGTTTTCTCCTCCCTAGTGAGTTTTGTCTCCCTAGTGATCTCATATTTACTCTGAACTTCTATGTCATTGATATCTATGTGTTTGAGGAACTAAGAGTAGCTAAATGAACTTCAGCAATTCCTGTAACATCATAAATCTGGACTCCAAACAAGGAGCAAACCTCCCAGGACAAAAGGTCTGGCCATGTGTCTGGTGCCTCTGTCCTACACAGGAGGCAGGCTCCTGCCACTAATGTTCCTTGATTCCTCTTCATTTGTCAAATAAGAAACCTGAATATAAGTAATGAAGACCACTCTGAGACTTTGTTGCCTTGTACCGTGAGGTTCCCCTCTTGGTTTCCTGTTGGCCAGACTGTTTCTCACCAGGCTACCTCAGCACAGCTTCTAGCAGTCAAAGCAGAGAGAAGGAATTGGAATTAATTAGAATGAAAACCTGGGCAATAATGCTATGAAATTGCTGGATGAAAGGAACAGGTATGTTGAACTGAATCTTTTCCTACAGGGGGCTACACAGAACCTTCTTAATGGACAGAGGAGCTGCTCATGTTCCAAACTCACCATCCCAACAACTTGTTCTCAGTGGCTAAGAGTGAAGAACTGAGTGTAAAGA
>NW_009969541.1:0-2127 GCF_000747805.2 Chaetura pelagica | reverse complement strand
CCAACCCCTAGGATTCTGTGATTCTGTGTTATTCACTTGGGTCTAATAAGTGTAAGGACCTCATATGTTGCTTTCTCATTCTCTGAAGTAGTTTAGTCCAGTGACATGGCTATGGCAGTAAGAAGTGGGCATTTTGAACCTGTAATTCTTGCTTTGGGCTTTACTCCTTTGGTGTCTCTTTGGTGGCTCAATCAACTCTGATACTTGAGTTTCATTTTTGTAAATGGTTACTATTAATACTGTTTACTAGTTGGCAGGTGGTATTCTCAAGATGTGTAGCTGAATGAAAAAAAATGGTGACCTTGAATGTGTTTGCACAGAAAGGTTATGGTCATAAGCACACTGTCAAGAATGTGTTTTGATTTCTTTTTATATGTTGTTCTGCATAAGCCTACTGTGATAGAACATAGGTTTCAAAACACTGTGATAAACAATTTAAAAATAATTCTGCAGAATTAAGGCTTACTCTTGTTTATTATCTCCTGTGGTGAACATCTAAGCATAGAGGCATGATTTTCCTTTTTTGTAACCATTACTCGTTCTACTGTTACCACTAATTTGCCTTAATTACACTTTAAGTTAATGTTCATGTCCATGAAGTGGGCCTGATTCATCATGGCTTGCACAGACCTCTGTTTCTCTACACAGTGAATACAAGAATGCTGACAGTTTTGTTTGGCAGAAATTATAGATACATCCTACAAAAATACAGCTGTATTAACAAGTTGCATGTCTATGAAGAACCAGGTCTAGTAAGGGCTGGACATAGCATTCATAATATTCTTTGCAGATTAACCTGAACTATAACTTCCGTTGTTATTTTTATCTAGGAACTGTGAGGATGTGTTATCAACTGAAGACTGTGAAACCTTATACCAGTTTGTTTATACCACTCACCGTCCACTGGCAGTAGCAGCTGGGGAATTCCTGTATAAAAGGTATCTCTGCCTGCATGCCCACTTCTTGCCTATTCTCATTTGTTTCAGAATGCAAGTGGATTTATTTAAGAGGGACATAAGGCATTCATTTTTTTTCTGCTCTGAAAGTGTGAACCACAAGGGTAGTGGATGTGCTTTCTCTTCCTGAATCAGAAGAGAAACACTGTGGGGGTAATAATTTGTCCTCCTACACAGTTTTGGTATGAGAAAAGTTGCAAGACTAACCTAGAGAATATGAAACAACTGACTGATCCACAGACGCCAGGCTATGTGGAGCATACTTCCTTTCTTTCTACTTTCTTTTCCTGTTGTTTTGCTTCTTACAAGCTAATTCATCACCTGGCATCTGCTGGATTTCCATGGCTTTGGTGATTAATCACAAAAATGGCCTCCTCTTCTCCCTTTGGAAGTTGCCTTACACGCTGTAAAGGCTTTGAATAATGAGGGATGCAGCAGATTAAAAAACCCTCCCAATTTTCTGTCAGGTTAATGAAGTACAGGGTTTATCTTCCCCAGGAGTAACTCATACAAATGGACCTCTTATAACAATGGTTGCATGAAGTGAATGGAGTTGGCATGCTAGAAAGAGAGGAAATAAATACTCTGTCTCTACGGCTGAGAGAAATGATTTTGCCTTACAAAGAGGAATGAAGCTAAAAATATCTTGGCAAGACTTTTGTGGGGAAGAAAATCAGAAATAATCATAATTTGTGTTTCCACACATGTAGAATCTCCTGCTAGTTGTATTTTCCTGTCTAGCTGAATTGCTGACATTCTGGAGTTTGTGGAGCCAAATCCAACAGAAAGAAGAATGAAGATAAATTTCTGTTTTGATGAGTCTTCTGTCACAGCTGCAAGTCTTAGTCTTTTGTGTTGGCCCTAATGTAATAAATGTTGGTTATATCATAGATCAGTTGTTTTTCCTCTCAGAACACTGCTGCTTTTTTCTGTTGAAGTGATTACCCTGATAACTACTTCTTTTACTCAGCTTCCCAGTGCAACTGTGGACACCTTGACCCTGTAAACCTCGTTGTTATTTTTGTTTGCCCAATTCTTCTCTCCAGCAGTTCTGCCAGTATAGAAATGTTCATTCTAGTGTGATAGAGATGTTAGCAACGCTCTCCTTTTCCTAGTCGTACTGCTGAAAGTTTTAGTATAGATGCTGATGCTTTCCCTTCCCCCTCCCCTT
>NW_009969540.1:0-2126 GCF_000747805.2 Chaetura pelagica | reverse complement strand
TTTTTTTTTTTTCCATTAATGCATTACCAACATGTTGCAGTTTGACTGCTTTCAAATAAAACAGTAAGACTGTCTGCTAACATGATGCAACTCTTTCTGAGGTCTGCATGGGTATTTTGATGTTAGAACTCAATGAAATACAATGAAATGCCATGGAGGATCACAGCTGACTGTAATTACAAACCTGCTAGACTTACAGTCCCAAGAAGCTCAATTTTATAGCAAATTCAGTGAGTTTGTTACAACTTTTTATTCTTGCTGTTCCCTTTCATTTGCCTTGTTATGTATTTAAAACACATGTGGGTATAATGTTGGGGAAACATCCCTGTGATGAACCTTGAAGATAATGGGATACTGAGACATTGAGGTAACTGCACCTTACATCCCTGAACTGATGACAGGAACTATTAGACATTAATTAAGGGAGGTCATCTTTTGTTTTTCCATCCAGGCATCTGATTTTTTTGGTTCAGCTGAAATCTTACCTGGAGAACCTCAGTGAGGCAGAAACTGCTGTACAAGGTGATGACCTTGGCCTCTCTTGACCCTCTGGAGTACAGGGCTTCCTACAAACCTGTCCCTCACCACTCACAAAGAGGTTGTACCCCTTTTGTTCGCCCAGCACCCGAAGAGAAGTCCTGCCTTTCTTCCCAGAGAAGGGAGGGATTAAGGCTCACTTCCAACCAATACTTACTGGGATAACGTGGAAACAGTAAGGGGGGCTGCAGTATGTCTGCAAAGTCGTTTTGCACAGTGATGATTTTTGTAACATGTAATACTGAATTTTCATGCAACAGGTGTAACCAGCAAAATTAAAACATCAAAGAAAGGTCTATGATGTACTCAAATTACTCATGAACATTTCTATTTGAGTCTTGTTATACAGGTGCCAAAAAAATTCCACAATGCCATTAAGTATTGCAAAAACAGTGACATTTTAGGCAAGTCATGAGTGACATTTATAGAGCACTTGGAGAAGGCAGTGAAGCATCTACTTGTATGTATTATTATCTACTATTAATAATATACCACTTTTGAAAGAGATATTCATTGCCATAGCAATAAGTGGCTGACAATTTTTCAAATCACCCCACTAGCAGAGAAGGCCACAGAGGACTGGCCAGCTATTGCCTGTGTGTTTTTAAAAATACACTTCTCCACGTTAAATTAATATAATGCAGCATATAGCAAGCACGAGTGTAGCTTTTCAGTTTTGAATGTATCTTGCCCGAGGGACTTTATTTTGCTTTTATCACAGCTGCTCATGATGAGATAGGAAACAAGGAGAAGAAAATTATATTAAAGGTGGACAGTTTAAACCTACCCAGAAAGTGACTTTTGAGAAGAGAGGAAAATGAAGAGGAGGTTGCTTACATCAGAAAAAGAAGGAAGGACCAAACATAAAGGCAGCTGTGGATAAGAGGGGAATAATGAGGCAGGATGACGAGTGGTTCACACACCCTCTGAAAGCAAAGGTGAGATGAAGCAATGAAGAGCCATAACAATGGCACTGCTGACAAGGATTTCATATCAGGTATGGGGGGAAAAAGTATTTCGACAGAAGTGGTTTTGTTCCTCATCCTGACAATCTGTACAGTCTGCTCTGATGCCGGATTTGCTCTTACACTTGGTATGTGAGAAGGCCTCAAACATATCAAGTATATTGTAAGAGGAACCATATTTCAGATAAAAGGCAGCTTTTAACAGCAGAAAGGCAGCAGCTTCTCTGTCAGTCACTAACAGCAGGAGGTCTATTATATCCCTTCACACAGGGTGCAGCTGATGATAAACCACTTGTTTATGGGGTTTAACTGTCAGCTTGCACATTCCTCCAAGACTGTTGGCCTAAAAAAATCAGTGTATTTTACTGATATCTGTAAGTGTGCCATTAAAAGGTAATCACAGTCACCTTTCCTGAATAGTTAGTGCCATTCAAAAAGGAGAGAAAGCTCATAATGGATTTTCTTTTTGCTCAAGTCCAAGCTGTAATCTGAAGTACGCAGTTCAGTGTCCACAATGAAAATGTTGGGAAGCCCTTACAATCCAAACAGGATCATTCAGACATACCCCAGATGGAAGAGGAATTAACACGTTTTTACAAAATGAAGTCTCTCTGACTTTCCTGA
>NW_009969539.1:0-2127 GCF_000747805.2 Chaetura pelagica | reverse complement strand
AAAAAAATATTCAAGTGGAAACATCAGTATTTATGATCTGGTCTGTAGCTTAACTCTCACTATTCTGCATGTCATGGACTAAAATGGCCTTTATATTTTTGAAGCTTAAGAAAGTCTTTGCCCTGAGACTGCTGTTGACATTAGAGGGAACTGAGCAGCTAAACCCCATTTAAGCTCCTGAGCACCTTAATGCTTTTAAATTGTCAGTGACAAACCTCTCTGGTGTGATTACCCCCAACTCCCTCCATACAGACCTGAAACATGTAAGTTGAAAAGCTTATCTGCAGATGTGTCCTCAGCATTTCCACCCATACAAAATATTGTCCTGTGTATCTGTTCCTCAAACGTTTATCTGTTGTTTCCTGCAAAGACATTTCCTTGCTGTCTTGCAGCTTCAGGTCCCAAAACACGTTTCTAAAGCCTCGAATTAAGACAGATTAATGAAGAGCTGTGGTACAGCTGGTTTGCCATCCTCTTAGCAGAGTGTCTGTAGCCTTAGAGAAACATTATTGATGTGTGGGAGAAAATGACAACATTTTATCTTGCTTGAAGCTGCAGTCAATATAGTAATAAGGCTGGTTTGTTGTTTCTTTTCTGTCTCTATTTTTTTCCTGTTGGGTGGCTATAGATAAGTATATCACATCTATGCTGGTCTTTAGTCTGTGAACAGTCTCTCAAACTCGATCTCAGATTTGACCATCCAGAATCCTACTGGCCTGATCATCTGCAGCAAGTCACTTTTTGAATGGGCAAATAAAATGTAATTACTTCTTTTTCATTATCATTAGTCATCAAGAGAAAAGGCAGATTGGTAGGTTTTGTGCCCGAGCTGATAAATTTTTGTGGCATTTTTGCAAGGTGTTCTAAAGATGTAGAAATATCAGAGCAGACAGAAGGAAGGATAATGGAGGGGATTTTCAAAAGCCCTTTTGCTAATCTAACTCTGCTCCCATTATCATTAATGGCAGGTGCAGAGCACTTGTGAAAACGACTCATTGTTTGTGTCTGTGTGTCTCCAGGGAGCAGATACTCGTTGGGCTTTGACTCTCACATAGACTGGAAGCTCTGGGAATGTCAAGCAGGCTTTTTGTTCAGTTTTCTGTGTATAGGTAGCCATATGAAATGATGTTGCCAGTGATGTTTCATGGCATTAAAATCTTCCAAGAACAGCACAGGTGTATCTCAACTGAATCTTAGTCCATGACATGCAGGTTATTGTAAGTACTACAGACTAATAAAAGATCAGATTCTTGTCCTATTTATATTACAGTAAATTTAAAGTAATGCCAAGAACATCAGTGAAAGGACCTCTAATTCATACTGGTATAAATAGGTTGAAACTGAAATTCACTGTCTATTATAATGACAAACTGGCTTGTTTTAATTCACTATCCTGACAACCCCAAATCTCATTCCACTTCAGGGAGACCTACCTTTCAGGACAGTTTTTCTCCCCAAGCACATTCATTTCTTGGCTCTATGCTGAAGTCGTTAGCAGGGAGTTAGCTGTAAAGGTGATTCCTCTGATAAATAGAGCTCCCAGGAACTACACTGAGACCAGCTACTCATTTCACGCAGGTCTTTGAACAGACATCACATGGTAACTATTTTCATTCGCTATCAAAGTGTCTTGCTTAAGCTGATGAGTTGGAAGTGAAGGGCTCCATATCCCATTACCCCAGAACAAAAACATCCAGTTCCCTTATCTGATTTAAAGATCTATCCCTGCTACATGCTAACAACTTTTATTTCTAAATGTGATGCTTCATCAAACCCCTTCTGAGCTTCTTTTTTTATTTATTTCCTGTCACTTCTTTTTACTACAGTGTTTGCAATGAACAGTGGCATTTCAAAATAAGCTGGGGAATCTGCTGTGGCAGTGGGAGGGGAAGTAGCTCTGTCTGTGCATCTGATGACTTGACAGATATGCAAACCCTCATTTTACTAGAGTGTGCTTGGCAAGCTTTTCTTGTGTGTTCTTCCTAGAGAAGGCTCCGGGGAGACCACTTAGTGGCCTTTCAGTATCTGAAGGAGGCCTAAAGGAAGACTGGGAAGGGGCTTTTTGTGAGGGCTTGTAGTGAGAGGACAAAGAGTAGTGGTTTAAAACTGAAAGAGGGGAGATTTAGG
>NW_009969538.1:0-2127 GCF_000747805.2 Chaetura pelagica | reverse complement strand
CCTGGAGAAGAAGTGCAATTAAAAAAAAAAATAAATCTATCCATCCTGAGAAGCCAGGCACAGCTTTGGGTGCAGTCAGGAGTTTCTTGCCATGGCCTCCCACTACACTTTCCTGCCTTCCTGCATGCTGGAATGGACTGTCCTTATGCTTTGATATTTGTATAGGTTTCTGATGCTATCAATAAATGTGCTGATGATCTCTTCTATGCTCTTGTTTACACATTTTGCTCTTCGGAAATTGAGCTGTTCAGTCCTCCCCAAGGATCTAGATGTTGATATTCAGTCTCTAGTTTTTGACCAGAAAACATTTTTCCACAGATTTTCTGATTCACTCATATAGACAGTGTTCTCTTGGAGAGCAGTTGTTCATCTCTAGCTTTTATTTCTCAGTGCTGAGTTTGATACCTTCCCTACCAGTGTATCCTCTGGGGACAGAACTATCAATATCTTCATGGGCTCTTTACTGCTGATTACTGTGGTCCCTGAGCACCTTCCTGTGCTGGGATCTAACAAACTGCCTGGCCATGCTGCACAAGCTTAGGCAGCCCTGCAGTAGTTCTCTTGGCTTGTCCAGATGTTCCTGGTGAATTTGTCTTGTCCTGTTCTCCCTGCTCCCTCCTTCCACTCCTCAGTCAATCCTTTTCATCTTTCCTTTGTCTTCATTTAAACTTAGCTTCTCCCTCTTTCCTATGCAGCATCCCAGTTTCTTTGCCCATTCACTTCCCTTTCTGCCCCTGTGAGAACTGTTTGCTCCTTTTCTGCTATTCTTTTTGTGTTATCTCTCATCCTTTACCTCTTGTTGCTCCTAACAGGAGAGACCAGCAGTTCCTCCTTTCTCCCCTGCTGGTTCTGTCACCTGCTACCCCACAGCCTCCAGCCCCCAAGTCCCAGCTCTTTGTTCATCCATTTCTTCGCTCCAGTCCCAGTCTGAGATCTTTCCCCATAGTCCCAAACTCATGTTATTCCTTCCCAGTTTCCCAGGCCCTGGTCTTGGCTGTGTTCACATGGGGTGGCTTGTGAGCAGCACTGCTGCAGCCCGGTGACGTGAAGGACATGCACCTCCACGGTAGTATCTGCTTTACAGGTTTAGTACCTTTTCACAGCTCAGTGTTCCATGTTTCTACCAAACATGTGCCATATGGGATTTTTTTCAGACTTATGCCTTGACTGCATCTGGGTGGTTTTTCAAGGGATAGCAAAAGATGTGGTTTTGATTAAAAGGCCACCCCTTGCCAAACTGCGTGGCCTTGCTCCAGCTTCGACCTTCCAAACATAACATACCAGCACTGAATGACCAGTCTATTTATGTTTATTCATTTCCTTGGTTATGTATTGGCAAACTGTGTGTTTCCTTCATGGGTTCTCACAAATATGCAGAACAAGCTTTGGTTGGAAAAACAAAATCAGGTCTGTGGCAGACATCCAGATTCTAATATTTCATCCCAAATAAAGATGTTCTGGCAAGTTCTAAGCACCTGAGCATGGCTCTTATATAATAAGATGACTCAGGCAACCTCAGTAATATGCAGTCTATCATCTCTTAAATGTCATCAGTCTTTGGAAAGGGAGCATTTATGGCTCTGAATAAAGTGAGTTTGTGACTCTAAAGAAGTGAGAGCTCTGCAATGCCACAGTCCTTGTCTCATTAATTCCACTGGACATTTTAAGCATGGAAATGCCCTTCAGGTATGTAACACGGCACCTACTTTGCTGAAATGGAGAGGACTGCAATATCTAAAAACGTTCTGAAGCAACAGAGGAATAAATCCACTTTTATGGACTTACTGTGCCGGGCAGTGCCCTTGGTGGGACAGGGTCCCCTCTGCCAGCTGCCCAGGCCCTGCACATCGTCTTCGCTGTACAGCACCTGGAGGAGGTCACCCTGGTGAGGCTGCAGCTTCTCTGTCCTGTGGGGCTGATGATCAGATGCAACTACCACCTACAGGGAAGAGGCAAAACGATCCTGTTACACCCAGCTTGGGGGATGAGCTGTGTGGTGCCTGCTCTTCCCACTGCTTTACTGTCATACAAAGGGGAATTTGTTGTTTGGGGAAAGTAGAATAATAGATTAACAGAATAATAGAATTCTAAGGAATCATTAACCCTACTCTACCAAGTCCAGCTCTA
>NW_009969537.1:0-2123 GCF_000747805.2 Chaetura pelagica | reverse complement strand
GTTGATCTTTAAGGTCCCTTCCAATCCAAACGGTTCTAGGATTCTGTGATTGCAACATGCATGACAAAGGAGATTCCCCAGATGGCCTCCCAGCAGCAGTTTACCCTTTAGTCATTGTTTCCTACACCATTTTTACCCTTTCCACACTCTACAATAAGCTCCTTCAGCCTCCAGGTTTGAATCACTCTGTAACATGTTCCTTTACAGTAAGGGCAAAGCTGTGTTTACATTGACACTTGAATCTGAACTCATCCTGATGCTTTCAGTTGTTATATTGAGCGGGAAGAAATATGGAGATAAGTCTGCCTGAAACACAGCATTTTTATATCATTCACTGTGTATTTTATATTGCTACAGAATTGAGACAGACAAGTGGTAACAACACAACGCTGAAATACACTTTGGCTTTTTCTAAGGGCTCCCATTCCTCAGCAATGTTAAGAGTGTCACAGATAATGAGGTCCAGAATCACAGGTGTCTGCCTTTCACCGACTATATGGAGGAGTAACCTATGCAGAAAGCAGCCCACCAAAGGCTACATTTTAAAGCCTAATGTTACAGCAAACAAACTGCTGATGGCTGACTCGAAAATGCTAGACTGCCAATTGCAGTAATTCAAGAGATGCTTCCCAAGCAGGCAAATACCAGGAGAACAGTAAAGAGCCAGTACAATATGCTACCAGTCAACGCAGTGCCAGTCACTCCCACTACTGTGCCACAAACAGTCATGTTTCACAAAGATAAAAAATCCCCCACAGTACTATTTTGTAGTTGAACGCAAGAGGTAACTCAGCCAGTGAAGTCTCCATTTTGCTTCAGGACAGTGCCCTGACAGGGGCAAATTCCTTCCAAATGTACATTGGCAGATCAAATTACACATTGGTGAGACACAATCTGCAGTTCAAAGAATAATTTTGATAAAACCATGCTGGGAACTGACTCATATGTTATTCTGAGAGCTTGCTACTGTACACATAGAATTAATTCTCAGCATACTGAAACTGCAAGCAAATACCATGATGCTGAAAATATTTTCACAACGTAAAGTACTTATGCACAGGTCCAATAATTACTTACAAAGTCCTAACAAAACCTTCAGGTCAGATACAAAATGGTTTTTTACTCTTTACTCTTAAAGAAAACTGATGTTCTGTGATATGTAACAATAACCCTAATCCCATTAAAATATGTTGCAAATTGTTTTAAACCAGTTTACCAACTCAAGACTTCAATCAAATGTGAAAATGGCAAGACAAATTAAAGAATGATTGCAAATGCAGGAGTGATTAATTGAAACTGTACACAAAGTATCTTTTTATGAAATACAATACTGTGTGATTTTGGGAGCAGCGTAAAAAAGGACACCTTATTATGCCAATAATATAAAAATATTTCAATTAACTATTTGTGTTGCAGGGAAAAAAAACAAAACAAAACCTGAGATGAACCAACACTGATCCAATCATGTTTTTCTTAAGGAAAAATACTTCACCGTCAATCAAGTTCAACAAACTGAGGTATGACATCCTACCTGCTCCTTTTTTATTTCAGAAAAACTTACACTGCTTTTCATCACATATGTCTGAACATTTAAGTTACTGTTAATTTTAAGAGAAACCAGTAGAAGTGGTTTATTCTGTTGGATAGGTATTAACCACACAATAAATGCAAGATACTGTATTAATAGATGTTCTTAGAATATTCTACCACTGACATGGAAATACCAAAGGAAAATGAGGGATGTCATTTTTATAACAGGCTACCATAGCTGGAAAAAAAGTATTATATCACATTCATGTGAAAATGAAAAATAAAGCTTAAAAAAAAAGTTACCTTGATTCTTACTCAGATATATGCTATACAGCATCATGCTGTACAGTCAACTGATAGCATTTGAAATCCAAGTTCCAAGATCTTCAGGAGCTTTGAACAGTTAATTTACTGCAAAAAGGGTGGTTTTTATAATCAAATTGTGCTAAGGCAAAACAGTGTAAGACAACATTCAGAGCTGCAGTTCTTTTATTAATGGAGCATCAACAGTCTAGAAGACTAAAGCTCTCTGTGTATTCATGGGAACACCACAATGACAGATTCATACAATGGTTTGGGTTGGAAGGGACCTT
>NW_009969536.1:0-2120 GCF_000747805.2 Chaetura pelagica | reverse complement strand
CTGCTCTATATAACCCTTCTTCTCTGTTTGTGTTTTCCCCCAGGTCACCTTACCAGTTTATCTGAATTTCACTCGTGCTGATCTGATTTTCACTGTTGACTTTGAAATAGCTACCAAGGAAGATCCCCGTAGCTTCTATGAACGTGGTGTTGCAGTTCTCTGCACAGAGTGAAAAGATTTCTTTTGACCTGTAATGCTGTAGTTAACTGTCAGTCTTCTATGTAGTGTTCACCTGTACTTCTGTTAACCCACTTAGGTTAGGTAGTCAGATGGATTTGTGTCAAGTTGACTAGAAGGAGACAGGGGGAGTGAATTGGAAGCTGGTAGGGTGTGTTTCTTTGAAGGAAAATTGGATGAGACTTTTTTTGATGGTTATTGGTAGATGTGATATTTGATGGATCCTATTATATGAAATAAAGTCTATAGCAAGACCTTTGAGGCTACTTCTGGAAATTATTATGATGATTTATTTTTTGTCTGGAAAAACTACATATGATCTTTTCAGAGAGTAACAAGTTATAAGTTGGTATTCAAGCCTATTGTTGACCTTCACACAGCTGACACTGCAGCTCATTCAGCTAACCTTTGGTAACAAGAACCTTGGAATGTAAGTCTTGAGTGCAGTAAGACACAAAGCCTGATATCTGCTGCAACATCTGATGCCCTTGCATGAATTATTTGCAGTGAACTGGCTCTTGCTTGGAGTAATCTGTGTTTACACAACTGCCAAGATGCATTCAGAAGCTAGAGTATCCTAAGCGAGATTTTCCTTTTCTATTGACCACAGGGCATCCTCTTTCTTAAGCTGCTTTTATGGTGAAATAAGCCTTTAGTTTTGTATCTTAAGCCCTAGAGGTTAATATTAAATGCTTAAACAAGGAGTTACAATATTATTACAGCAACTCATGTTACCAAGTTAGGGGAGCTGAGAGTTCCTGCTAATTGCTTTGATTGCTGAAGTGGTTTGGTATTTGCTTGCTTTCTCAGATCCTGAATTCATTGCCCAAGCATTTCTGCCCTTCTAACCATCTTGTCAGAACAACTGTCCTAACAGTGTCTTACATCAGGTGTTCAAAGGTGCACATGAGCAGTACAGGTGCATAGTTTTCAGTCTCAAAAGAGAAATCTGGAGCTCCTTCCTGACAGTGATTTCTCCTATTGAAGCAGTGACTTTCTTGTAATATTTTTTCTTTGAGAAATGGTTTTACAGCACAGGCCTGTCTGAGCAAGAAAAATAGTTACCTCAGCCTGCCTCACATACTTGTCTCAGCTGATGCCAACTAGTTAATAAAATAGAGAATTCTTGCTGCCTACCCTCTCCATCTGATTTGTACAGTGTAGTTTTAACTGTCCTGGCTCTTTTATTACCCTATCAAGAATTAATCCCAGACCAGTGCATTGTGGAATCTTTGTCTGCTGCTTGCAGTTCTCATATCCAATTGTGAGAAACAACAGAGTTGGGAGCTACATGCATCATCCAAGATCAGTTTTAGCTATAACATAATGTCCTCATTGTGCCTCAGCTTCTAGGAGCTGCTTTCTGCTGCAGCACCAGAACATTGGTATCTGAACCTCATCACTGTCTGTGCCTCCATGATGCCAAATTCATTGTAGAGTAAGGAAGCAGACCTCTTCCTGCTTGCAGTGTGTTCTGGATACTAGTGTGAAGTATTAGCCCAAATATGTACAAGTTGTAGATGTTAGCAGCTCAGCTGAACTGCACCTTTCTTTCAGCAACTGCTTCTTCTGCATAGCTCAGCTCCTGGGCTGCAGTACCAGCTTACAGCTGCTATAAAAAAGCCTCACTTAATCCAGCTCCACCTATTGCCAAGTATTAATAAGGAGATCAAGAGAGTCACCAAGTGTGCTTGAGGTAGCTAGAGCTTCCCAAAGTATTCAGCTCTTTATATGTTACCTTCTGCATCAGGCCTAAATTAACAAAAGTACATTTTCAATTCAGAAGCCTCTCCACAGTTGCCTTCTCACACTGAATAAGCAGACATTGAATGTCTTCAGTATACACCGTCCACATGGCTTACCTTTTAACTTCTCTACTGATTATTTCTGTATTACTTCCTAGTGGATTATTTATTTCAGTATGCTGTGTTAAACAACTGGTT
>NW_009969535.1:0-2119 GCF_000747805.2 Chaetura pelagica | reverse complement strand
CTATCTATCTATCTATCTATCTATCTATTCTGGTTGTAGGGATATACAGTTCTAAAACCTGGGGATGGAAGTAGACTTGGCCCCTGGGGAGGGTAACACAGTCACACGTTTTTAGCTTTAGCTCAAAGAAACTCAGAGAGAAAAGAGGTTATTCACACTTTAATATCCCACAGACAGAGGTCTCTCACTTTGGCCCATGATCACCTCATTTTTCCCATTCTGAAATCCTCCCAGAAGATGAATATTGCTTAAAAAAAATTAAATAATCATCTAGTTGCAACTAAAAGCCTATTAAATGTCCAGACATTTTAATAGGCTGGAGACCACAATCAACGAATCCACAGTAACCCTTTGAAAACATTATCTTCTTTTGGTATTCACTTTTGGGTTTTTGATGGGGAAACAAAGCATTTGTGACCTCCCAAAGTCAAACAGGAAATGAGTAACCACTTCTGGAACAGAGCACAAAAAGGTCTCTTCACACAAAGAAAGTCCTGGGTTCCTTCATTCCCCTTACTTACCTATCTGGAAGGATGTCTGCATTTAAAATACTGCTTTAAAAGTCAGTTTGGCTGCACTATCAGTCTGTTCTCAACTGCATTTTACCCTATTCACAAGTCACTCAAGGTCTCTCAGCTCTGATTTATAGGGGGACTTCTGACAAGAACATTGACACTAATGTTACAAACAGTAAAGCTGAATGTCAAGAGTTTCTCTCCAAAATAACATCTTGACATACATTCAGCTGGAAGAAATAGCCCTGTTTCTATTGAGCTGAGCAGTCACTCAGGAGACACCATCTGACTAATGCTGTCAGGGTATTGATGCAATTACCTTACATTTGCTCACGCCACTTAACTCCTGTTTTATGAGCTCTTTTTAGGAAAAAAGTTGCCAGATAAATTAACATTGCTGAAGTGGAATGATACTTTTGGCCAAAACCAAGCACCCTTCTGCAGACCATTCCCAGTAAAACGTGAAGTAAGTGCATCACAGCCAGTTGCTTAGCAGGCCAGAAGGATATTGTGGAAGCAAATTTCAACTTTTAGTACAAGATTTGGCTGCTTTCAGCAGCTGTTATTGTATTTGTAATGGAGGGAGCAGGGCAGAGCAGCTGAGAAATGAAAACTGTATTTTACAGTGCAGAAGAAAAACCTCGAGGAAACCTCTCTGTACTTCAAGTCATAAATACATTTTGAAGTTTGAATTACAAAATTGTGTTGGGAGAAGGAACTTGGCACATGTGACAAGTAAAACTGCTATTTACACATTTTCCTTTGCTGTCTGGCTATTTACAGGTCAACAGGATGTACTGTCATACACTTCTAGCTGGTTCATTCCAAGAAGGAAAAATAAAAGCTGCAAATGGACGTGGAGTCCTGTTTCTGAAAGCTTTTGCCTCTGTAATCCCAAGGACAAATGTTCGTTAAGGTATTCTTCTCTCTTCTTGTTCTCATTACAAACCCACTAACAATTTAGTGTTGGTGACTGTTTCCAGAGCTGGAATGGCTCATGATTGAAGTAGGAAGGTGGAAGATATCATTTTTAAATACTAGCAGACCTTCACGGTTGGGGCAGCATCTGTCTGTGTTATGTCTGGCACTAATACATGCTATTAATCATTCACCTTCATAATCACCAAATTCACGCCCCTTGTTTCCTTTCTGCACTTCTAATGGACTCTTTTTCAGTTATGGGTCTTCTGTTTATCCACAGAACATTGCAGGAGCCATGAGTATGAACAAACAGGCTTTGAATTTAAAAGCCATGAGCTTCTTAAGGGAAATAGACTTTAATTCAGATATACACATTTATATCAGGAAACAGACTTGACTACAATTGGAATTAGTGTAGGCCAGGCAGCTGGTTTTGTGCATACCTAGCAGTGTGAGAACAGCAAAATCCACTCCAGACACAGTGTGAGAACAGCAAAATCCACTTCAGACTCAGTAGGATCTTAAACCTTCCTGTGTCATTACTCCAAACCCCAGGAGCACTGCTGTAAGAGGCTGCTTAAGGCACCTGGGAGCACCCTGCACAGTTGATAGTGCTATAGATTAATGCAGAACAGCTTCTTCCTTTTCCTGCCATTCCATGCCATGGAGCCAGGCTGGGAGAG
>NW_009969534.1:0-2125 GCF_000747805.2 Chaetura pelagica | reverse complement strand
TTTTTTTTGGTCTTCAGTTGCTAAAGTCCTAAATGTTCTAGCTGTTTCCCAATGTTCAGAACCCTTCATTTAATTTCAAACCGTTCAGGGCTGCTTCTGAAAATGGTTTCTGTGGCTAAGCAAAGCTGAGAATTAGATGCAGTAGTAGGAGGAGAAGAATAATAATTCAGTCCTTGGCGTGTATGTGTGTGGGAATGTTTTTGTTTTGCTGTTAGCATGTTTTGCCCCAAGATTTTTACTGCTGTTATATTTCATGTGTTTGAGAAGATGCCTTCAAGGGCTTTCACATGACAGCAGAGAAGTGAAATTTTTAGCTGCTTTCAGTTGGCTTTCTTGTAGCAGCAGTATCTCCTTATTCCAAATCCCTTTTTGTGCCTGGTGTGTCATGGTAGTTTTTTTATCACTATCTAATTGATGTTTTATTTCTTTTCAGAGATCCTTCACGTTAATATTAGAAGCATGGGATTGGGATAATGATACAAAAGCTGGTGAGTATTTATGGAAAAATTGCAGTTTTCACTTACTCTGTGCTGTAGGTACAGAAACTGGGGAAATGAGATATTGCTGCAATTAGCCATCTCTGCAAATCAGTCTGAATGCAAGTCTGCTAAGTAAAGGGCATGTGCAAGTTCAGGCAGAGCATATTGGGTTAGAACTGGGAAAAATTATTCCTGATAAAAAAATAACAGTAGGAAGTGAAGGTTATAATGCATGGCTCATAATAATTAGCTTTAAAAAATCTTTAAAAGATCATGATAGGCCTTTTTTTTAAAAAAAGGATAAATTTGATGTAGAGTTGTACTTGAAATTCTCCTCAGTTTACCCCTAACAATGTTGTGCAATATTTTTCATCATCAGCTAAGCCAATAACCATTCTTGCTCTCCATAAAAGAGCCATATTTGATGTGTTTGGTGAAAGTGTTTTAAATTGTGGTATGATTTTTTTCTTCATTTGTTTCTCCTCAAGTACTGAAAGTTACCTTGCATTTCTGGTCTGTAAATGCTTGTGTTCAGTGTCAAATCAGGGCTGAAAGAAAAGCAAGATTATTGTTTAAATACCTCAAAATTGGATCAAGTTGCTGTTTGACATATTGTTGCTAAAGTAGGATTCCAGCTCAAATCTATTCTTTGGTAATGGTTTACAAACCTGTCTTAAAATAATCAACGCTTTAACTGCAAGTGTTAAGTGAACTTCAGACTAGCATTGTGGTTAACGATGGACTATTTAATTTTGGCTGGGATAAATATAGAGGAAGGTAACTGTTTGGACATTATGATAGTAAAGGTTTATGTCCCAAATCATTATCAGTTTCTAATGATAGATTCCATTCTCTGCTGCTTTGCTGACCATCCTTATCAAGATGCATCAAGCGTAAAAAGTTGGCAAAGCTTGATATTAGGCTATGTTAGAGTTTCAGAGTTCTCTTGAAGATTGAGATCTGTCCCACTTGCATTTTCCTGATGGACTTCCCATTTTCCTGGCATACTCTGTCTCCAATGATAGACAAAATAATGATGAGGTGGTAGTTTGTTCCTGAGCCCTCCTCAGTTAGAATTAAGCTGCTTCTGTCTTGTTGTTTACCAGATCTTTCAACCTTTTCTAATAGGTATGTTTTCTTTAGATCTCTGGTAGTTCATGTTGCTGCAACCCTTCAGTTGGTCCACAGCCTTCTTGAGTGGCAGTTCCCAAAGCTGAACCTGGTATTCAAAATGAGATCTTGTGTGCTGAGCAGAGTAAGCCTGAATCTTGAATAAGTTTAGATATTCTACATAGCAACTCATTGAAGGCCACCTTTGTTCAAAGGGTACTACATTAAGTTAATTCCTTTAAATAGTTTCCAGCTTGGGAATAATTTAACTTGGGGCAGTTAATACAGTGACTATTGGAATATTCATGCCCAAAGTCTACATGGCAGATAAACTCATGAGGTCGTGTAGAAGGGGTGAACCTGAAGAGCCTATCCTGCAAAAGAGATCTGTATGCACATTTTTTAATGAGCTGCTTAATAAATAATGCTCTTCTAACTCACTATGTTTGCCTTAGAATCTGCAGAATCCTACTGTGAGTCTGTAGCTTTAAAATACCCTCGATAAAGGGACAGTCACTTTAGGCTTTTAGTTTTTT
>NW_009969533.1:0-2123 GCF_000747805.2 Chaetura pelagica | reverse complement strand
TTTGTTTGTTTGTTTTTGTTTGTTTTTTTAGCTATAGTCTTGCAACTGTTTAATTGGAGAGATGATGGAAAGATAAACCAGTTCACCATGTCTCCTCATTACAGTTCCTGGCTGGTGTATTAGACTGGACTGCTGCCATTGTGGCACAGCAAAGCTTCCCTGTCCATGTATGCTACTGTATACAGATTGTAGAGAGAGTATTCCATGGTAGGAACACTTGGTAGAACAGTATTGTCATTACAGTGCTAAATGGCCATGCAAACACAAACAAGAAACAGGGAAGCCCTGTTGGATAAACATGCTCCAGTGTCCCATAGGCTCCCAGCATTCTCATTGCAAGCTCTATGTTCTATACAAAATGAAACTGCACATAAGAATAAGACTTCAAATAACAAAATCTCCTAATGTGAGAAGTTTTATGATGGACACTAGTTCAAACCACATGATAAACACCTGAGGACTTTGGAAAGTCATAAGAAATGTTGGGGAGAGACTCAAAAGCTATTGAACTTAAAATGTCAGGTTTAAGGAAGACTGAGCCAATGGCTTCCTGAACCTTTGGAGTGCCAGTACTTTGTTGTCGCAACTCTGAGTCAATGTGCAGACTTGG
This sequence comes from Chaetura pelagica, assembly GCF_000747805.2. Taxonomy (NCBI): domain Eukaryota; kingdom Metazoa; phylum Chordata; class Aves; order Apodiformes; family Apodidae; genus Chaetura; species Chaetura pelagica. The sequence goes on along the minus strand of NW_009969533.1, from coordinate 1,513 downwards.
AGGCCTCGTACAAGAGACATTATCAGTGTTGCTATTAATTTTAGTCCTACAAAAGGCTGCTTATGTGCATCATTGGGTATTGGCTCTCTGTAGATACTTATGTGCAAGTGAAGTACCAGTAGCTTATTTAAGATGAGGGAAAGGAAGGAAAGCAAATGTCCAACTTAGGTGAGATTTTTATGTAGGAAAGGCCCACACTTTTAGACAGGAGCTTCATTCACATCAGACTACTTGCAGGAGCTGGTTTTGCCAGACAAAGCTTGGGATTCATTAACCTAACTATTTTCTAATCTCAAAATATTTTTCATGTTAGGTCTGGCTTTTTTCAGATGAGCCTACTTAGGTACCAGTAGTCAAACAAAGTAAATGAAATTGAATTCTCAATGCTGATCAAGGCAAATGAAGTGCAAATTCTCTTTCTGATGACTCCTTTCTTGGGGCATTGTGTCAAGTTAAGCACAAGTTCACAACTACTTTAATTCCTTATGGAAACTGTGAGGAAATGGGAGGAAGGAATTAATAATATTCCTGTTCTGTTTCAATAAGCTTTGCAGATAGATCTGTCTGCCTGTGAGTTACCTTTTGTCATCTGAGGAATGAGGATTAGATATCTCTTGAGATCCAGAGTCTTTGGTTTCATCCTGCTGCACATCTTGGCTAGAAGATGAAAACCTGATCAGTATGTGCAAGAGAAATTCAGAGTTCTGTTTTGGGGAATCCACCCATGTACTGCAACATTCCCAGTTTTGTTCTCCCAGGACTATGGGTTCTGATTCAGTAGCTGGAGCAATTACTTTGACTTTAATTTTTAAAAGGATTGAGCTAGTTTCTTTGCTTGTTCAGTTTCCAATTTTGCAGTGAAAGGTAAGGGCTCTTGAGAATATCCCAAGATATTAGGCAGGGTAAAGCAAGGTAGAGAACAGAAGTGTCATAGAAGTTGAAATGTTAAGTGAATTTTTGGGTGGGAAGAACTAGTAATGTTTGTGATAGAGTATCCCCTAGTTTCTTTGGGTATGAAGCTGGATATTAACCTCAACGGTTATTTTTGTACAGGACAATATGAGGCAGGGGAGAGAGAACAGGTGAAACAGGAACAGGCTTGATTTTTTTTCTGCTCGGTCTCTATCAGAAGTCAATAAAAAGTAACATCATATAGTGGAATTATCTTTATATCTGAAAAAAAAGCAAAACTAAAGCACAACATGAAGGAGGTATGTATGGAGGCATAGATTTTGGGGCTGGGGGATTATTCATATGTTATACTTCAAAGGTGGAGACATAGCTCAGCTAGGACAAATGGCTCTTACCTTTGCTTGGTAATACACTAGTGCATTAGGAAGTAAGTAAAATAAACAGCTTTGGCCCCTAGAGGAAGGCACCAACCCACTCTGGGGTTGTTTTACCATCTGAACTAGCTATTTATGTTGAGTGCAACCTGGGATTAACTTGAGCCTTCATCTTCCACCAGTTTAACAAACTTCTGAGACTATCAGAAGCCAATAAGAGACCTAGG
>NW_009969532.1:0-2086 GCF_000747805.2 Chaetura pelagica | reverse complement strand
TTTTTTTTTTTTTTGTAAATTTATATGAAAATCAAGAAGTCAAGGGGGTGTAATCAGAAGGAGAAGAGCTGAACATAACACCTCATGCACATTTTAAAAGGATGATGTCATGCATATGAAATCATGAAGGACAAACATGACATTTTCTGGAGAAACTTCAAGCAACTCAACAGATACTACAGCAAACCTGTTCATAGTACAGCAAATTAAGTTAGTTTTGAAAGTCCTTTTTGAAGGTAAATGGGTAAGCCCCAGGATTTTGATAACTGGCTTAGTTGGAAAATGACCAGGCCTCAGAAATCCTCATTCAAAATCTGCTATCCTGGGTTAAACAAGATCCAAGGACTTAACCTTAATACTAAGGCAATCTGAATTTAATGCAAATTAATTCAACTCTGTCAGGATGCTTATACAACCAGTCTTTTGCATAAAGCGCAAGAACTGTCAAAAAGGGTGATATGTTTGCATAATTTCTGTTTTAAAACTGATTTCTCTGTGTCTATCACCACAGCCAAATATCTAAGCAAGAGAAAGGGATCTTGATTTTTCAAATATTTTACACTTCAAATAGTTTTAAAAATGAAATATGCTGAAAGTTTCCATCACAATCAGATGTTCATTAATATCAACCTCTAGTAATCACAACCATTTGATGGGGTTATTGGCATGTGGAGACCATACTAAAGACAAATTTAATTACAAAGTGGTGTAAGTTGGGATGTTTCTCATTTGGGATATTTGATTAAATGTAGAACAGACTTAAACTGACATTGTGACTTTGAAAATGCACTGTGGTTTTTCAGAAATATCAAATTAAAAAGAATCTTTAAGGAAGCTGCCTAATAAAAAGCAAAATCACAGCAGATTTGGGTAATACACATGGAAAGGTCCAATTAATGAAAACCACTGTAAGGATAATATGCTTATTGCCAAAGAAAGAATTTTCATATTCTTCAGTGCAGAAAAATAAAACAAACCATATTTTCTCCTCTTGAACATACTCCAGCGTCACCACTTCAGAACAAAACCTTCACACAACAGCTTGAGTCTTCTGCACTCAAGACCAAAAGATTATTGAAATAGTATAAATAACTTTAAAAAACCTCTAATGGTAATTTCCTGAAGTCATAAATAGATACATTTTTCTCAGTATCAATACTGGATAGCCTTTATTTAGAGTTATAGTTTCCAGAGGCTGGAGAAAAACATTATAGTCTTGCAGTTTGTTTCTAGTGTGCTATATATGGGAACTGAGTACAAAGTATTAAATTTCTAATGCTTGTAATAATTAAATTAGTTCATAAAAACATTTATCTGGACACTTTTCTCCCCTGCATAAAAAAAACCCTGATTTTAGACAATCCACAATTGTAGGTAATCACCCCAAGAATATCAGATCATTTTTCCCTCTGTCTACACCTAAGATGGACCACAGCCTCCTCAGATCTATCTAGCCCATTTAGTGGAGCAAATTCTATTAACCTGATTAAGCAAACAAATTTGATCTGTTCATCTACCCTTCAAGACATGGCAGTATCCAATTAATTTTTTTTAATAACTGTTACATGAATTAATGCTCACATTACAGCTAAACTCTATAGGTACTGCTTGCTAGGACATGCTTGGGCAACACACACTGAGCTGTCTCAAACATGCTGAGTAAGGGAGACAGAAGGAGAACTGATGCAAATTAACTAAAGACAAACAAAGATTACTTAAGCTCTACATGACGAAGATTTTAATCAAGTTTATGTCCAAAACAAAAGCATTTATCAAAGAAAAATTTGCTAAGCCACATGCAAAAACTGGAAGACAGAACAGTAAGGGAGATTGGTAAAACCTGGATTTCATTAAAAGACTCAGAATGAGAGGAGATAACCAACAACCATTAACTGGTTGCACACAGGAAGGACAGAATTTAAATGGAGGGACTTTTCTGTCACACCAGAGGTTCAATATTATGTAGTTATGTTTAATGACAGTTTAGCAAAGATTCCCATATGCTTATTATCTTTTCACACCTGCAAAATTACATACCAGATACTACTGACCTATTTTTGGAGTCCAGACTAAAACACTATCTTAA
>NW_009969531.1:0-2123 GCF_000747805.2 Chaetura pelagica | reverse complement strand
GACACTGGCTTTCCTCCAGTCTTCAGGCACCCCATCTGATCTCCAGGACCTTTCAAAGATGCTGGAGAGTGGCCCAGCAATGACTTCTGCCAGCTCCTTCAGCAGTTGCAGGTGTATCCCATCCAGATCCATGGACTTGCCAATCCAGTTTACTTAACTGATCTCTAACTTGATCCTTTTCAGTCAAGGGAAAGTCTTGCTGATATACGTAATAAAATCACTGTCACATGTGTAAACATATCCCACCACTTCAGCCTCTGGATAGCTGAATATATCTAATAAAGTATTACAGTTTTGTTAGATTTTTCATACAAAATAAGAAAGTGTTTCAACTTTTTATTAGAAACCATCTTGAGGACAATTCTTATTAACTCTGATGATTAATAGATTTACAGAGACTCTCATTTATACCAATTCTACACAGTTTGTATAAGAGATTAAAATTAATGTCTGTTTTCTTGTATAGGGTTTCTTTTACCTGTGAAAAAGAACACTGTAGGAGTGTCCAAAGCCAGGGAAACAATTCCTGCAGGCAAAAGCAGTATCTGAACTGGGTAACTGGGTTCAGTGTTTTCTGTATAAGCCCAAATCCTTTCTATGACAGCACAATGTGAACTGAGCATAGCTTGAATGGACAGCTTAAAGGACAGGATCCTGATCTGTTGCATGACCAGCACTAAAATATTTGGTGTAATAGCAGCATCACTACTTATTTTTAAAAAGCAATTACTGAATTGACCTGCAGTCCATGAAGGATGATAGTGTATCTCTCTGCAGAGCTCCATTCTAGCCTGTGGGCTCCCAGTGCAGATCAAGACCTTGCATTTCCCCTTGTTGAACCTCATGTGGTTCCACTCTGCCCAGTTATCCCTTCTGTCAAGGTCACTCTGAATGGCAGCATGTCCATCTGATCTATCACTTACTCCTCACAGTTTTGTAACATTGGTCTCTGGCTTTCCTAACCCCATCCCTGCATGATCAGCCAGCATCTCTATGCTTCTCCTGGGTCATTTGCCCCTACTTCCACCTCCTGTACATTTCTGTTTTTTCTGAATGCTTTCAGGAGCTCCTTGCTCAGCCATGCAGGCCTTCTACTACCTTTACTTGATGTTGTACTTGTCAGGATGGGCCATTCTTGACTTTGGAGGAAGTGATCGTTGAATATCAGCCAGCTCTCCTGAATCTCCCTCCTCCCTTTTCTCTAGGGATTCTTTCAAGGTGATCTCTGAAGAGGCCTGTTCTCCTGAAATCCAGGCCTGTTGGTCCTGCCTTTTGCCCTGCTACCTCCTCTTAGTGTCCTGAACTCCACCATCTCACGTTCATGGCAGCCAAACTGACTCCACCTTACAAATGAGGAAGAACTGGTTGGGGGTGTGGAAGTAACAGGTCCAGCAAAGCACCTTTGCTTGTTAGCCTCTTCAACACCTGTGCTAGGAAGCTGTTGTCAGAACACTGCAGGAATCTTTTAGGTTGCTTGTGCCCTGCTGCATCGCTCTTCTAGTGCACTATAAGTGATGAAAATAAACAGAGAGTATCTTTCTGATAATTTGCAATGTTTTAATTTTCAGATTAAAAAATATTCCTTCTCATCACAAAGCCTACTGAAAGATACCCTTTGAACATACAAATGTATTATTTTTTGCTGTTCAGCTACCATAAATAATACCTTTGCAATAAGTGTGATACACAAGAATGTATTAAACAAGTGCATCCCTCCTGCAGTACTTGCTACTCCATCTCCTATTGCCTAGTCCAAAGATGTAACTGTGACAGCTTCTTCTTTTGAGACCGCAATAAAAAACTTGAACTACAAGTTAAATTCCAAAGAAAATAATGTTACACACACTAAGGACTCATGTCAACATAGATATTCAAGCTTGGTAATGTTCTTAATGAAGTGAGTAAAATGGTGGCTCTGAGGACAGAAAGGTCTTCCTTCAGCAGAAAGCCACCAGACAGGTTCATCTTGTTTCTTTGGCAGTGAAACTGCCATTTTAGCCTAACTTTTTGTCCTGGTTTACTGGTCAGGGTGAACCAAAGACCAGAGAGCAGAACTGCTGTCGGTTACACCCCTCCAGCCTCCCAGGGGAAGATACAGGGGGAATAACAAAGAGAGACTGAAA
>NW_009969530.1:0-2123 GCF_000747805.2 Chaetura pelagica | reverse complement strand
AAGAGTGCTGCAGAATTGAATCCCATTTTGCTCAGCACACGTCTCTGAAGTATTACCAGTGTGAAATGAAATATAATGTCTCCCTTAGCAATCCCATCTTCTCTCTCCTTTTGTTTTTCTAGGAGCGTTATGATACACTAAATCCATTTGGACACACAATAGTACATGGGTTGTACCACAGATTGCAAGAAGAGATTTCCAAATTTATGTAGCTGCTGCATCAGGTTGCTTTTCAGCCATCACACGCTCACAGGGAAATCCATTCCCAAAGGTAGAAAGAGACAATGCAAACACCTCAGGTAAAAGACAAACTTACATGAAATGATTAGAAAACGGAGAATGGTGGAGTTACCTTAGTAAAATAATTTATCTCATCTTAACTGCACTCATACTAGGTCTGACTCTGGGAAGGAAGATAAAAACCTTTGCTATAATTTATTTAGTTTATTTTCTATTATTGCTATTATTTCATACAGTATTAAAATGAAATAACCTTCTGTTAGGCTGGGTATAGAAGCCCAACCTACCATCTCCCTTTCTGTTGCTAGGAATTTACTTTCTCTTTCCCCATCAGACTCCTAATTATGGAAGTTTGACTTATGGATAGGATGGCAATAACAAAGCTTTAGTTACCTGCGACCCACTTCCTTTTCTTTTCCCTAAGTTAAATTTCAGGGCAGTAGAAAAAAGCAAACATGACTGAATCTCTGCAGTTTTATCCAGTGGTCTCTTCAGGTGAGCTCTGTGATGGTACCAATACTACCCAGAATATGGAACCTGTTGAAATGCAAATGCCTTGACTTTCCTGGGGAGAACAGGGCAACAGCCATGGGCCAGTGCTAGCTGAGATGCATCTCCTTAGCACAGCTAAGTGCTCCCTGACTTCGCATAGTCTTGTTTTTCTCCTGTTTGTGGTGCCCCTGCTTTCTCTCCAACCACATCTTCTCTTCTGTGGCATTGGAAGTTTTGCTGAAATAATGTACAAGGCAGGTGACTAATCTGCAGAGTCGACTAAGTGATGAATTTGCAGGGCAAGTGAGGATAGAACAAGCCCCAGGGAGGAGTTTTGGGGGAGGATCACTGTGTTGTCAATTACTGAGAACAGATGTAGCTTACAGAGCTTGGGCGGAAAGCTCATCTGATTGCTCTTGGCCAAGTTTAGATGATGGCTAGTCAACAAAATGTGATGCCCAAGAAACTGTGAAACTAAACCCTCTGGAAACACGTCCAAAGAATAAACCAAGTGTAAGGTAATAATGTACTAATAAATCAACAGAACCTTTTAACAGTAACAGAGTCAGAAATGCGTATAACGATTCTGTTTAAACCATCTGAGGGGCTTGTCACAGCTATTCTATCAAAAATAACACACATAATTACTAGTATTAAATACAAAGATAATCAGCTTCTAGTGTTCCTCAAATTTAATAAAGGTGATTACTTTTTTAATTAATTAAGAGAGCAGTCTGTTTAGGTAGCTGTATGTTACTCTATCTCCTTGGATAGCATTTTTAACCCCTCACTATTATTTCTGGAGTGCACTAGCTGCAAAAATGTCACAAAGATAGGATCTGGCTTGGTGAGTCCTTGATGAATCTTATCAGAATTACAGACTGACTGGTTGTCAAGCAAATAAAAATAAAGCAGTGTTAGAAGGGAAACTTGCTAAATATCTGCCCTGGTAACAACGGGCAGTCAATAGGAATGGCACACAACATCTAGAAGCATGTGATTTAAAAGGTGTATCTATTCTGGTGAAAACAACAGAGTGAATTTATTGTCTATTGCAGGGCAATAAACTCTTCTGTGGTAGGATCTGTATGTAGGCTTTCTCCACATGACTTTTCAACAGACCATGTCACTCAGTGCTAGGCCAGAACATGAAGCTCTGGCTTTCATCAAATAGCATCTTATGGGGTGCAGTAAGATAACATTCAGCATGAACAGAATTCTTACCATTTGTCCTTTCATGCATGTTCCAAGTTCAGCAGATACCTACTGGAAATTGCACTTTCACCATTTTATTTTTCATCTATAAAACATAATTGCTGCTTAAATGAAAGCATTCAACCCATTTGCCCAAAAATATTGTGGGTGTGGAAAATGGCTAACTTTAAAACTGT
>NW_009969529.1:0-2122 GCF_000747805.2 Chaetura pelagica | reverse complement strand
AAAAAAAAACAAAAAACGGAGTTTGAAAAAGGATTTCTTGGAGACTGATTAGATGAAAGCATAATCGTTTTAGCATCTTGAAATGACACACCATGGATGGATTTGTGCAGCCTGTGTATTTGGGCTTATCCCATTTTGGCTCGGATCAAACAGGCCAAGCTCATGGACACTGAGTTGCTGGTATCTCCTTTCTTCTCTTGTTTTGGTCTGTTGTAGTTTTGTTTTATTTCGTTTTGTTTTAACCTGAATCACCCGAAGGGACAAGTGCGTGAGGCAGGAGCTCAGGCTTTATGCCTGGTTTGTCCTTAGCTTCTGTTGTGAATGTTACCCCTGTGATGGCAGATGAAGATTTCCCAAGTGAGAAACTAATGGAGAAGAAGCATATGTCACTTGTGCTGTTGGTTGTAGCTGTGCTAACAGGTCAGAGCTGAAAAACTCTATGCAATTTTTAAAACAGAGCAAGGACAATATGGTTCCTTGGCATAACTGAGATCCAAAAGGCAGGACTCATGCCTGTGCACGCAACTTTACTTCAGCCCTTTTCTATCATTATCTGCATTTGTTGATTAATGAACCTGGATGAAGAAGGAAGTTTGTAATTTATATCATTTAGGACCAGATCATAGCACAAGAAAGCAAATCAGGATGCTTGCTCAGCAGTAAGCAGTTGGCTTTGAGTAACTTTTCAATGGGTGTGTTTGCAACCTTAAATTCCAGTTATCAAGAGGATCAAAGCAAGTTATGCAATTTCCTAGAATGTTTTTCTTAAGAGGAAAAAGCTAAAAACCAATTCTGTCACTCAGCATTAGCAGGCTCAAAACCTTAGCCCTCAGCAGTGCAAATAAAAAGCACTTAGGCTGCTGTAACTGCAGGACTAACAGCGTCACACAGCACTGAGATTATTACCCGAGAGAGATGGGCAGTTGAGAGGCAGTGCTGCCCGTCCTCCCTTTGCTCTGATTGCAAGTGGAGGAAACCCAGCATTAGGTATTGCCCCAGAAGAAAAACCAGCTACTGAGGCTGAGGGCTGAATGCATGTATTCAAAGCAGAATAATCGTATCCTGGCTGTGACTATACCTGCCTGAGCAACTGCCAGGAGGTGTCAGTTCATGCTCTTGCCTCCTTAGTCTGAGCTTCCAAAGTCTTTGTTTGCAGTTACGCTGAAAGATGATACTTCAATCAGTATGGTATGAGATATGTAAAGGGCATTTACTGAAGCTTGGGACTTGTATATCGGCAGATTCTTAGGGCTATTGTAAATAGGAAATTTCTTCTTCATAACAGAAAAAGGTCACAAACATCATCAGAAGATACTACTGAAGTGGGAAGTGGACTGTTAGCAGCTTTGTAGTCACCAATCTCATTAGTTTTCTGCTTCTATAGGTACAGATAGCTTGAGATCACACAAATGAGGACCTAAGTGCTTTAGTAGTCACAGGCAGTTTTATCCAACTTCAAGAAAAGATGAAGAAATCAGTATAGCTTTGTTTGCAAGCTTTGTGTCCCCAGCCTCATTTGCGTGAGGCTACTGCCTGAACCTGAGTGTAATGCTACTCAATGCTGAAGTTTTTACTCATGGTCTGTTCCTCTGCTTCACCTTTTACATAGCAAAGACTTGAGTTTTGGAAGCCAATGTGAAAAGGCCTCAAAAGGGATGGCTGCAGCAACACATTTGGCCGTGACCAGAAATGATAAGCAGAGGAGCACTGGGCAGGTGCTAGAATGCTGGGATCTCAACTTGAGGGTAAATCCAATGGTAATTACTACTACTGGAAGATTTAAAGTGCTATTAATGTGTGAATACAGTCACTTAGTCAGTATTCCTTGGCCTAAGTATTTGGCATGTCCTAAGCTGGGCTCTGGCTGTCGCTCTGGAAGGTGCAGGTCTCCCTTGTGTCCTATGCCACCTTTACCTGTGCAGATGCCCAGGAAACCCAAGGTTACTTAAGAGGCAGTAAACGTGTATGGCCAGGCAACTGGATTTCTCCTTCTCTATCTTGGCATCATCTTTGCAGAGACAGGATTTGCAGCTTAGTAATATTTTCAAATTATCTATTTTTTTTTCAAAGAATCATCATCCAGGAAAACAATTGGACTAGATGATCTCTAAAAGTCCCTTCC
>NW_009969528.1:0-2122 GCF_000747805.2 Chaetura pelagica | reverse complement strand
AGCTGAGTAAAGCTGAGTATATAAGTAAGTAAAGAAGCACAGACTTCAACAATCAGGCATCTCTAAAGATGGAACCACACCACAAACAAACAAATCTGGAAGGATATAAACCACACCTAATCCTAATTGTTGAAAGGCAACAATTGTTTGTGCCTGAGCCACTCACGCAACCAGATTTGAACAATTTCTGGGATAGGAAGCAGAATGTATTGTATATAACACTGTCCAAGCAAACACAAAAAGGCTGCCAGCTTGGTTTGAATAATCCACCCGATCTCACCAAAATCAGTGAAATTCATTTTCAAAGAACTGTTCATCATGGTACTGACTTAGGAGGTGTACACAGGATGCACCTAACCATCAAGGTAAGAGAGAAAAGAGCACACAATGTGAGCCAGGCTGCAGAGAGAGATTGGAGATCTGGAAGAAGGCAGAGAAACCTCCATTCCCCCTGCATTCCACAGAGACTGAAACCTCAAAACCTATCTCAGGGATCTATTGCCCCATGTCATTACTACCGTGTTTAAAACTTCATATCACTAAATCCCAGCAAGGAGGGACTCTGATTCTTCTCTGTTTTTCTTCACCATAGTTGGAGAACAGATGTGGTAGACCATCCTAGCTCACAGGACTGCAAAATTGTGATAATTTTCACAGAGAAAAATCCATCCCAAAGCCATACAGAAGGAGAAGGAATCCTTTCAGCCTCCTAGTAGGACTTACAGTGATCATCAAGGACTAGGTTTTTCTGAGCTACTGTCTTTGGAAAAACTGTTACGTGCTGCATCTGGCACAATTCTCACCCAACAGGCACAAGGGAAAAAATTCCATAGTTGTGAGCAAGAAGAGCTGTAAAGAGGCATTTTATTACCTATATCACCTTTCTTTTTGTATTCCCTGGTGAGGCCATTCATGCTCCTTCCAGATACTCAGACCAGCTGTACCTCTTTCCCGGCCTGCAGAAGCCTCTGCCCAGACTCTTTTTGGAGATTCATAGTAATAGGACAAAAGGCAAATGGACACTAGTTACAACAAGGAAAATTCCCACTAGATCTAAGGAAAAAAATCTACATGATGAGAATGGTCAAACACTAGATCAGATTGCCCAGAGAGGATGTAGAATCTTGATTCTTGGAGATACTCTAATAAAGAAGGACCTAAACAACCTGCTGTGACTTTGGAGATGGTCCTGCTGTAGGCTGAGTGTTGGACTAGAGACCTCCAGAAATTCCCTTTTCCCTAAGTGATTCTGCAATGCTAGTAAACCTGTATCAAGGAAACATACCTTTGTAACTAATTACCAAAGGAGACAATTTGTTATTAAAGAAAAGAACAAAAAAAATATATAAATGAAAGAAGTTGATGTCCCTTAAAAAGTACAGAAAAGGCCATACAATTAGAGTGAATACCATTGCTAATGAGGAGGAGGTATCATATTAACACGCAGCTGCAATTACAAAGCATAGCAGTATTCTTCTGAAAGCCCAGAGTAAGGCTGTGCTTCTGTTTATCCACAGAGGTATAATTATAGGTGTGCACAACTGACTGAAATGGAAACTGCCCTGTACATGCAGCAAGGGTAGTCATTCTTTTGCGTGTGTTCCCACTCCAAACATAATATCCATTTACTGAAGATATAGACTCTAGCCTTGTGCTCTCCATCATTGAATTACCAAGAAGTCTGGCCACAAGGTAGACAAAGCACTTTAAGCACAGGCTGTCCAGATTCATACTTTAGGAATGTAAACCCAGATAAAATAGTAAAGCACCAAACCGAAAGTTCAGCCAACATTGGTTCTAGTTCTTAGAACATTCAACCTAAATCTCTCCAGTGCAAGAAGGATTTTGACCAACTGCAGCATGTTCAGTGAAAGGCCACCAAGGCAGACGGGAAGGGCTCCCCAAACTGCAGATGAGGAAGACAGGAAGAGCTTAAGCAGCGCCAGAACCCTCTTCCACTTTCACATGTTCTGTTGCACCCATGCTGACAGACTGCTAGTCAAAGCCTGAGTGCCTTTAATAACTGAAGGAGATTCCTAGTTGTGTTCATATTTCCTTCACTGGATGGAAGGATGATCCAGGAAATTATGCGCCTGTTAGTCTGACTTCAGTACCAGGGAAG
>NW_009969527.1:0-2121 GCF_000747805.2 Chaetura pelagica | reverse complement strand
CTCCCCATGCAGGGGAGTTGGAACTAAATGATCATTAAAGTTCCTTCCTGCTCAAATTATTCTATAATTCTATATGATTCTGTATTTTTCTGTATGATTTATTTATTATTATTTTCATTACTGGCTTGAAGATAACACAAAATGCAACCACTCCTTTTCAGAACCTGTGATTATTGCTCATCAAGAAAGATTTTGTGATCAAAGAGAGCCAAGCAGTGCTGGATGAAATGAAACAATTCAAAGGACATCTAAAGCCATGACATGAAATTTTGGTTTCATCTAAGTGGGAGACACGCACACACCCAAAATGTGCAAAATATCATTGGAAAAATTACTCTCTTCCTCACAGGACATTTTCATGCCATGTCTGTCTCTGAGTAAGGCAGTCCTCAAGAAAGTATCCAGTTCTTTGGACATGGATAATGGCAGCAACACTGTGCCCTGGAGACTCCCCTAGGTCATGGTACAGTGACTGTGTCCCATCCTATCTAGACTCCATCACAAAGTTCATTCTGCTTGTCCAAAACAGCCTCACACTGTGGGGGCTTCAGGTTATCAGGCATTTCCTTTTATTTGCAGGAATATCATTCTCTTCTTTTCCCTTATGTGTCACTACCCTGGTCTCCCCAGTGAGTTACACATTTCACAATAACATACAAACTCATCTCATGCTTCATTTACTCCAGCTGGCAACAAACTCTGGGGACAGAAATGAACTCTGGGATGTAATGAAAAAAATGCCATAAAATGTGAACTCACCTTTTCTACTCCATCTGGAGGACTTTGTGTGTGTATTTTGGGGTTGTTTTTGTTTGCCTGGTGCCTCAGAAGAAATGCTGCTCTTTACTGCTGAATACACTCCCAGGGGACAGCAACAGGAGACCTGGAGCTGCCAGTTCACCAGAATGGACTGAGCCAGAAAACAGATGTAAAAACAACTCAGAGTTATCCTGTGCTACCACTGCCTGCTTCCTAAGATTGCTTTCAAGCAAGGATGTCTCAGAGGTTATCAGTCTATTAGCCAAAGCACAGATGAACTATTAAACTTTGGCCTGTGTTTTGCTAGCTGGTTCTCACACACTGCTGGTGGTGTCTCCTTTGCTTTGTTGTCTTGGTCCACCTTTAATTCTCTCTCCTACTGGATATGGGAAAACCTGAAGCTACTTTCATGCAGCTCTCTGCCATCTGCAGGCATGAGGGTTATTAATAATGCAGCCTGCAGAAACAAGGGCTTTGGGACATCTTTATTTCTCATCTTAATAAATTGCATCCTTCAGAGGCTGCTGAAGTGGATCTCCCAGTGCTGGAGATCAATAAAGCTTTCTCTTTCTTAGGTTACCTTCCTTTTTAGACTGTTTTTGTCAAATGCTGATTTGGATGGGTAGGTGCTGTATTTCTGTGAGAAGCCAACCTGTGAAGCTGTGCCTGGCTCCAGCAATATTAGGGAAGTTATTTTAACAGACTGGACAAAATCCTCTAAATAGTCTTTGATTTGCATGACTGCTCCACCTGCTTCTCAAGGCACAATTTCTTAGGTGCCATGTCTGCTGAGCTTGAATGATATATTAACACAAGGCTGGAGCAAATGAAGACCTGAAAAGAATTTAAATTTTATCTAATATAGGGAAAGTAAAGGGAGGAGTTTGGAGCAGCAAGAAAAACCTCTTTTACTGAACACTTCATGTTATTTGACCTTAATTTACTTCCCCATATAAGATGTTACTAATCAGCTGAGTGTAGTTTTGGCAAACCTGTGCTCTTTGGGTTGAAATATTTTTATGCTGTGTGTCTGCCTCAAATCTCCCTCTTCCTTTCTCCCCACCTCCCCTCCTTCCCGATGGAAAACACAGAGAACTAAGGCACAATTAATCCAATGCTTTGAGATACATAATTTTGGAAGATCTACTTGTGCTCTCAGCTCAACTGGCTGTGCTGGCTGTGTCTTAGTGACTATACAAGGAATCTGTGGAAATTAGCTGTTTTAGAGGTATACACTTTAATGGAAGGACTCTCACCTGAGGCCCTGAAAGACCTCCCATGTCTTTGAAACATGAGTCAACCTATTCAAAACTGAGCAGTGGGCATCTTGGAGATGGGGGAGATTTCAGCCTGATTGAATTT
>NW_009969526.1:0-2121 GCF_000747805.2 Chaetura pelagica | reverse complement strand
TTGGGTTTTTTTTGTGGTTTGTTTTTTCTTTAGTTGTTTGTTTTTAAATTTGAGACAGAACCTACTCATCTATTTTAATTAATCTTTTTATTGAATTTGGATGGTAATACATAAATATATATTCAAGAAGCAATAGGATACTTGAAGTCTTTGCGTAATAATTAAAATAATATACTAATATACTTGGTATCAGCAAACTTGCTGTTGAGACTCTCTTAGCAGGAGGAATTGCAGTTTGTGGTACTTCTGTATATGTTTTTTATGTGCTTAATGAGATGATGAGGGTATTTTCTTACAGTTGTATGATCTAGGAATCTGTGCAACTTCACTGTTTGCATGAGTCCTTGTTATTTCTACAGTACCTGGAAGAAAAAAGCCCTGTATTTGATAGACATCAAATAGCCACACAACATCCATCTGCAATTAGCCACTATATGTGGTTATGAACAAGAGCTAGTATGTTTATGTTCAGCCAAATGAATTGAAGTCTGTAATACCCAGTTTGTCCATATTAAAAACAGTGAGTCAAGATGTAACTATAATTATTGTTATATGTGTAGGGAGATATTTTTCTAATTCAGAGTTTTTTGCTACATTAAGTGGAGCAGAGGATGTTGAAGTATTAGGAAGAGTTCTGGATTTCTGAGTAACTTGAGAGCCCCTCAGAATTACATGGTCATCACCAGACAGTGCCAAATTTGCACAGAGACTATGGCCATGTAATGTAACTCATGCCAACATTATGCCATCTCTTCTGGAAGATGGTTTAAGTGTATGACCTGGCGTCCTTAACTCCTCATTGAGGAAGTTTTGTTTCAGATGGAAGTACTGCAGCTATATGCTCTTTGGTGGGGGAGGGGGTTAAACTTTTTATGGTGAGGAAGAAACAATGACAGGAGATAATGTAGTTCAGTGCCATAAATATATTTGCTCAATCCTTCTGATTTTTTGTTCCTCCCTCCCCATTTGAATGCTGATGTGCCTTTGTCAACTTCATGTTATTTATTTAGAAAACGTAAAGGTTGTTTACAGCCATGTGTTGTGCACCAGGACTGACATATTTCTTGCGTATGTTTAAAACAGATTTGTTCCATTTTATCATGTTGTCCTGTAAGAAGCATCTACACATTCTCTTTGAACCCTTTTGCTTCACCTGTGAAACTCTCCTAAGATGGTGTGAACCATCACTGATTCTGACAGGGGAAGGGAATAGCTCAAAGACTATGTTTTAAATAATGACTGTTGCCCCACAGACAACTAGAAACACAGAATATATGTATAGGGTAACTGATAGGTCTTAGTTTCTGTGTTTGTAAGGCAGATGTAAGACAAGTCTGTGATTCAGTGTATAGTGAGTCAGTATCACAGACAATAATTTCTTTTATATAAAAGCTAGAATCATATTGTTTAATAAATAGCAATAGTTGATTTCAAAGCAGTCTTTGTTCTGTCCCTTTCTGAACTCCAGCATATTTCTTCAAAGGAAAGCTTTGCCCCAGTGAGCTTCTGCCAATGTCAATAGCAGCTGAATCCCAAACTAAGTGTCTTCCTTTGCAAATGCCTCCTCAAACCTGTTCCTCTTTTCCAATATCTTGACAGGTCTGTGTAAAAACTGTTAAAATAGTACTAATCGCAATCAACACTTACAAAATTGGTAAATGAATTGTTAATCTTTGTTGTCATTTTCACTTAACTAAGACTAAAATAATGTGAAATGTGATATTCACTGGTCTTTTCCATCTCTGGGTCTTCCTGTATATGTGATAGTGATCTGTTATTAGCTTATTTTCACGGGACTCTCGGTGCTCTAGTAATCAAAGTGAGGAGATGATTTTGGACAAAAGAAAACGTAACTTTACTTACATAGTTCATTTTCTTAATCCATCATGAATTAGAAGATCGGTTTACAGGTAGTGATAAATGGATCTCTTAACACCTTCCTGGTGTCTCTGGTTTTTTTGTTGCTTTTTTTTTCCCCCCTCTGGAGCTCACCTTTATCTTCACCACTAAAAATAATAAGCTTTTATCACACCACTGCAAAGACATTAAAACCCAGAAACAGCTGTCTCAGACTCCACGGAGCAGTGCTGTTTCAAAATTATTAAAAAAAAAAAAAAAAAA
>NW_009969525.1:0-2121 GCF_000747805.2 Chaetura pelagica | reverse complement strand
TCAAAGGCAGTTTGACATACTATTTTCAACCTGGCAAAGAGCATACAGGTGAGTGACTCATCCAGATGAATTTCATGTCAAGAAGTTTACCTATGACTTTAATTAACCAGACTGGAACATGATTGTGCAAATGGCAAACATTTGACAAGAACATATGAGAAGATCCTCTAGTCTCAATTTAGGGGCTGCAGACAAATAAATATTGCTTACAAAAGTCAGGGTATCCTTGACTATATGACTGCAGGAATTGGTTCCTCAAGACTTGCTTCATTTAGTAAAAAATCTCTGAGATCTAAATAACAAAGTGATTTAGAAGGAAAGTTGTCAAGCAGTTTTACATTTCTCCTCATTTATAGCAATTGTTCACGTTTTCAGGAAAGAGACGTAGCTCAAAATGTTTGTATGCATATAAACCCCTGCACCTTCTCTCTCCTGAGAAATGAGAGTCATCTTGTTTCATGACATATACACTAAACCCAGCTCTAAGAACATCAGCCTCCCATGAGGGAAAAAAGTAGGTGTTTAAATTTGGCATAGTCACCCCCTTCACATATGCATACAATAAATTCCCCAACATCTGTAACACAGTTGACTTACAGTTTTTTCAATGTGTGTTAATTTAGCATGTACACAAAGCTCTGACACCATATTCTAGGCTGAGGGCCTGATCCTTGGCCCTGTTCCCATTCCACAGAGCAAACACAGCACAGAGGTGTCAACATTTGTTAATGCTTCACAGCTGGAAATTCCCCATGTGTGATGAAGTGCCCAACACAAGGTCACCTGGTGCATTTGCTCTCATCCTGCCTCACTGCAGCTCCTTCAGTGGTGTTTGGGGGCAGGACTGGTGTTGGACACAAAATTAGTGTGTTACAGAGGAAGGGGATGTCCCTGACAGAGCACAACCATCCAACATGCACTATGACATTTATATATGCAAAGATTCCAGAGACAGATGCATGAGAGCAGTACAAAGGCTGTACTGTTTCGGATGAAAGGTCTGTGTAGCCCAGAATCCTCTCTCCAGCCATGGTCATGAGCAGATGCTCAAAGGTGAAGGGCAAGCATGGCTGAAACTTCCTGTAGAATGCCCTCTTGGTATGTGGCCAAGTGCCTGGGCTCAGCTCCAACCACCATGCGGAGCTCCTAACTTCCACTGATTTCAGCAGTTCCAAGCAAATCTCACATCACTTGATTTTAGCAGGGAATCAGAAACTTCAGTAGAAATTAAAAAAATGGTAGTATATAGACTCTACTTGTTAAAACATTTGCACCACTCTCCCTGAGAAACAAAACATGGCTTAATTCCCCACCCCATCCCTGAATACAAAGAGCTTTTTCCAGCTCCTGTAATATCTGAAATAACGCAGATGGAATTTATGGAATTGTAAATGTCTGCCCCAAAGATAAAGTCAGAAATACCTGGAAATAAGAGTAGTATTGAGCCTTCCTCTTCCAGAAGGAGCCTTATGAAGTAACCCTGTGCAATAAAATACCCATCAATAACCTCATGAAGAAAGTCAAGCATTTACCAGAAAGCCAGGGAATCCAGAGCAATGAGAGTCTTCAGGCTTGTGGGATTGGTTCTACAATATTAAATCCATGAGGTTATAATGGTGTTTCTCCCTACGCCCAGCTGGCAGGTTATGAGTAACTAGTTTTTCTTCTGAAGAACAAAATACATTTCTGTAGTGCGACCATCTAAGGACATAAACATTGTTTCTTGCAATTCCCTTTCTCATGACAACAACACAGCAAACATCCTCTGTTCCTGTAACTGGGGGAAGGAATGTGCCTGGACCAAGCCACTCTGCATGAGAGACCAGTACCTTACATGCATGTTCATAAATGATACAGGAAGATTTTCTCTGGATTTACAGCCTTGTCAGTTCCACCGGGGCCATAGATTTCCCTTTTACATTTCTTGGAGGTGTTGCATGCACTCTCAAACAGGAGATCTGATGTGGAAACAAAAGGCCTTCAGATCTCCCGCAGAAGGTAGCATTTTCCTCCCAAGGAAACACCCTGACCAGGTGGACTGCCTGCAGCTGGGATGCAGGAGCAAGAGCAAGTTGTTCAAAGGTCGTAAAACCCCTTGGGCCTAGCTTTTTTTTTTTTTTT
>NW_009969524.1:0-2120 GCF_000747805.2 Chaetura pelagica | reverse complement strand
AGGGTATATTTAGACTAGATATAAGGAAGAAGTTTTATAGAGTGAGGGTGGTGAATTCAGGAACAGATTGCCCAGATAGGGTATAGAAGCCCCTCCCTGTAAACATTCAAGGTCAGGTTAGATGGACTAGATGACCTTCAAAGGTGTCTTCCAGCTGAAAGCATTCTATTAATTCATTTGCTCTTGCTAGAGAACTTGTATCCTGGTGCTAAGAGGAAGAATGTCTTATGTCATGGTCTATTATTGTGTTAGTCATTCTGTTTCACATCCCAGCAATAATTTTTAAATAGCATTTTATTCAGTTTTCCACTTTAGCACAAAGCACGAAGATTGAACAAAAATATATTAAGTATCAAGCAGTTTTCCACAGCACTTGCTGTGGCTGAGGAGTATCAGCAAATGAGTGACATTTTTTACTGTCTTAAAAATCCATTACCATCCAGTATAACCTAAGGCAATCAGAAAGATTTTCCTTTCTTCTTTTCTCTCAGCTCCCCTTTTACTTTTTACATACCTGTAATTAATAGAATTTAGGAAGTTTTTCTAGCATAAAATGTTTATTCTTGTAGTTCTACAAAATACAACCTGTGACTAAGGCAATTTCTAGTGATTGAAAACCCTCCTAAAGTCTGGGATTATGCTTCTCTTGCTAAAATAAAGATTGATGGAGCATTAGCATGTTTTGAAACATGGTTGATCCTCTGATTTAATGAAATAGCTGTTACTTTCTGTTGATCCCACCTGTGTGCTCCATTCACACGTTGTGTGTGTTCTCTCTTATAATTAATTGAAACAGTTGGAAGGAGGGCTGGGTATAATGTGGCCCAAATTATGGAGGCATTGCCTGTAATGCCCACTTCAGCACAAGTGAATAACGCTACTAATTCCGTCCCAAATTAAGCACATAATTTTGCTTTGAAAGATTAATTTTGTTCCCTTGGTCCCTTTTTAGCCATTAATCCCTATAGAAAGCATAAAATAAGAAGAGATTACAGGATTAGATTTTGGATAAAAACACATTATGTGCTAAAATGTGTCCAAGTATAAAGCTCCTACATGAGCAGCAGAATAGCCGGGTTGACATGTTGCTGCATCCAAGCAGATACTGTTTGACCTTCAGGGGAACTGTTGCCCTCTTCTTCCTTCTCTTCATCCTTCATGAACTTTTCTTGGCCCTTGTAGCCAAACACAAAGTGGAAGAACTTTTCTATGTGGAAATGAATGGAATTGGAGTGGAGCATGGAATTAATATGGAATTATGGAAGGAACTTTGGAATAAAACACATTGCTATATAGCTGAAATGAAGTAAAAATACCTGCTTTTGATTTCACAAGTAGTTCTTAATGTAGTGAAGAGAAATGCAAAAATTTGCTTTGGCATGAATATCTAACCTTTGTTCCTTTACTCTGAGTTGGAGAACTACTAAGAAAAATATTGCTTTAAAATAAGAGGGGTTGCAGAAACAAAGATAAAACTCCAAACTAGAACTGTTTAGCCTGTTAGAAATAAAGGACCAGAAGACCAGTTGACATAGATAAGCAGTTCTCCATTGATGTCAATGGGACTGAATTAAAATTATTAAGATGCTGAAGAGGAAGGGATGGAATTGTGAATAGTGTGTGGGCAGACATAATGAAATCTGCAAATGAAAAAAGTGGAAACTGTACGGAGTGTAAGTTGCTAAAAGTCATGGAGATTAGTTCATTTTTTGGCATAGTAGATCTATTTTTTCTGGATTGACTTCACTGAAGTGCTGCTAGAATAGGCTCAGAGTACTCACTGAGTATGAGGAAGTAGAGATGGAGAAAGAGAGAGAGGGAGTTACTCTCTTGCTGCAGTGCAGTGGAAGAGCTGAAGGGCATTACTCGTGAAAGAATGTTACTGTTAGGTAGGGAAGGGTTGGTTATGCTCTTAAAGGGTTGCGTGTTGTTCAGTAAAGAAAATACTGCTACAACTCTTTGCTACTTAGTGTAGGAAGGATGTGAAAGTAATGCTTGTTGGTTAAAACAAATAATCAAGACTCAATTATTCTTGATTACTGATGGTGAAACAGACTAGAAAATAATGTCGTTTTTGATTACTAGGTTATTGTTTATCATCCTGATATATATACTATTCA
>NW_009969523.1:0-2120 GCF_000747805.2 Chaetura pelagica | reverse complement strand
TCTACAAGTAGAAGATACCATAGTCATCAATTTAGAGAAGAAAATAAGGAAAAGAAAGATCTCACAATCTTTTCTCCAGGAATCAAAATTGAATAAAATTATGTATTCTGAATCATAACAAAGAAAATGTGAAACTTTTGTTGTTTCCCATAAATACAAAATCATCACCAGCAAGGAACCAATTACCAAACTTTTTTCTTGAAATGTTTGTAAAATGTTCTTTTTATGTCTATTTATGTGTTCTACAATTATGTAAACTGTCTTTTGTCAAGATCACTTTCTTTATGCAATAAAAGCTAAATAAATAAAGGAAAGATAATTAAAATTTAAAATTAATGTTCCTCTTTAATAATGTCACGGGTAAACTAAATAATCCTTTGAATTTGATAGGACATCTGGTTTCTCTGTAACATGATATAGAACATCATTCCTCAATACTTGAGGCCACCAAATATGTTACAGATCATAAGAGTGAGAATAAAGAATCTGCTTCGTTGGAAACAGAAAATGTTTATAAAGTTACATTTTTCAAAATACACAAGTTAAAAGAAGCAAACAGCATTTTAATCCCAGAAGCAGGTGGTAGGTGTAGCAAGGAGGAATATATTGGTTCTGGAACTGTCATTAGAAGTGATATCACAAAAAGAAATTGTTATTAAAAATGTTAAGCTATATAAATAATGCAGGAAAAAAACCCCAACAAACTAATATTTTTACCTTTTCCTTCAAAAATGAACTGCAGAAGATGTTTTTGGCATTAAAAGCCTATTGAACAGTTTTTATTGAAAATTTTTCAAATAATAAATTCTATGGGAAAATATGAAAGCAAGTTGTTTGTATATGCTATGAATTAAGTGTATGTGTGCACAATTCTCACAAATCAGCTGACACTGAGTAACTTGTTAGTGTGCTTAAACCCTTGTGCCTAAAGCTGAATGCATGATTCATTAGTTTTATTACCATATGAAAATATTTTATTCATTCCAGTGTTCATACATGGATAATAGAATAAGTATACAGGGGAAAAAATATTTGTTTAAATGCAATATGAGACAAACAGAATGTCTGTCATTTTATAGGATGGTGAGTTGCTCCTATCATACAGATATACATCATTATTATTGGTGATCTAGAGTACATGAGATCATTATTACACTGCCAACATCTGTTTTATCATAATCTTCTCTTCTTCTTTAATCTTCTTACCACAGCAGTTCTTTGATCTGCAGTATTTGTCAAGGTAAGGGGAAAACTTCCACTTGCTGCATTGTTCCAAGCACTCTTTAGCAGCAGACAAAAGGTTGAGTCAGTGGAGGACCAAAGGAGAGCTTTCACGTAGGAAACTGTTTCCAAAGTGGCAGATTTCTTCATAATTAAAAGGAAAATGTTTTGTCAGGACAGATTTTTGAAATTTTTTACTTGATAATTGGGTTAAAAGGCAAAAGCTGGACAATAATGCAAAAACGGTTGTAAAGGACTTTGAAGGCACAAACATGATACTTTGGGCAGTAACTAAATAAAATCAAAGAGACAAAGGGGAATTTTCAAGATGCTCAAAGCAAGTTCTGGGCCGGAAAGCCAGTGTGCTTTTTAAACTAAGGCCAAAACTTGTACTGTACAACAGAGCTGCTTTTCAAACCCTTGAAGAAAGAGGCTTTCTGAATTTGAGATTGTGATTAGCAGCCATATATATGTAACTAAATGTGTACATAAAAATGTACATAACTAAGCTGTGGCATGCACTAGATATACATATTTGCTTTATTGAAAGTTTCTACTGCAAGAAAAATCTGTAACTTTCCTGCTTATTAAAAAAATTCTGAAACCAATTTAAAACAGTGATAAATTTCATTCATTTCACTAAAGATGTTTCTTAATTCCTTTGAACAGTGGCTGAGAAATTCTGCTCACAAAGTAATGCTGCTCAAAGTTTTCCAGGATTTGTCCTAGGGCTCTGGAATCTGGTATTTGATCTGGGCTTGCTTTCAAGCCACATTCCCACTCTCTTCACAGGACAGTGGTGTAGAGGAGCTGCATGCTATCCACCAAATTAATAAAGGTAGGTGTGTTTTTGGGGATAAAATCAGTTCCCAAAATTTACTGAAGTTTCATGAAGAGTT
>NW_009969522.1:0-2115 GCF_000747805.2 Chaetura pelagica | reverse complement strand
AATCTTTTTTCTTTGGATGGCTAGACTAAAATAAGATAGATGCTTTCAACTGTGTTTTGAAAGAAAAATCAGTGTGAAATTTCATCATCTGTTTCCTCATAACCTTTGATAACTGAAATGGACTTCAGTGATGTGTTACTATAACTGTGTGCAAAAGCATTCATGATGGGGGGAATTTAAAAATTGCTTTTACAAATAAGGAACTTTGAAATTCAGTTATAGCATAGAGACTACAATTGGTACAAGTTTACAGACTTATTTTACAGAAGTATGCCAACTTGACCATTACAACTTGCTAAAGCAGTATTTTCCAAAGCAACATTACACCTCATTCTGGAAGATTCTTTAATTAATTTGAATGGTGAAGCACTGCAAAAGTAGAAAACAAAAAACATGCTATGCAACATTTAACTCCACTGAGCCATACAGCAGCATAATTTTTACCACCTTCTCTATGTTCCCATTGTGCTTAATTCTGTTACTTGTATTAGACTGCAGATGTCACTGTCTTTTCCCCACAGCTAAGACTGTTATGCAGTGTAGTGTAATGGCCAGGATATAAGCCCCCAGATCTAAGATAATTCACTTGTTATGGGAGGTTAAAAAAGATTTTGTTCACATTACTATGGAACATTTCTTTTCAAACACATACCAGTGACTGAGGTGTCAATTCAAAGCAGTCCTTTGCAGAGCTAGTAAGAAAATTAGAAGGAAAAATCTAATTTCAGGAAATGTGTAAAACTGCATAGAGAAAAAACCCTCAATTTTTAGAGAATTAATTATATGCAGGTGACTGAAATTCTCATAGACACTTGACAACATTGGACAGAATGGAATATCATTGTTCTGTTGAAATTCCAAAACACAGCAGCCAAACATTCAAGGGTTTGGAGAAAAATCTACGGACCAGGTGCATGTTACATCTCTTCCAACTTTGTATTTTCAGATCAACCTTTCTGATCAGAGCACAGAAGTGCACTAGCACACAGCTACACCTCCACTCGCCACCTTTGCTTCTTAGTCATGATGTTTCTTCCTATGAAGAGACTTCTAGCTAGTGCTGAAATACCAGTCACATCAACAACTCTTTTGTGTAGCACATTTCCAGGGGAAAATAAATAAATACATAAATACTGGGGGAAAGGGAGAGTGCAATCACCATAATCATGAATTTCTCAGCTTTGTCTGCTGGTCCCAAGCATTATTCAACCCTTTGCCACTAGAAACTATTTTTTAAGGAGAGATACTGCTGATCTCTATGCTGAGTACAGGATTGCATTCTGTCAGACTATAGAAGGACTCATTGGCACTCAATGCTGTAGGTGGCATTTGGGAATAGATGTTTCTTTAGAATGAACAGGAGAAAGAAGTAATAAGTTTATCAGCAGCCAACAAAGCACACATACTGTGATGATTAATAAGCATTTGAATGGAGAACTGTTCTTTTTGCCATTAAAATTTGTATTACTTACATCACATTTTTCATCCAAGTCTTCTAATTGCACTACAGTTTGTGATCATTTAATTATCTGCATTTTCTTTACAAGATGGCATCTTGAAAACATACTGTTTCTATTAGAGTACTTCTTTACTTTCACAGGTAACATAGCAAAAGGGGTTTCTCCTTGAGGAAATTGGTTTCCTGGGGGGTTTTTTTGGCCAAAAGCAAATTCCTGTTGTGATTTAAGGTTCACAGGAAAAACCTACAATAGCTTAATTACAAATTCTGTGTGATACTTTAAGACACCTTAAGCACCTGCTCTACTTGCATTTTTTTATTTTACTAGTACAGCCTTAACAAGAGAAATAAATCCTTACTCCACATAAAGTGGGTGAGGTTCTGAGTGGAAGTTTCTTGTTAATTCTGCTTGTAACCAAAGAGAGAAACAAGGAAATAGATACCTAAAAAAAAGGGGAAGGGTGGCCATTACACTGGGGCTCACATGATGGCATACTTGAACTCACTTTTTGAGGGGTCACTTCTTCTTGAGGTAAATGACATGGAGAGGGTTTTCTTTTTTCAAATGTTGTTTATCCTGCTTCCAGTAGGGGATTTTGAGTTCCAGCAGGTCTGTTTTGAAGGAGAAAAAAAACAAAACAAAACAAACAAAAAAA
>NW_009969521.1:0-2118 GCF_000747805.2 Chaetura pelagica | reverse complement strand
TCCCTTCCAACCCCTAATCTGTGATTCTGTGGGGTTTGCTCACCTTCCACTTCTGTTAAGTGGTCTGTGGAGCAAACATCTCACCTGGTGTTTTACAACCCTGTACTCCTTACGTGAGCAGTATCACATAATGCTATCCTATTTGCTATTAAAATTACAGACTGCACTCTCTTCCCAGTGAGCCAGAGGAGAAGAGCTGTGCAAATTACCTCAGTGACATGAGACATGCTGCAACTCTCCACACATACGTGCACTTTTTGATTGTATTCACTAGGGTCAGCTGTAGCAGGTCGTGACCATCCTGGATAAGTTCACTTCATTGCAGTAGTCTGCCAAACAAATCCTTCCCCTGTTCAGGTCAGCTGTACCTAGTGGAATGAAGCAGCTAAAAGTACATGTATAATTCTTGAAGGCTTTAATTTGCTCTGGGATGAGTGGGACAAAACATGGCTCTGTGTATACCTTAGCACTTCAGGGTTGTTTTGCTACAGTCAATAATGAAGAACATTTCTTCATAGTTCAGAAAGGCAAAAAATAATATTTGGCAATTATACCCATGTGATAACAGAGTCTGTCAAGGTGTAACGATATGAAGGCACACAAAGGGCATGGCAAGAAGGTTTTCCCTTGGCTTGGAGAAATCATTATTAATGGCATAATTTTCTGAAATGTAATTATTGGACATTTCCTGAGGTAAGCCTATCTAGGAAAATGTTAAATTCCTTTTGTCATGGTTTTGTTTATTAAAGTGATAATTTCTTCCCAATGAGACTATTTTGTAAGGAGGAAACAGATACTCCACATTCACCAGTGGAAGTTGTCCAAAGCAGAAGAGGAAAATAGCATTTCAGACTGTTAAGAACAGAATGATAAAAGCCACCTGGAAAAATACTGTTCAGTGGTTGCTGATTTCTCATGTACAATACATTTTCCTGTGCAATTTTAAGTGATTATTTATACTGTAGTAAACCAAAGACAACATTTAATAATTTTATTCATTTTTTAGTCTGGATTTAGAGATCTGCCTCTTTCTTCCTGTGCTCAAGAAATAGCATCCATGCCTACAGTGACTCTTCCTCTGCCTGTAGGCAAGATAATTTTTGTCATTGACTAGTAAGAGAAAGATCAGGGTCTTGGGACTCTAATAATAGGACTGCTGGGAAATCACTGAAAACCAGCAGAGAGCCCTTTGAGTGAGAAGTTTTAATCTGCTGCCATTAGCTTGTTTTACATTCGGTTTGTCTGCTCACTTGCAACTGGTAGTGAAGATTACTAGAATCTTGGCTTCTGAGGATACTATTGTTTTCCTTTCTTCATCTGATGGCACCATGGAATTATGCCACTGAATTAAAAATCTGACGTTGGTAGACTGTGTGTCCTGGATGATTAAAAGCTTCATCAGCATAAAATTGTGTGTCCTTTAATTTAAGGATCAGTGCTGCATCACAGCTGTTGCTGTGTCAGGGCTAAGAAATGGCATTATTAAACTAGATAAACAACTGTGTATATTAAGACTTGCAAAGGGATAGTTTTGGATAGTTTTTAATTGTCCTATCTTCTTTATCTTCCTGGAGATTTTTTTTTTCCTACCTGCTTCATATATGCACCCATTTTCAGAACCTTTCAAGGGAAGAACTGTGTCTTCTGTAAGGTAAGTGATAAATGATGCGTCACCACTCTTTTGCTGTATCGTTGTAGGATTTTCTCTAACATACTTGTTAGGTCAGATTGCTAATACTAACTTCTGAAGGGAAAACTTAAAATGGTGTCTTGCTCGTGAGTGGTAACTTCTTTTCCAAACACATTTCCAAACAGTCATGTATCAGCATCTACTCATGCAGAGCACTTTCCAGTGTAGGGTGAGTTCAAGCTAACTTCATTGTCCAGTGATGAAAATATTTCTGCTGGACAACATTAAATGTATTTGTCTCCATAGTGAAATCACTGCACTTGCAAATATCCTACCCAAAAATAACCATATAAATTATTATTTATGTTTATACTTGTTCTTAAGCAGAATCCTCCCATTCTGGAGATTTTTTGCACTCTGCATGCATTCATGACTGAATGGGACCCTGTCCTCTTTATAATTTTCTGTTATCCTTTTTTTTTTTTTTT
>NW_009969520.1:0-2118 GCF_000747805.2 Chaetura pelagica | reverse complement strand
AAAAAAAAAAAAGTCAACCGCATGAGGCTTTACCAAGCTACAGAGAACAACAGTAACTATCCATATGACCTTTTGTGGGTTTTTTTAATTCTAATGCTTAGCACAACAGTTACTCGACTGTTTTTACAGTTACCTAGATCCCTGGCTCTTTCCATTCTCCAAACCCACCTCAGAATAACTCTGTCTCCTTCCCTGCTCTGAACTACCAGCTAGAAAGAAAGACATTTTTTAAAACTATTTTCCAAGTTTATTCTATTCCACACATGCTGTCTGTCCATAGCTCCTCACACAACTGCAAACTGTTCATTTGGGGAAGCCTTCCTCTTTCCACATTACTTTGGTATCTGTCCTTCACCCTTTCACTCTTTCTAGTTATAGAACTTGTAAGAACTTTTTATCTTTGTAACCTCCACCTGTCAACAGTTGCACAAGTAGTTCAAAAGTTTCTGGGGAAACAGGCATACAATGTAAGTGCTTAATATTCTACTCCTTTAGAAACCCAGCCTACAAGTAAATACTGGCTTCCTCAATATTTCAGAGTAACTTCCACACAACTAGCAGATGAACCACAGTTATTTTCCATCCCCAAGTGCACCTTTGCCTTTAGGAATTCAATTTTTTCTTTGTATTTTGTGTGTTTAACCCTCTTACTCTGGGAAAGGCAAAAAGCTTCAGTTCCCAAATGATACCTTTCAATGTTTTCATAACATTCAAACCAGAATGTATTTACCATTAAGAATATCCTCAAAACCGATGCATTCATCATTTCCCCTCAGGGTATCCAGTGCTACGTTTGAGCTGTGAAGAAACGGGAGGCGCTGGACCTGTAAAGACAACAGTAGTTCAAGTCTCTGCAAGTCTGGCATTGAGGGCATTTATATTTAGATTTCTCAGTCTGAAGTGACTGAGACAAGTGACAGGCAAAGTCACTTCTTGCTTCCAAAACAATGATTAAATAAGAGAACTACTGACACACAGACAGCAGAACGTGCCTAGCACCACCATCTTTCATTGTTTCTGCCTCCACTTTCAAAAGAATAGCCCTTCACTAGATTCGTAGCTCTCACTGCAGCATAGCTACTACAGCAAATAGTGTAGTTGAAAACAAAAGAAAAAAGGTAGTTTTTTTTTCTCCTCTATTATCACATAAAGCTGGGGAGGCTCACTGCAACAAACACATCAACACCCTGAGGTCAGTATTGGGCAACTGACATACTGCAGGGTTTGGAAATCACATCCTAAGTTTCTTCCAGCTCTTAACACAAACCAGGAATGTAAGTGAAAGTGCTGTATCAATTTTCACATCCAAACAAAATCCTCCTTGCAATTAATCTAAGTCATAATTATTTCTTTCAACTTCACCAATTCTTAAGCTTCAAATCCACTCCCAGTTACTTTCAACCCACTCCTCTGTACGCTTCACCCACAGTATTGCAGAAAACTTTCAAGTTGTACACACAGATCCTAAATGTTCTGAGGATGGCAAACGTGCACCTAGAACAGCATTCACCACTAGCAGCAATACTCAGTTATACCATAAAAACATTTTACAACCATCATGTTTTCATGTAGCTATCTTATCTCTTTACACACAAAATATGTCAAAGATTTCCATAGTCACTGCTAGTATGATTATCAGATGTTCACATATACTATTCCAGTAAGTATTTTAGAAAAGTGAAATTAAACCACAAGAGAACATGCACATCTAACATGAAGCTGGGAATGAAAAACCTTCTCATCACCATACTTCCCCCACCCATTCCCCAAGAATACCTGTGGAGACACACTAGCAGGACATCGTCACCAGCTTCATTTTCTGCCATGAGCTAACATCAGTTAGGAAAAAGATTTCTCCCCACATGACAGCAGAGGTGAGATCAAGGGACATTTTCAAACACCCTGTCTGACTTTCACATCTTCAGGACCAGTAATTCCTGCCAAGTTTAATACAGCTCACTGGTTCAGTAGCAGCTGATCCACAGGAAAGGAGCATAAAATTGTTCCAACTCACTTGGAAAAGCAACTTTTATTAGCTTGACAACATTTCACAATCCAAAACAGTTTACTAGGACCAATGAGCTTTCTGTGTTTCCTAAGGGACAAAGTCAGCCTAGC
>NW_009969519.1:0-2116 GCF_000747805.2 Chaetura pelagica | reverse complement strand
AGAAAGGGTATTTTACTGAGTTGGCTAAAAAGGCCTTCTCCTAATTTTTTAATGTTACTTAATTCAAATATTGAAAATTTATTCAGAATAAGGTGACCACACTAGCAACTTTTTATTGTTATTGAAGTATAGTAGTGGTCTGAAGCTAACATTGTTGAACAATTTAAGGCTCTGCTATGGTTGGATTTACTTTAAATATGTTAATTAACATGTGAATTAATTCATACTATTTCTGCTTAACTCTCTATATAGAGATTTAGCAATAACACTATTTAAGGAGCAGAATCTTGCTGAGCTAGATACATTACAGATGTTCTGTAAAGAATTCCCATCTGGAGCACTACTGTCTCTTTTATCACACAGTGGCAACATATGAAAGATGAATTAGATGAATGAAATAGAAGGAGGTGAAGGTAAGAAAACATTCTCATGCATTAAGTATTGAATGTATGTGTCTTAGACTTAAGCACTAGGCTCCACTTTGTCTGGCCATTTGGTCTTACACAAACACCTGTGTTCCTTATCTCAGTGTACTGACATGAGAGTGTTAAATGTTATAGAGGAAAAGGCAGGGTAAGTATTTGGGGGCTGGGGGATGCATTTAAGTGGGGTTGGTCATTTCTCAGCTGATCTCAGAATCTGCCTCTGAACTCCAATGAGTTGCTTCTAAAAGCAAAATAGCTTATGGATGACAACTTCCTGAGTGCAGCATTAATTGTGCTACATATTCTGACTTAATAACTGTTGGTTCTGCTCAGAATTTACATCTTCTGTCCATACCATACTATGAAGCTTGGAGTATCTGACTTCTGCTCCTTCAACGCACATTCCAAACCCTGAGAATATTTCATAGTGCTACCATAACCAGAAGCATGCATTCCAGGAAGTATATAACACCAAACTCTCCATAGTTTCTTGCTATAACATCATGATCTGATTTTGCTACTTCTGGACAGAACAATAGTTAATCACATCCACCTTGACTCTCATCAGAACATATTGTCCTATTTTGAAAGTCATGTTATCCCACAGATGAGTAGTGTCCATGTTTTTGCAGAATCCATCCTTCATTTTTATAATGTCACTGCATGCTTAGCTGTCACACTGCCACCTCTGGAGACCTTATAAGTAGCAGAGCACACCTGAACTGAGCACTCACAGGCACAAAGCTTGAGTTACAGAACAGGAGTGATAAATGACAAACTTCTTCCTTAATCTCACACACTGACGGGACTAGAGGACATGGACAGATGAATTTGGAAACAGTGTGACATGGATATCATGAAGGAGGAAGCCCTGAAGCTTTGAGAGAAATTAGATATGTGCAATTGATGGGAACTCAGAAACTTAAGGGGATCTGATGGACTAAGGCAAAAGTTGGGCTTATGTGAATTATTTAGCACCTGAACACATATAGCTGATTATTACACAAAAGGGCTGGTAAGATATGAAAAAGTTTTTGTGACAATAATGAAACTACAACGTCAGTGAAAATTTCTATAAAATAACATAGTACAAAGTTAAAAAATTGGAAGGATCCTACAGATCACATGTCAAAGTCTACCAGCGATTGAAAACAGATTAGCTCACAAACAGTATCTGAATATGTGCATAACTGTCTGAGAAAATTGCCTCTAGGCATGTGGCTTTA
Organism: Chaetura pelagica; assembly: GCF_000747805.2. Taxonomy (NCBI): domain Eukaryota; kingdom Metazoa; phylum Chordata; class Aves; order Apodiformes; family Apodidae; genus Chaetura; species Chaetura pelagica. Next base: position 465 of record NW_009969519.1, on the reverse strand, counting down.
TGTTTTATGGCCAATGCCACAAGTTCCAGAGAACAGTAACAAGAAAACTGACTGTGAGTTCAGTGTGGGCTGCCTCAGATCCTTGAATGCAGTGTGGGTGGAGTAGGTAGACCAAAAGAGAGCTACAGAACTGGACCCAGAGTAAAAGGAAACACTGCAGCTTTCAATGCACCACTGTGTTTCTTCCATTAGGTTTTGTCTGGTCCTGACAGACTTGCTGGTGCTCCTCTTGGGTAGGTAGAACACCCCCTGGAAATGGTATCTGGATAAAGGTTTCTGTTTCTACACTATTCCACTGAGCATTTCTTCCTAAAAACCAACCAGCCACTAGGAATTTAACAGTTCTGACCCATTGCAACTTGTGGAGTTTGTGCTGAAGAGTTGTTTCTTAAAGACAGCCTAGGTTAAAATACTAAGTAGGACAGGTGCTTAGGCAATATTAATCTAGCAGTTGTTACTAAGTAT
>NW_009969518.1:0-2102 GCF_000747805.2 Chaetura pelagica | reverse complement strand
AAAAAAAACCCAAAAGGAGCTTGAAAAGGAAAGAGTATATAAGAAGCTTCAAGCTGAACCAGATGTTATTCAGTGGACATTTAAACAGCTGAATTGAGCAGACTCTAAACAAATATGTCTCGGTTACAGAAAGAAAAGATATGTATCTCTAGGAACTCTCCTGCTCTTGGCTATATACTGTACATGAAAAACACTTTAACATTAATTGCATAATATACATGAGATGTACTATATATAAGATTATATGCTATAACATGAAAATCGCTGTAGCCAAAGGTCCAGCTCATCCTTTCTTCTATTTTGTAATGTGTCCAATATAATATGCCTAGAGATATGTATTGATAAATGGTGATACTAGCTCCATCTTCCAGATTTTAGCTGTCTGCTTTTGTTCCCTTGTTCTCTACACCTGATGGGTGATCTCTGTGATGCTCATCTTGCTTCCAAGCTCTGATTCTGAGGATGAATCAATTGCTTAGTACAGTTGCTGGAGCAACTGTGATAAGTAATCGTTTTCCTCCCTCTGAATATCACACATAGATCAAGAAATCTTTTCTCTTCACAGATGACAAGAAATGTTCCATTTTATTTGCAGGCATTGCAGGTCATGCCCTTCTTCAGTTTTTCATAAATGAACAGAGAATTTCTGGGCTTAAAGTTGGACTGTCCTGGCATCCCATTTGACCTTTACCTGGTGCAATTTGTGCTCCAGCTATCTTTGTGTTCTTTTGCCTTTGGACTTTATTCTCTTCTACCCACTGAAAGTGAACAAACTGGTCTCATTATATTCTTTTCTGATTAGGAAATATCTTTCACTAGCAAAAAGTCAAAACCCATGTTAACTGAAGCCCTGAAGGCCAACGGATCTATTAAAAGAGGACAAATTAAATAGTAATTAGAGATGAAAGCTTTGTTATGCTTATGTAACCCATAATAGCACAATTTTCCCATGACTTGCTGCTTACAAGATAGCTGACCTTCTAACAGTTAGCCACTTCTCCACAAAGCTGCACAATGTGCTTTTAATTAAAACTTGCCTTTGAAACTAGGTCCAAATGAGTTACCTTTCAAAACAAAACAATGGAACAGGACCTATCTTTCTAGTTTTATTCTAAACCAGATCCTATTTATTCTATCCCCACCACAAACATTCCTCTTGGTGTCAAAGCTGTAAGCTGGAATAACAGTGACAAGAAAGGGTTTTGGCTTTGTTCAAATCAGTAAGCAATCCTGCAAGGCCCTCTAATGATGGAGAGAAAGAAGGAAGCAGGATAGTGTTTGGTGTGGGTTGTGGGTTTTTTTACTTTCTTAACTTGCCTCTAAAGAATTTGATTTTTCCTATTGCTGATCATCAGGGATATGGGGATGGGAACAGGACTTTGAGCTCATCAAATAAAGAAATCATGATGGAAAAAAAAGGAGATGAAGTTTAAGCAGAGCATCCTGGAAACTTTTAGTAAGAACATATTGCACTTTTCAGAGGTACTTGCAACAATGAGAGACATCTTAAAGAACAGGTGACCAGAGACCCAAGTAGTTCCAGGAAAACAGAGGAGGAGCAAAGGATGCAAAGTAACATGTGAGTGAACAGCTGTCAAAGTGCATTATTTCTACAAGCTTCTCTCTGAACGAAAAGAAAAAACATCTAGTTCAGCTTTTCCTTTCTTCTAACAGGTTTTATGTCTTTAAAAGTAATAATGAGAGGACATTTACATCGTTCAAGTGAGAATCTCCAATATTTTTCCGAAATGCCCAGTCCCCTGGAAAACACCAAGTTTGTTCCTTGTCATCAGTGTAACTTCAAGGTCACGTCACAAAGCACAGTAAAAACCTACAGTGAAACAGAGAAGAAGAGGCAGGAGTTAGAGCTTGGTGGAGTGGCATTATAAGGAGCAATGAGCCGTGTCTACAGATATTTAAGCCAATAAACCCAAAGGGAACTCAGTGAAGTTAATTGAAAAACAGTCTTTTAGGAATAAAATCCAACTGTAAGTTTAGACTGTGGAACCACTCACTGCCTCTGTTCAGCAGCACCCAGGAGCTGAGCATGAGTGAAGTAAAATATAGGGTTTGTTCTAGTGGCTAAGAGGGCATATTTAGCC
>NW_009969517.1:0-2115 GCF_000747805.2 Chaetura pelagica | reverse complement strand
GGGGCTGAGGGCAGCACCCTCCTGCTGGTAGAGAAAGCCCCTTATTTCTGATTCAGTTCACAGGTGCACTCATACATCTGTCACTGAAATCAATGAGACTTGAACTTATAGATCCCAGGGTAAATTTATGGATTGAAACAATTCTGAAAAAGCTTTAGAACACCATGAGGCCAAAGGCTGCCTGAAATCACACTGCTGTGCCTTTCTGTAACTGCATCAAGCAGCAAACATCACCAGTGTCCCTAAGCCAGGACAGCTAAACAAACTCAATGAAAAACAAAAGACAATTTCAAGGGAAAATGTATTATGATGAATTTCTTCTAATCCAGATTTCAACTTTTGCACAATTTCTCCTAAGTGAGACCAAAGCAAACTGGCTTGCAATCAAAATGGTGTTATTGAATGCGATCAATAAAGAACATCTCAGCTCCTCAGATACAGCCTGTGCACAGATGCTAGAAGCTAAACACCAGGAAGCTTTGCAGAGGGGATCATGCTCATAAATGATACATGACTTAAACTCACACCATGCTTAGCAACGTTCAAGCAAAGGCCAACTGAGAGTCTCTCTGGACTGCCAACCCACAGGCATGGCAGGACAAGAGCCTGAGGCAGGTTTGCAGAAGCCACAGCTTCTGGACTTTATTTGATACCAACTCCCCAGTGTTATTTTTTGCAAGTCAGGGGCTGTGTGAGAGACACTCTGACTACCAGCCCAACCCCTGGTCTCACTGCAGAGGTCACCCTCAGTGTCACTGTGCTGCTGGAGAGGGTGTGCAGCATGGGCTGCAGTGACCTCAGTGATCTCCCTTCATGTGCAAACACCAGGCACGGGGAGCAAGGCAGAACATCAGGCCACCTCCTTCCCACTGTGGTGCATGGAGGTGGCACTATCATTCCACCTAAAAACAATGTGAAAAAGGAATTAGCTGCTGTTCCTTGCTCCTTAGTTATTAAAAAAATAAATAAATACAGATGTTCTCCCTGGTCACGGTTTGAGAACAAGTTTTAAAACAAAACTCTCATCCAGTTAATTGCTGCTCTAGGAGATGAGGGGCTACACTGGCCTGGGTCTGGTCAGTGGCAGTGAAGAAAAACAGCTGAGATTTTCTAGCAAAGCAGGGCTGATAGCACTCTTGGGTTCTATAAATGATGACCTAACCCAGCCTACCCTCCCACTTGGAGATGAGCGGGGAGGTACCCACAGCAGGACACAGCCTGCAGACTATGGGACAAAAGCAAATCTGAATATATGAGCTTGTACCCCAATGCCAAACAGTCACACAAGCACAGAAACAGCTGCCATGGCTGTTACCTAGAAAATGAACATTGTTCTGGTCAGGTACAGTATCTTGCTAACCTCTGCCTTCCCTGTCTTCCTAAAGCCACTTTGGATGCCTTCACACTAGGCTCCATGAAGCACTCCAGTTCCCTATGTAGCTGTAACTAGAGGCAGAGGCTGGGTGGGCACATCTTCCCACCCATACAGACCCACTTTCCTAGACACTGAGGCCTGAGGGGTCCCAGCCAGCCCTTCCCAGCATTCCAGCACAGCATGAAGGTCACCCAACAGCTAACCCAAAGCAAAAGAGAATTCCTTAAGTTTCCTAGATGGCTGTACCTTTTCCTAAAGTATTGAAGTGCTCAATGTAAGTCTTTCCTCAACTTAGCATTTTGAGGATGAAACTTTCTTGCTACTCTGGCTTTTGTATTGACAAAAATTTGCATCAAATCAACTTCACAAAACAAAAAAACTGTCCTTTGCTTCTCCATGCCAAACCAAGCAAGAAAAAGCAAATGTAGAGAAACCCTAAGCCCTACCACCACTGCCATCAAGTCCGATATCTGGAATTTTGTGTAAAGGGATTTGATAAACTTGCCTGTTTGCTGAATTCCCTTAGCTGAATGTTGCTGGGATAGACATTTACATATCAGGCTTTTTTGTCTAAACTGAAAGGAGCAGTCGTGGCTTCTCCCTGCCTTTGACCTCCACACAATTTGCTAAGGTGGTAACTCCTAAGAGGTACAACACCATCCTCCATCACATCTTCCCAAAACACTCATCACACAGACATGAATAGCAATGTCCCATTTGCAGCCCAAGCCTGGTTTTCT
>NW_009969516.1:0-2112 GCF_000747805.2 Chaetura pelagica | reverse complement strand
TCTGGTTGATGAGTATGATAAGGTGTGATGGCTCTTGATGATAATGTGCTTCTTAGGGCTTCAACTCTGATATTGGTAAGTTAGAAAATCACCACTATAGCAGAAATCCTAATGGCTTATTTGCAGTTTTGATCTTAAAAAAGCATTGTGGACTCAACAGTTGTTTACATTTTCCTAGGTATTAATGAAGACTATTGGGTATTTTCTATTCCTTTATGTTAAAAGACCTAAGAAGAGAAGGTCTAGAATGAATTGTTTCAATGTGGAGAAAGGGCTGATACTTTGTATCATTGCTGTTTTAACTGGGCAATGATTATAAATATTTTCTACACGCTTCAATTTGTTTTTTTGTTTGTTTGTTTTTAATAAAAAAGAATACCCCCACAGGTGTTTCAGTATGAAGCAATCATACTCAACCTAAATACTACATGTATGAGTTGAGCAATGTTTTCTTTTCTTTTAAAGTGTTGACATGGATTTTTTAAATATATGTAAAGGAAACCACTCATTATTACCCACCTTTTATAAACTGCTGCTCATAAATTGCAGAGGCAGCATTCCATAAAAACCCTTATGCAGTTATTACAGTGCCCCACTGATCTAAAAGTTGCATGCATTTGCAAAACAGATAGAACATATCTCACTTTTCAGGTTTTCAAAAGTTTAAGAACAAATCCTTGTCTTCTGAAGAAGCTAGAGCTAACTGCAGTCTTAAGTTTTAACCCGTGAAAACCTTTCACATATTACTGAGCTATCAAATGAAAGTGACATTTTGAGATCACCAATAGGTAGCTGTGACATATTAAATACCACCAACTTTTCATTCTGTACTGCATCCATGTTTTGTTTATATATAAGGCGACAGACAAGCAGAAACTTTTTATGTCTGGCATACAGTTCAGCATAGCAAAAGTTCGAGAAATGTCGTCAAAGACAGATAAGGACAGGATTCTACTGCATCAGCCTATTCCTGGATTACTTCAGAAACATTCGCTTCACTTTCTATACCAGGAAAGTGTAGATTTTAACTGGTGTATTAGATAATATTCTGTCTGTATGCAGTTAGAATCAGTATTTTGCAGCATATCACAAAAACTAGCCTGATATGTATAAAACTAGTGCTTATAGGTATGTTATGTGACTAGAGTCCATTACAGACAAAGGATATAAATCTTACTCTGTTTTTGCTGGGTAAGTAAGGCATGATCTTAAAACCAGCCTGATTGTTTTTAATAAGCAGCGACACTTGGATACTGCAGAGGATGATTCATCCTACTTGTATTTGATAATTTAAAAAATGGGAGGGAACTGAGATGGTGCCTTAAACTTGCTGTCTAACAAAACTTAGGTCAGACAAATCCCAACACGATATTATGATTAAATTGTTGTTGCATTTGTGTTTCAGCACAGTGGTAAAGTCTCAAACATGCTGGCACACACATAGATAAGGTGGAATTCAGCCCTGTTTTCAAGTCAATCATTGTCATAGACCTTGGATGGTAATATAAGTTCTTCATACAGCACAAGCTGCTGAATTCTAGTTAACTGCACGCAGAAGTTAGGTTTTACTAGTCAGTCTTCTGCTGTAGAAAATAGGCAGAAAAATTTGTTTAAATATATAGGGTGAATTATTGCTATTGCATTTCATTTTAGTGATGGCCTTGAAGAAATTATTGAGGAAGATAAAAAAAAAAGGTGAAAAGTACATTAAGAAGAATAGCAACTTAACCTTTTTGTCAGAAAATGTTTAACTTCCAGCTATGTAGGTCACTAGAATTAAGATGTTTCACATTCTTCAAGTGCAGTCTTTGATCACACACATTACTAAACCAAAACTGTAAATACCAAGGCTATTTAGTGTACCAAATGCTTACAGTTCCACAGGGAACTGCCGTCTTCTGCCATCACACTGCTACATGTCCCAAAAACACTTGTTCAGGTCTTCAAAGTATGGTCCTAGTACTTCTGCTCCAGTTTTAGGAGTTTTGTGAATCCAATAAGCCACATTTACAAGTACAAGTCATAAATTCTAAATTATCTTACTCATGTTTTATACCTTCTGAAGTGCTACACAATTCCTAATATTAAAAATAAAATAAAATAAAATAAAAT
>NW_009969515.1:0-2114 GCF_000747805.2 Chaetura pelagica | reverse complement strand
AAAAAAAAAAAAAAAAGACATTGTCCTTTTGTGGCTATACCAACAACTACTGTTCTGAAGTACATAACAACAAAAAAGACAAAATGCATAAAACAGCTTCCCCAGATAAATACCTTCTTAGCTGTATAACCACCACCAACAGCAGATCCCAAGATAAGATAGCGAATCCTGAGAAGCCTTGATGCCAGCCTAGCAAGCCAAAAGTTCCTGTGGAACTGGTACCCATATTTGACACTTAAAAGTTTTGTTTTGTGTAAGGGAAGACGATTAAGAGAAGAGAACAGCTGGATGGATATCCTTAGTGGAGGTCTTTGAAACTTGGAGCTTGGATAGCAGGGATGACGTATGCTTCGGGAAACCAGATGCAAGCTTTGAAGTGATGATCTTCTTTTTATTCCATAGCTGCTCTTTGCTTGGCTCCTGCAGATGACACTAAAAGAAAGAAATACAAACTCTAGGCAACCTGTTTCCTCAACACACCATTAACTGAATCACCTTTTTAGGAGCATTTCACATTACATTTTAGCTGATTACAGATAAATCAGAGCATCATTCTAAATGCACCATTTCCAGCTATCATTAGTATGCTACAAGGAAAACAAAAAGTTGTTAATGGGTGTAGCATTGCTGGTGATTACAGAAACAAAACCCTAAATACTGTTTATGAAGTCTGTTATAAATTAAATCTAACTTCTACACTGGATGAAGGCAAGTAACATGTCTGTAGTAAAACAGAGTCTTGGCAAACAGAAGCTAACAGTCCACAGAAGACCAAGATCAACTTGAAGTATACAAGACAGCTTGGAAGTTTGACCTGTCTTGTTATTCAAAATAAACTTTTAGAAAACATGAAGTTTGTAGAGGATTTTCAAGCTTCAAAGAAACAATACACAGACAAAATTCCTTTGCAAAATACATTTGTCCTTTTTTTGGCAAAGCAGATACTCCTGTGGGGTTGGTGACATCTTTCAGTTCCATTCACTCCAATATTCTGTGGTTCTAGGACTACAGCATTACTGCTTTGTCTTAGGTCATGCAAAGACAAGCTGGCTTCTGGAGCTGCACCTTGTTTGCTGAAGGCTTCAATGAAGCAATTCAGATTTACGCAAGATGGAAAGTTTCAGACTCTGAAAAGGGAGCTCAGCCATGAAAAGCACATGGTGAAACACAGGAACCTTATCAATCCTGCCAACGTTAGAACAAACACATAGGTCAGAGCAAAGCTCCCTGTGTACTTCTACTTACACTATCTGAATGCTTCAACATCCTGAGATAGCTTTGCTACTTTAGGGAAAAGACAACTTCTCTGGAAAAAGCAACTTCTACCACTTTTGGTCTCACCATCATATAAAAATGGTTAATGTTAAACAATTTACTGGATGAAAAACGAGAGAAGTTACACTTCTCAAAATGAATGCTTGTACCTTGATGCATTTCTCAGGGTTTTCAAAATTATCAAGCCAGTTTACTCACAAAGAGAACAAATACAAAAGCAGAACATGCTTCACACAGCTAAGAAGGCAAGTTACTCATCCCACAATCCCAAAGCATTTCAAATTAACAGATCTCAGGAAGAATAAGTGAATCATATGAAACGGAAAATATTACAGCATTTTCTGATCTCATGCTCTATAACCTGCACAGTTCTTTGCTTTGAGATTTTCTATGTACTAGAGGCAACATTATCTATTCTTAACACCCAAAGGGAACTCCACAGAATTACAGAAGTCCTGAAGGGTATCCTCTTGCTGCTATAACTAAATTATCAGAAGGCTGTGCCTTTGCAACAACAAACTTAGGATCTAGAAAGGGGATAATAAGCAGGAGCAGAATAATCCCTAATGCCGTAACAGGTCTCTCCTCCTTGATGTGTAATTACAAGAGGCCCAGAAATTAACCACAGATAGTACCAATAAAAAGTGAAAGTGCCTGGACACTAGAAATGTTTTATTTCCCACTTTTGAAGACAGTTTTTTAAATCAGGGTGTGGAAAGCTTGCACAAGCAGGCTGGCGACTAGGCCTCTCTTTGGTTTTGAAGTCACTACCATTACACAGATATTTCATATATCCAGCAGAGACTAAGAAATAGCACATACCCTGGCAGCCACTTCTC
>NW_009969514.1:0-2114 GCF_000747805.2 Chaetura pelagica | reverse complement strand
GGCAGGGAGGTTGGAACCTGATGAGCTTTAACCTTCTAACATTCTATGATTCTGTGATTTCTTAATGTGCTAATATGGAATGAGATGCTGCCTTAATGAGGCACAGTAAGCATATAAAAATGCATTGTTGTTTGTTTGTTTTTTTTTCCTTTTTAGGTCTTCTGATATCAAGCTATAATGATATCAATCCTTTTAGATTTTATTATGAATTATAGGAATTCTGCAAAAAGCAAGTAGTTCAAAGCACCTAATGGTGGGTTCTCAAGTAGGTTTGGTGGGCTTTTTGAGAGGGAAGAAAACAACTTTTTGATAAGTGTGTGCAAAATAGGGCCTTTTTACTTTGTTTAGATGTTGTATTATCTTCATGCTAATTAAAAATATTAATCATAATGCATTTATTCTGTTGTTTAGGAAGCCCTTCTGAAGTTCAGCTACTCTGTCCAAGAGGAGAGTGACACCTGTTTGGGCGGGAGATGGTCCTTTGATGATGTCCCAATGAAACCCTGGAGGACTGTTATGATAGTTGCAGCTGATGGAATGAATGTCATTATGGATAAACTCAAAGACTATCTCTCACTCTGAGCATTTCTATGAAGCAGCCATGCAGAACTGTGACTTCACAACCTTCTCAGACTGTTCTAGAGTTATTGGTTTTGTGCTGCCCAAATGCTTCATCTGTGCACTACACAGACAAGTAGTTGGTACAACTAAAAATATCCATCAAATTTCTATGTTTAAATATTGTATCTTATTACAATTTGGTATAATCATTAAGCAGTCAATAAAACCCCAATGTTACAAGGAAAGTCGATCTACTCAATATGTTTTTAATCCAACTTAAATAGTTTATATTTGTTATGAAACATTGCACACAACTCCTTTTGTTAAGCAAAGTGCTTTTTCCATGTGTTTCTTTCATTAAATACATTTATGTCAACATTTCAAAATAATTTCATGGGTTAAGATGGGGATGTATATTGCATATACTGTGTTTATTCATATTTGTTCAATGTATGATAGTTCAGTCTAAAATCACTGAATAATACATCTTTGTTCAGTGGGAGTTGGGGAAAAGTTTTCATTTTCTTGGCTGTCAGTCTTAGTTTTCTGTTCTTCCTTCATGGTTGAAACAGGTGACAAGTGATTGATCACTTCCTGCAGAATATCCTTACTTTCACTAGGAGGAAGATTGCTGAAATAGTACTGAGGTACCAGCTCCATGAATCTGGTGAGGAAATAAGAAAAAACATTATAAGTTTTGTTTGTAATTGAATGTTGAAATGTTTGAATAGCTCTTTTCCAAGCTTGTACAAAAGACACACGCAACATGATGATGCACAGAGGTACAAAGCTGGTATTTCAACTCAAAACCAAAACTCTCTGCAAGATGTACTCACAATTTGTGCACTTAATACACTCAATCTACACTTCAGCTGGTTGTTGTTCAGTGCTCAATGCTGCAGATAGCATTAAATTGTATTTTTCTAGGTTTGAACATATTTTTGGTTTACTGAAACTGTGAGAAAGCCTTATGAGCATGGAAAACAGACAGGACAATGAAATGTATATTCTTGATGCAAAGAGATTTGGCAGAAGGAAAACTCTAGTCTTTTCCTGAATCTATAAACAGTGGATATAGGATCATTTAGCTGGCTTGGGACATAAAACATACTGAGAAAAAGATTTGCTGGAAAACAGCTTTTCAGGGAACAAAGACATTTCCAGCTAGACTAATTCGTACACTGCTGTGTTAACTTTTCCTTGATGGTCTTTCTTTATATTTCATCTGGCAAGAAACTTTTGCCACTTGTGAGGTGTTCTTTCAGTGGGGATTGATTACAGTTACAGTGGCAGAAATTGAGATTTCAGTACCTGAACAGATCAGCACACATTAGTAAATACAAAAGGCTGACTTAAATGTGGCTTGTTCTGCCTGAAAAGAATAGTAAGGGAGTGAGATCACAGTTCTTCCCTTTCCAGTAGTTCTGAGCACCAGTGCAATGAGTGTTTCAAATGAAAATGAAGACATCCAGCAAAGCTATACACAGTAATAGAACAATACTGGCAACAAAGACATAAAATCTATTCCACATACATTCACAAGTCAGTATTAA
>NW_009969513.1:0-2113 GCF_000747805.2 Chaetura pelagica | reverse complement strand
TAATGATGGAAGACTCATTGTTCTGTATCTGCTTTAAAGTTTTGTGAACAGCTGGAAAGAAGACCACCTGCATGCTGTACATATCTTTTGAAGGAATGGAAAAACTGAATCTTGACTCTCTAAGCACAGCTGGGAACTTGCATCTGAGAGATACATAGCTATGAAAGTGCATGCAACCATTCTCATATCTGGTTAGGTAACTCTGAATGCAAGCAAATAGTACTGCGGAAAAAACAGTAACTACCTTCCAGAGCTGAAATTACTGTTTCCATTTAGTGGTGTGTTAATTATTTTCCAATTTAACAAGTCGCCTTTTTCTTTGTGCTCTGACTAGAGGCAAAGTGAGTTGGAAGAGAAAGTATAAACACATCCAAAAGACCTGCTTTGGTGCTTTTATGATTTTCAGTAAACAGAGAAATGTCCCTTGTTCTTCCCTTACTCCACAAAACTCATGGCTAGAGACAGTCTGCAGCAACAGAGGGTAAGGACTAACATACAAGCTCAGCAGACATGCAAGCAGTTGGATATTAAACAGTACTCAACCTTTACCTTGAACCTTTGGACACCTTTTGCCTGACATTTTTTGCAAGAGCAAGTCTTGTTAATAATCACACTATCAAATATCAAACTGTGAAATGGTCAGAAATAAGACCCTTTGCAAACACAGAGCCAGACTGCAAGGACCACACAGGCCCTATTCATTCTTCCTTTAAAGCCCATCTTGTGGGTAGAAATTGGATTTAAATCTGACTCAAACAAGTTTCCAGCCAAACTGGATATTGCTGCAAGGCTGACTAGTGTAAACAATATAAATCCAGATAAGAACTATGTTTGCATGAGAACTTTATAGCTGAAGTCCTTCAATGTATTTCTTGGTTAGAATGAAGTTTTAGAGTTTACCTACACCAGCAATATTCCCAAGTTATATCTTAATGCCATCATGTGTGTTTATCCTAACACATATATGTGCTGTGTTGGAACCAGGGTGGCTGACAGCAAGAGCAGGGAGGGATAGGATGCCAGGCACCTATGCTGGCCAAATGCAGGGAAGTGTCGGAAAATGATCCTAGTATTGCTAACACTGGGTCAACCCATCCTGAACTCACTCAAAGGATCTTACACGTGCTTTTGTGGCCACATAGTGACGTCACAAGAAATCTTCTGGCACAGTGCTGAGAGTACATCACCCTGTTATGCTTCCCAGTGCTGGCAGCTTTCCTGGGACAAAGCCGTTGTTTTGCAGGTGGAGGTTACCTCCTTGTCTGGCTCTGATGCAGTTGCCATATGTTGCATACAGAGTTCATCTAACCTACAGGAGTGACCCAGACACTTTTGGCTCCTGTCATGACATCCAGAAGAAACCCACTGATAAGAGCTAATCAAACCCTAATGTATCCTTGGCCTATTTGTTCAAGTTATTTCTGTTCCTGTTCCTGATTCTAAATAGCAAACAACCACCACTGCTCTCATTAGCAGGCCAGTATCACTCCACCTCCACCACCTCTTGCAAAATGTGGGTGTAGAACATGGGCTTGTCATAGTTGCACGCAATTACATTTGTTTTCCACGTGCACAACAGACAGAGACAGAATTACGTAGACATCCATTTATATTCCCTATACAGCTCAACTATAAAGACAGAAATGAAGCTTTTCTTCATTTCTTCTTCTGAACATGCATGCAACTAACACTACAACCTTATATGAACCTAAGTAAAAAAGGACACACTTTGCTTGCTTTTTTTCTTTCTCTGCAGATGTTTTAACAGAGGTCAGGCAACTACAATATCAATTCATATTTTGCATTCTCCATGAATGAAACTCTTGCTTGCATCAGCTAGAATGTGTCTTTTCATTTTTCTTTTCCTCAAGAGGTCATCTTTCTGACTCTGAAGATGGAATGGGATTTTCCATTTCTTCAAACAGAGAACAGAACCAGTTCCTCACTGTCATTGAGCTGTCAGAAATTAATGGAAATATGATTTAAAATACAGCACAGATAGACAGTGACTTTGCAAAAACTCTTTGCTTCTAATCAGATTAATTTCCTTTTTATTTTCAGGTCAAATTATTCCGTATCAGGGAAAATGAAAGGGAAAACAGTCAGGTACTAA
>NW_009969512.1:0-2110 GCF_000747805.2 Chaetura pelagica | reverse complement strand
CTCGATGGTCTTTGGAGGTCCCTTCCAACCCGTAAGATTCTGTGACTTTAAAGCATGATTCACCTTAAATATAAGCAAAGCTTAAGGGGACTAGCTCCTGCATAGATATATAGACAACATAAACACTGGAGGTTTCTGAAGTCAATTGAAAGGAATTTTACTGAGGGACCTTGGCTATATCTGCATTTTATTACATAATCTAGACCTGAATGGCCCCTCCTGAACTGAACAGGGCCAGCTGGTCAGAAGTAGTACATTGTTTTGCACAACACCACGTGCCAACATCTGAAGGATAGTAACTTTAAAGAAGAATCTTCCAAAACAAGGGGTAAGGATATAAAGTGAAAAAGAATGATGAAATAGGTCGGTAAAGACAACAATGGAGACAGACAAGAAACTAAACACAGGGAGAGGATGATAAATTATTTCCTCAACTCCATTATTTCCTCAAGACATGCAGCTGACTTTGCAAGGCAACATTGTGAATAAAAACCTTACTACTACATCCACATGACCAATAAATGCAGGTTTGTTTCAGAAAGCCTCTGTGCTCCATCGTAACAAATAGCAGGTGCTGTCATAGTCATATCATGTGTTCACATTGCTGTCATATAACCCTCGAGATGAGCAAGAGTGTTCTAAAATTAACCATGTTTGAAGAGCCAGCAATCCACCTTCAAACAAAGACCAAACCATGGGCTCATAAGTTTTCTGGCTCTAAGACATGTAGTCTAAAACAAAAACTTCTCTGATCTGTGTCTTTGATTAGCATTACAAACAGTATTTAAACGTGTTACTTAACCAATAACTGCAAAAGTTGACAGAAATTTCTAAGACAAAATAAAAGTTAGACACGCTAACAGGACTGTAGAAGATACAGTCTAACCTGAGGCTGTTTTAAGCTGTGGATTAATCCATAGCACAATAACTTTTTCTTTTTTTACATTTATGGCTTTGCAACTGTGTTTTTCAAAGGTAAACATACAAAACGTAGTATGATTGCATAGCCTAGTTTACATAAACTTTGTATTATCTACACTCTTACATAAGTTTGGTTATCGTTTACTTTGGACAACTGAAAACTTATGACAGACAACAAAGAAGGCTGATAAACAGAACACATTTCAATTTTTCGATTAACTCACCCCTCGCATATCTGATATATTCAGTTTCATTGTGTGAAACATGTTTAGAGTTTCTTTCCCAATTACTTTTGCACTGTCTGTTGCATGGTCTAGAGTCACAGTCCTAAAAATAATAGAAAAGTATGGTTAAAAAGGAAACTGCTTCACAAATCCCAGAGACAAAAACAATTCTTTATTCATTCTAGAGAGGACCTGAAAGACAGATCATAATTTTTTAGCATACAGAAAGTGAACACTTTTTGTGTTCTGCAGTTTCTTTTCAAAGGTAATTAGAACTAAGCAGATTACTTAATAATTGAGCATTCACAGTTTGCAGTCCACAAAATAGTCAAATGTAGCATATATTCATATATATGCTATCTATTGAAGCCTGACAAAAACGTTTGACTTTGTAGTATTGATAGAAATGCACTCAAGCTTCGTTCATGATGAGTTCGCTCAGTATTATTTCAGTTGTCTACTGTCAAGTGTCTAAAGCAAGAGTTTTGGAGGAACTCTGAGGGAGAAGCACATGCATGTGGATTACAAATAAATCTTTAAATTGAAAAAACATTGCAAACACATCTTACATTGTGGCCAATTTTCTGCAACAACTCACAAAATCACCTGGTTGTGTTTTTTACAAATTGCCACCTGGGAGCTTGGCAGGGCAGTAGTAGTGATCGGTTGTTGAGGATTCTCTAATGGCCTAACATTTGAGACAGATAAGGACAGAATTTCAGGTGGCTAATTAAATGTATATGAGTGATATAAAGTCTTATCATTGAGGTAACTGATGCAAGTAACTATAACTGTGGAACTCTGGAAGTTCCACCTTGGTGTTTTGATAGGGAGCCATCCTGAAAACTTTGATTGTGTCTCTTTAAATTTTACTCTACTTTTGAATCCACCAGAAACCACCATGAACAGCCAAGTAATCTACAGAAAGGTCTGGTTCTGCTGATATGAAAAGGGAAAACATTCCT
>NW_009969511.1:0-2109 GCF_000747805.2 Chaetura pelagica | reverse complement strand
TACGGTTGACTAATCCCTCACCTGAAGTATTTAGGTGTCTTTTCAGTACTTTGGTTACTACTAGACTACACTGTAGAGCTTTGTTATTTTTTCATTATTCCTGACTGTAGACCTAGATTCTCATCTCTGACATTACCTGGTTTACCTGGTTTTGTGTTTCACTGTTTACATACTGGCAAGCCCTCTGAAATTAACACTTAATATGAGTAATCATAACTGAAAATCAAAGTAAGCCAGTCACAGTCAGTGAGCTTCTTTTGTATGCTAGTGTGCCTTCCCTACTTCACAGCAGGGAAATGATGCTCAAAACCTAAATGGTAGTTGCATCCAATGAGAGTATGTACATCTGCAGAGAGACTGTGCTATAGTAAATCAGCTTCCTCCCTCAGTGACATTATTTTATCCTATGTTCTTACTCAGCAATGTGTTAATCTTCTTTCTCAAATAAGAAAAGGAACAGTGGTAGAAGGATGAGAAATCAAAAAGCAACAATCCTCAGGATCTCCAGTATTTTGTATTGCCTTTTCACAACCTACTACTGAATTACACATCAACAATATTTACTGCATGAACAAGTCCTCAAAAGGCTATGGTTAAATGGTTGTCTTGTCTGCAACACAACAGTACAGTTTAGGATGATGTGAAAAAATAAAAAAGCCTTTCGGTTCTCCCAGAGTGGCAGACACTTTGATGCAATGTTTAACACTGTTTTTTAGAGTTACATTCCTCCTTACAGCAGGACAAGATGTCAGCATGCCAGCTCCATCACAGCACTCCATCAGGAGTCACATAAATTTTGGATCATGGTCTGCCAGCTGCAGCTGCTAGCATCACATTCCAGTAATGAGCTCTGTGAGTTTGCTGCTGATGGAAATGGACAAAGACTGCATGATCTGAATCTCTTCTTTTTTCTAGCCAAGAGAGAAGTGAGCTAGTCTTGCCCTTTTAAATTACAGGAATATTCTGGAAAGAAAAACAATGAAAATTCCCAAGGAATTAGGAGTGAATAAATAGGCTCATAGGCTATTGATGAGTTGGAGAAGAGCACTTTAAGAATTTTCTAAATGCCAGGACAAAAGGGAAAGAAAGAGCCTGACATTGAATACTGGACAAAGGTATGAGAAAAGAGACAAAGGAAGACTGAGACTTGAGAAAGCATGAAGGTGATGATACATGGAGAAGAGAACTGGTGGTGAAAGAGAGGAAAGAAAAGGAAACAAATAAAAAACCCAAAAGAGAAGAGGATGAAAGAAATTGGAAAAGAGAAATGCAGGCAAAGAGTCAAAATGAGTTGTACAGGTGAGAATACAGAAGGGAAGGAGTAAGCGAAGTGAAGAAAAGTTGAACAGGACCACAAGGAAGTCCTAAGGACCATGAGCATTCTGTTTCTACAGGATGATGCTGAACCTGTAATGGCAAAATTGCATGACAACTCCAAGGCCAATGCATTGATAGGGTGCAAGAACAACATGTGAGCTCCTTGTGACACATGCAGAGAAAACAAGCAGGAAAAAAAGGCAGAATATTGGTCCAGACTTAAGACACTGGATGTTTGTAGGCACATTATTGTCAGAATAACAAACATGTCCAACAAAAGTAGCTGCAAGTACAACTAAACCAGCATGCTTACTGTTTTATTTCTTCAGTGCACATTTACGCAACACTGAAAATTTGGTTGGGGCACCTAGACTTAGCTGACTGAAAAATATCCTGAAAAATATAATTTATTGACAATTTTTATTGCAGAGGAATAATTTATTCTAGGCAGTAGGGTTTAGATAATAATTTCTGACCTTACCTAGAGTGGCTGTCACCATCTTGACTTGAATATTTCCTTTGATCTCCACAGTGACCTTTGCTATGGGAAAGTTTACAAACATGAGAGCAGAGACTGACAACTGATCCTTTCAGTTGGTCCAAGCCCTGAACTTCAGTGACTGTTTGAACCAGCTACCTTCTTTTGGCATGGGCAAGTGTTACTTGTCAGATTTGGACATGCTTATGACCTGTTAAAGGTCTGCTCACAGACTCTTTTCCAAGTCTTCTGCTTGTGGCTGGGTTTATCCATCTCTGAAGAGGAAACCTTCAGGAGACAGCAAAGAAAGACAG
>NW_009969510.1:0-2108 GCF_000747805.2 Chaetura pelagica | reverse complement strand
AAAACAGGCCTAAACATTTCCTGTCCAGCCTCATTTGGGACCTCCACTACCTCCCTGCCCATGGGCCCAAGGGTCTGTTCAAGCCCAGCCTTGTGCTATGGCCTCTGCCTGAGTTGTGTGGTAGGAGTGATGGTCTTTAGACCAGTCGTGGCTGTGCCTTTGCCTGTTGATGTGGACCTATGGACTGACTTTCTGGTTTGACCTCACACCTGTCTTGTCAGTATAGACTGCCTGGTGGTCACTGGGATCTGTCTGACTGGTTATTATAACTGGACCTTTTCTTGACTTGTGGATTGATTTACTGTCTTGATGCTAGACCTGCTTCATCAACACAACCTTGTCTGATGGCCTGGACCCTGTGCTTTGCCTGGACCCTGTGCTTCCCCTGCACCTGCAGGCCTGCCCTGCTCACCTGGGAATATGGACCTTTCCCAGTGATGACCCTGCCTGGCTGTGGCACCCCCTTGCCTCCTGGCCCAAGAGAGCAGATGGCCTGTGGTGTGCCCCCTGATGTGAAGTCCTGAATCAGAAACAGTGCAAAGTTTGCCACTGTGAAAGCAAGTGAGAATAGAAAAGGTAGTTGGATGTGGGAGTACCCACAGCCTCTATGCTGCAACTCATCCCCCCTACTGAGATGTGAGGGCCAGAAGTCCCTTTGAAATCTGCTGCAGATGGCAGTCTGCTCCAAACATCAGCTTTCATGGACCTTGCCACCTTCCCTCCAGCTGTCCCAGTTACATGGGTTCAAACTAGGAAAGGCTATGTTCTTTCCAGTGAAGGGCTTGTGATCTTTTGGCCTCAGTGTCAAACTTGGCACTCAGCTGAGTTTTGGATGTCACAATGTGGCCGCTGCAGGCCTAAGACCAGGTACCTTCAATATTTCAAAAGAGATACCAGTGCAAGTTAGTGGCTGTGAGCTCCTGGTTCGCCTTGAGTTTCCAACTCTGCTGAAGTTACTACCTTCTGTGGAGGCAAGCTGTCACCTCACATCTGAACAGCTTGGAAGCATCTCAGAGCCCCTCTGGGCTTCTAGAAGCGTGCCAGCCACTCATCCACAGCAGAAAGATACCACTGGAATGTCACCACTCTCTCCAAGCTGTCAGCCTACTCAATGCATAACTGATGATGGATGGGAGATGTGTTCAGTTCCTGTACCATCCATTTCCTTCCCATTCAGTCCTCCCATACTCCTGTCAGTTTACTCTATGCTCCAGCTCCAGAGATCTTGCACTTCGCAGCCTAAGGCAACTGGGACACAAACTCACCCCTAACTCTGGGTCTTCCAGGCAATACTGTCTGTGGACTGTGTAGCCAGGTGTATCAGCAGCTGGGTTCTTACAGTGAGTGATACAGGAAACTGTGCACCAAAATGTCGTTTTCAGATGTAGATCTGTACACAATGTATATTTAACCAACCATTCCTAACCCCACGGTAAAGTATCAGGCTCCTTTATCGTGTGCTCGGCAATGTCATTGCCATTTGAAAGTGCAAATACAGTACGGGTAGACATCTCACGCTAGATTAAATCTAAGCCAGAGAAAGAAGGGTTCATTCTTGGATAGTGACAGTGTTCTTTATCTATACTTCTTTATCTTCACTAGATAAAATTTTACTCCTCCCTTTGTAGAATTGCTAGTGCTATTAATGTCATGGATGTCCTACTCACAAAGTGCTTCTAATGTCAATAAACATTTTATTGGTTTCACTCTCAGCTCTCTGACCTGGTGAGTGAGCATGTGCTGTGTTTCTCACTTCCCTTCAACCATGATTAAGCATGATGACTGATTTTTTTTCCTGTGAAAGATATTCACATAGAACCAATGAATCAGCCATGGAAAGATTATACATTGATTTCAGTGGGCATAAATCATATAATACAAAATATTGCACAAATAGAATAGTAGTTACAGTAGAATGTCAGTTAGTAAGATACTATCATATCACGGTTTACCCTTAGAGACAGAACTCTAAGACATTTAAGTGCAGTGAAACAGCCCTGGTTGTTAGGATCCTCTGGTTCATGTTCTTTACAGCTCTAGTTCCTAGTTCTCAACCAAATATTCAGTATCTGAAGACGATTGCCCTCCCAAGTTCTTGCTCCACATCT
>NW_009969509.1:0-2107 GCF_000747805.2 Chaetura pelagica | reverse complement strand
GGTGGGGTCTTACAAGAGTGGAGTAGAGGGGAGATGTGGAGGCAGGTCTTTGCTGGAAAGAGCCAGAAGAAGCAGAGTGAGTTACTGGGGTCTGAGAGGACCAGTCTTGTCCCTTCCCCATTTCAATTTTCTGTCTTTGTCATGAAACAGAGCAAGAATAATTTAAGAAGAAAGTAAACATAACTATTTAGGCCTACATAACTGTATTTCTGTAGATATTTACTTTTCCAGGATCAGTCTTTGATCAGAAGTGTGGGCATTTTAAAATATTTTTTGTGGGAATGCCTTTGTCATGTACTTAATACCTGTAAATATTTGAGATGTATTAGGCTCAAAATGTACCTTAGGAAAAGTTTATATTTTCCACTCACATTTGCTTCAGTCACTATTTCTGCACGTTGTAAAGGTGTTCAACAGAGAGTTGGAAGATGTCACCGAAATAATTTAAACTGCAAAGAGCCATCTGCATTTTATTAGTTAGAGTCTGATTAGACCATTTTTCTCTAGCTGTGACACTGCACAGCTGAATTGTCCTAGTGCAGAGGGACTGCTACACCCAACCTGCAGTGTCCATGCCTCCTTAGATCTTGCACATGTCATGTAATATGGGACTTGTTTTCTTATTATAGGACAGCTGTGCCAATCACCTATAATAATGATCTCCTGACTATTTCCCTTTGTGTTAGACAAAAGGATGTATTTGTAGCTAGTGTGAGCATAATAACAGGAATTAGGCTACTAATGTTTGTTGAAATCTGATAGGAATAAGGCTCACTCATGAACCAGAAATGTTTGCTCCTACATTATGCAGGTTATCAGGCAACTACAACCTGAGAAGTACCTATCATTCCCAAGACACAGCTGTTGCAATTTTAGGGCATATTTGATTTTGGCTATGTTTTCCCTGTCAAAAAGTTTAGCAATAGTGATATCAGACCAGTCCAAAGTTTCATCTGGATCAAGAGTATGGCCCCAGGACTGGCCTATAATAGATGTTTCTGGGGTAAGGCAAACACTGACACATGCTTTTCCCTCCCTCACTTCCTCAATAAATCTTTGGTTCTTGAGGACTGTGGGTGAGAGATCTGGCTCTTGAGTCAAAAGTACTGTTTGCATTTAATTACCATACTTAAAATGCTTGGCACTTGGAGGCTACTGCAGTGTTTTACTGGACAGGAACCCAGATGCTCTTTTTCAGTGTTGCAGGAAAACACCAGGCCCAGTTTTAGGTTGTTATTCTTTGGGGATGGCTATATGCTAATAAAATAGTTATGGATATTTCTTTTTTATCTTCTTTGCCTTGCATGGGCACCATAGGATGGTATATGGAGATTTTGGAGAGGAGTGTTTAATTGTCTGAATTGTCTGAACACTGACCATCCAACAGGGCTATCTTAAGGCAGCAGTAAAATAGGGAACCATTGGCAGCATCAGGAGCAACAGTCACAAGACAAGGTGTCTGGGATCTCCATGTACCTGCACCCACATTGTAGTGCACAGATACACAAGGAAATCTGTGCTGGATCAGACCAAATATCTGGGCTCTCCCAGCCCATGTTTGAGAGTGGCCAAAGGCAGGTGACTGTGGAGGAGAATGAGTAGAGTAAAATAATCTAGTGAGCTCTGCACAATGTGATGTCCTAGCATTTGATCACTTCAGAGTTGGTAACTTCACAAGCTATATACAGTTTTTCTATGAATGCAGCAACATCTCCAGTCTGTTCTTGAACCTACATAAGCTCTATGCATCAACAACAGTCTTTGTCCAGCCTCTGGTTTCCATGTAATAAAAACTTTTGCTGCAATTGAAATTCCTCATCCTTGTGGCAAAAATCAATTTTGCCTCCACTGCTGAAAGGCCTTGAGTTTTTGTTCTGCCATCCAGAGACTTCTCATCATCTTCACTTACTTTCCCTGTCAGCTGATGTAGTAGAGATTGACTTTCAGAAGGCTTCAGACATGTAGGAAAGGACTGCTTATTGCAAACCTCTCGTTTTCCAAGGGCTGGTCTACTAGCCAAGATCACTGGAAGAGGGCATCCCTTTCATCTTCAAGTCTCCCCAATCATCTAGAATAATGGAATCGTTTTGGTTGGAAAAGACCTTTA
>NW_009969508.1:0-2103 GCF_000747805.2 Chaetura pelagica | reverse complement strand
TTTTGTTTGTTTGTTGGTTTGTTGTTTCTTTTTTAAGAGATTACTCTGGTGAATGTTACTAAATAATCTTGAGAATAAGCCAAACAAATCCAGCAATATGAATATCAGATAAAGATACTAAGTGGGGAAAGAGGAAAGTTCCAGATATCTGAAAGTAACAGAGAAGAAAGTTGCTAACTTTCATCCTCATTTTACATGAACTAACTGGAAAAAATAAAGCCATTATTTGCAAAAAAAACCAATCTGCAATGTGGATGCATATGTTTCAAGTGATTCTTAATTAAGATACAATTTTCAGAGTTAAAGGTCCACCTGATGTGAGTACTTCAATAGTCTTGGAATTTGATCTTGCATATCTAGATCACAGACACTGTGAGATCAGAAATAATTTTAAAAATCCAATAGTTCTGAAAATTTGATCCATGACCTTTCTTAATCTGGTTAAAAGTCCAAAATGGTCATAACCAGACTCCTACTAAGCTCACTGGCAATATTCATATTGACTTATGTTCATACATTGACTTGAATTTGGCACAGAGACAGGGTAGAATTTATTTTGTATTTTTATATTCTTTAGGAAAGTAAGATTGTTTTCTCTAAACATGTTCATTGTGGATAAAGTGAACATACAAAAACAAATACATATATTTTAAATTAAACACAGAATTATTTCATTCATATTTAGTTTATATTTTCCATTCTGTGACAGTGTCAGAGGTCCTTGGGACACACACCTGGTGTTCCTTTGATGGTGATGGATTGGTGTTACTATTCCCTGAAGAACAGCCCAGGTCATTCTTTACTATTTTCCTTACTATTTCAGATATTTTATTAAGCATCAAGCTCTCTTCTTCTAGTGCAAGTTTCCATTTGATGAAAAGCAAATTATTCTCAAAGTCAGGTCTGTCCGTTTGAGAGCCATTTCCTATGTCCATGGAAGCAGGTCTGTCAGATTGTGACCCTTCCTCATCTCTGATATGTTTATGTTGGCAAGGTCACAAAGAGAGACATAAATTGTCTGGCTTGAATAAAAACAATCACAACATTTAAATCACAAGCAGATCATGACCTGGTGGCATGGCAATGGAAATATCTCAAAGTGCTGTCCACATTCTTCAAATGAGATGCTGTTACAGTATTGATTCATGAGCAGTGATATTTTAACAAAAGAGAAGCTTGAAAATATCTGCATCTGGTATTGGTTAGGGGATGTCTGGAGGCAGCTGGGACTAATTCAAGCCTCAGCTACATCTACCCTAGGAAACTGCCTGTGTCCAAAATCATCTTTTGGCACTCTGGCTGACTGCCACAAAACAGCCCATGTCCAAACTCTTAACTTTTCCTGCTCTCTAAAGGGTGAGTAGGTACAGACTGGTTACTGCCCTCTGCTAGGAACTGCTAGATGTCCCATGACTATGCTGGTCTGAAGAACACAGCAATAGAAACAGTCTGGTTGTGGTTCCCATTGATAGTCCCTCATTCTGTTTAATTTATTAGGAAAGTAGCCATTGAGTGTTTCTTCCTGTGTCCAACAAACTCTGCTTTCTTTAGTCCAAATTCATTATAGCTAGTATGCACTTAACTGAGTGATTTAGTGGAAGTGGAGCTGAGATGGCCCCATTTTCCCTCAAGGAGAGAGATGGAGTCCACCATGTACCAGGTTGATAGACCAGGTTGCTTTCTTGGAGCTGCCTGTCTCTCTTTCCAGAATACATGGGAAATTTAAATTTATAGCTCCCTGATGTGGGCACTTATTCCTGGTGCCTGCAGTTAGCCAGAATGAGTCTGCATCTTTGTATTTCCCATGGGAGTTGGGAAATGTACAGAACCAGTGAGGTTTGATGCTTAGGAAGTCATGGGCTAGTATATTTTAAGTGCTAAAAAATACTTAAAGCAGGTGTTCTCACTGGAATTATTCACAATTCTCATTTCTACTATCAGACTCAATTTCAAAGTGTATGCTTTTAACTTGAAAAGAAGACACAAACCTAGATGCCATTCAGGCTGACAGAGAGATCAGCTTAGCCTCAGACAAGGAAAGGAGACTGAGTATTCATATAAACAGCTGGTGAAAGGTCTGGAGAATGAGTCCTGTGAGGAGAG
>NW_009969507.1:0-2098 GCF_000747805.2 Chaetura pelagica | reverse complement strand
CTGGGACAAGGCCTACTAGTCTGGGCACAGTACCAGCTACGTGGCTTCTGAACTGCATGGAGGTGGCCTTCAACTTGAAATTCAGGGATCAGTTGCACAGACAAGCCTTGTATTGTATTTTCTCTATTTTTTTCCCTCTCACTTCCATTGTTAGCCACTACAGCACAGACATGGTTATTTCAGATTTATAACCATAATAAATTATGGAATGCAGTAGCCAATATACCTTTTTCTCTGAAAAAGTTTTTTTAATGATGTTTTGTAGATCATTGGTGATGAATGTTCCTTCAGCTTCCAGCTCAGTGATACCCTGGGGCTCAAAGATATTTACTTCAATCTGAAAAATAATTGAAAATTAATTGTCATTGATCAGTCCACAATATATCAACTCAACCATTTACAGGAGGATCAGCAGGCAACTACAGATGTAAAAGAGAAATTTTTGTAAGAGAAATCATGTAATTCATACTGTTAATCCAAATCCATGCTTGTGTGAACACACCATAAGCCAAACAGGCCTTTTTACACA
This sequence comes from Chaetura pelagica, assembly GCF_000747805.2. Classification (NCBI taxonomy): domain Eukaryota; kingdom Metazoa; phylum Chordata; class Aves; order Apodiformes; family Apodidae; genus Chaetura; species Chaetura pelagica. The sequence continues at coordinate 1,569 of NW_009969507.1, read as the reverse complement.
TAGAAGTTGAAAACAAAGCTAGAAACAAACAAACCTTTATAGAAACATAACTTGTTTGAAATCTAGATACTGGAATTTTGTAAAATGTCAATAAATACTCAAGTCCTTCAAAAATATCCCCCAGCCATAAGCTGTGAGTTGTGCCCAACTTAGACCTTTGTTTCAGTACGCCTTCTATCACAGTGTGTTTAAAATGATGCTGCATAAACTCTTAGAGATGCTGATTTCTGTCAGGATTTTTATATAGGATTTTCTAGACATAAAAGGAGAAAAACTTTGTCTTAAAGCTGAGTTTTAGCAAGGCAGATAGGAGTGATCAAAGACAAGTTCAGGAACACAAAAGCCATGGTATTCTAGAATGTGATATGTGCATCACTGTAATTTAAGATGATGTGGTTTCATGGCGGTGACAGAAAGGTGCAGTTTATGCTAGAAAGGCATTTATAAAAGCTATTAGTCTTCTGTTTTATCCCAAGGAATTGTAATTGCTTTGTCAGGTTTCCATACATAATTCTTCTAGAGGTTTAGTAGCTGAGCCAATTTGTCAATCTTACAAATTTACCTGCACTAAAGCATTCTGGTGTAGGCTCCCCATGTGATTGGTTACAAATATGACCATGGGCCTTTAGGTCACCTGGGAGCCAGTGGGAATGACCATGGCACTCCACTTCCAGCAGATGTACAGAATTTCATCATCTCTTATGTTACAGACCAATTGGATGGACTTTGCCATTTACCTCAAAATCTTTAACCAGCTGCTTTGGTTTTACTTTGATGAACATCTCGTATTTTCCAAACTGTCGCTTCAGCAGTTCCTCATATGTGAGTTCAAAAGTGACTTTACTGGCTGCTGCAACGTTGACCGAGACAGTGAACTTCTCTGTTTTTCTTCCTGAAGCTCTGCATTTTAACTGGGTAAGAAAAAAAATCTCTTGATCCTCTTTCACAATGTTTAAAGTTTGGGTTAGTTGCGTATGATTTTCAAAAAGCAGTAAAACAAAGATGGGAATTTTGATCTATTGCTAAAATCACACTCAAACTGTAGAGTTCATTCAAGTTTCCCGGTGACTTTAACCCCAGTAACAGGTCATACCAATTCAGTGAAAGCTGCAGAAACAGTCTTTCCATAATTGCAGATAGTGCCTGCATAGTCAGAAGTTTTATCTCATTTTTATATTTTACACAATAACTCTAACTTAACAATTGTTCTTTGATCCTGTAAAAAACAATCTTCAGAAATATGCCAAAGTATTTCCAGTCTCTCAATTTGCCATGAGATGATGGTGGGAGCCACATAAGATGTCATTCTTACTTGACAAGACCAGCAGTCTGTCCCTTTGAAACAGCCTTCTCATATTGCTCTTTTGCAGCTTCTTTTTCCTTTATAGTTCCAGGATAAGTGACACCATCAATTGTCCTGTGGATTAAAAAGCCCTAGTTTAGCTGGATGGTCTGAATGGTTACATGAAATGTTACTACAGGCAATTCTCTGTTTATTGATTGTTTTGTAAAGAGCACTTTCAGGAATCTGTACTGCCAAGATTTGAGTACTTTCACTGAACTAGTCTT
>NW_009969506.1:0-2097 GCF_000747805.2 Chaetura pelagica | reverse complement strand
CTGCCGTATTTGAGATTGTTTGTGTTAGCAGCCCTTCCATGCAGGCCTCTGCCATATGTGTGAGGCATGTCCATATTGCCTGCTCCCTGCCAAACTATCCCCAGAAGGTTCCTGACAGCAAGCCTCATTTTCTTGGGAACAAAAAAGATTAAAACTTTGCTAAAGAGTGAGTGAGATAATTACGGCCATCTCCTAATTGGACCAACTGTAAATTACCTGGCTTGAAATCTGATGAAAGGTGCCAGATTTATTTTTTTTAATTGTGGCAGCAAATTAAGACCATTTATGGTGTCCTGTGAAATCAAGCTTTATATGAGAAGTCATGGATAGCTTTAAAGGATTACTCCAGGGTTGATGATCTACCCCTGCCTTTGCTGGCTCAGGGCAACACCTGCAGGACAGTCCTGTGGAGTTGCAGAGATCTGCTCAGTTGAATAGACCAAGGAGCCAGGCAGGCTTTATTTTAAAATGCTTTACAAAGACCACACTGCCATAGTGTGGTCTTGTTTGACCAGATGCAGGGGTCTCTGGCCTGCTGCATTAGCAGCTATTGCTAATCCTAACTGGGAAGAAAGCACTGCAGGTCTTTTGTAGTGGTCTCACCTTCTCACTTGTCTTAAAGTCATCTGAAATGCCCCTTCAGAATGAGGCCCTGAAGGGTTGGAGGGGGATTGACTCTTGAGACTTGTCTCTGCACTTCCCACATATAAACAGAGCACATGGGTATCTATGTAGGACCTTCCCCAGGTGATAAACCCTGTTTCTCTTTCATGTTTCCAGGACAGCCAGTGTGGGACTGTAATTGATGTCAACATCGAGTGTGCTGTGAAGCTGGTAGGAACCAACTGCATCCTCTACCCTGTCAACAGCAAAGACCTGCAACATATCTGGGTGAGAACACAGCCCAAACACACGTGGGAGCCAGAGCTTGGGGGTTTGGAGGGATGCTGCTGTATTCCAAGTAACACATGCAAGGGAGGCATCCATATTGTGCAGGATGCATCTGCAACTTGGTTTTATTTTAAACTTACTGTAAGCACCCTCCCTGGAAGATGATGCAGCATTGCCTCATCTCCCCATCTGTTCTGTGTTTCTGATCACACTGCTGAGACCAAATTGACTTGGAGGGCTGAAGCATACCTGGTTCTCCCTCTTAAATGGGTGGGTGATTCCCAGAGATCAGGTGGGATAAGATGGCATCATTCTTTTTCCCCTGAGGAAAAGGTCATTTGGGAGTGAAGAGCAGCAGTGTCACGACCCTTCTCAAGAAATAGCTTATGGAAAGGCAGTGGGATACAAGCTTCTCTGCTTGGGATGGAATATTAGGCTCAGTAATAAAAATGGTTAATATTGGCTGAAGGCAAGTACGACTTAGCAAGTTTAACATCTGAAGGAAAAAATCCCCAAAAGCCTGAGCTGTTTAACTGGAGAATCCAGGCTGGATGCTGACTGTCAAGCAAACTCTTCAGTGTACATTTACAGTGAGATGTGCACTTGCTGTCATAAATCCCTTTGAAATTGCTGTCCTGCATTGTCTGAGGACTTACTTGATGGCTCAAAGTACAAGGGTCGATGGTTGAGGCTTGTTTGCTGTCTTTTTCTCAGCCTTTCATGTATGGTGACTACATAGCCTATGACTGCTGGCTGGGCAAGGTCTATGATTTGAAGAACCAAGTCATCCTCAAGCTTTCCAATGGAGCCAGGTACTGCTTCCTGTTGGAGGACTGACCCCCTTGGGTATCATGATCTGTTTTGGAAGAGCTAGGAACAGGTTGGGCATCTCATTTGCATACAGATAAAGCTTCTGGGCTTACGCTATCTTGAAATACAGAGTAACATACATCTTGCTCTGAAAACATCAAGATTCATTGGTCAACCCCTGGAAAAGTTGTTGCCTGGAAGGTGATAATTGTTTTTTCAGTCTCAGCAGATCAGCTGAAGTGGGTTGGTTTTTAAGCTGTACTTCTCCCCTGGAAAAGCAGCTGCTTAAGATGGATTGCATATGCCAGACTTTTTCTCAGTAGGAGTGCATACATTCACTGAGATGCAGGGAGGGAGGATTCTTACCTTAAAAAACTAAACCAAACAAAAACCCAC
>NW_009969505.1:0-2104 GCF_000747805.2 Chaetura pelagica | reverse complement strand
CATGCTGCTTATTCAGCTGCAAATACGGCTTTTATCCCAGAGGTAATGGACTTCGAAAAGGCTATTCTTAAGCACTAATAGGCTAGAAGAACTCAATTATTTTAATTTAAATACTAACGAGGCTCTCTTGTGATCTATTCATTTTGTTACTTCAGGAGCCAAGAGGCACTTGTACCGCAGGAAGCAAATAAAAGGAAGGGAGAAACAAGTCATAATGATGGGCCCTTTTAATGGACAAAGACCTGCTACCAGTGCTTAAATTCCCTTTAAACAGGCAATGAGACAGATCGTCAAACACTGCAGCACATAGAGCAGTGTGCAGGGGTCCAGCTGTAGGCAAAACCGATGATCACATAACTGCTTCTCATCCCTGATCATCAGGGATTTTTTTCAGCAACATTTAAGCATTTACACTGAGCGTGGGATGGAAAACACTTGAGTGCTGGTTTTCTCAGGCCACTCGATATTGACCTGATATCATGATTAGTCTAATCCACACGAGCTCGTTTCTTACAAGACCACTGTTACCAGCTTGTCACCTTCACTTTGGGGAGTGAGTGTTGGTGAAGGCTTTGTGCTTGTCTCCCCCAGGGGCCACCTTAGACTGACTGCCACAAGCCTCTATTCACACTCTGAGAACTTAAAAACACATAAGGTGACTGCTAACGAGTTGGAGGAGAAAAGAAAACCCTATTATTCTGCCAACATCTGTACACATTTCATATTCTGTTATTATTCCTTCTATCTAAAAATATCTATTTCATGCTTCTTGGCTAAGTCAGGTAGTGACAGTCAATGATGCTGCCCAAGTTTCTTAGTACTTTGCTGAAAGCATGGTGCAAAAACACAGAAAAGTATGTAATGAGGAAATTAAGATACCATTACTGAGTGCTATTTGCCAACAAAATATGATCTCCATTTTCCAAGTCACTGCTATTTGATTTATGCCCCTCTAGCTCTGTCTGGCTGCTCCTCATACAGTGCTAGCTAAAGCACTCAAGACCAAGTGTGCCTCTAGGTTCCTCCTCTCTTTGCCATCATGACAAAATGGCTATTTATACCTAATATAGCTCCTGCCAGCTCAGTCATGACACTGGAATTGCTTAAGTCACTGCATTTTTTCCCCCTCACGTGGCTGTTGACAACTAATAGATGTGAGTCTGTTACGGATTCCTGCACAGACCAGAAGAGAGGTGATGGTCAGAGGTACCAAGGCACCACCACAATCTCAGCTCAACTGCTTTACAGGCCCCAGGGCACCTTTTCCCACCCTTTCTGCTTCATCTCATTCCCACTGCCATCCATTTTTCCAGCAAATTAAACTGTAATAAAATCCTTAGCAAAAGCTGTTTCATTTCTCCAAGATCAGACCATCCCAAGTGCACTTCCTGGTGCTACCTACAACACAACTGTTATTTTCTGCTCATTTCCTCTTTGCCATTTAACATCTGCAACACACCAATCAATGACAAATATTAGACATGAGACTGGTTTTGGTCTGGGGATTTTTAGGCTGTTTGTGTTTGTTTGGGGTTTTTTGTTATTGTTGGAGGGGTTTTAATGTTTTTTTGTTTTGTTCTTTTGTAAAAAAAATAAAGTAGAAAGCCAGGATCTGCATTTATAACAGGATTTAAGATGTTTCTCAGTAACACTGCTTTCACTGTTACAAACTAAATAACCTCTAAACCACAAACACAGCAAAAGGAAAAAAAGTCACCATCACCAAAAAAAGGACACAACTTTAGCTGTTTTACCAGATAAGGAGTAGGTTGGAAAATGTGTGTAATAAAGTTTAAGTAAATGAAACTGTACCTAAAGTCATTACAGTGACAGAACATCTGTTGTGTCTTAGAAAATTAAGTTTAACCCCCAAACTGCTACAATATTTATAAGCCCCCAGGTAACACCTCCACTCAGAGACACACAGCTATACCACTCCAATACCATAGGCACAGGTTGTTTCTACATGTTTGACTTCAGGTTCATACTCCTGACAGCACCTGCATTTTCTTTGTAATGTGCACAGACAACCCTGTTCACAGTATTTAGTGAGTGCAAAGTCAGTCAAGCTGGATAGAATCATAGAATGTTTGGGTTGGAAGGG
>NW_009969504.1:0-2103 GCF_000747805.2 Chaetura pelagica | reverse complement strand
AAAAAAAAGTTAAAAATTGGTATTGGGTGACTCTGTGTACCTAAAATAATTGTGATGGATATATGAACAATACAGATGTGATTAAATAAGCTTGTCACACTCATCAAGCAGCTTTTGTTCTGCCTAAAAGTCAACTCAATGTTACTTACTTTTATCACAAGATCTTCAGTATCTTTGAATGTACACAAGCACACGGAGTGTTTGTTTTGTTTTTAACAATCAGCTCTTTAAATAAGTGGTTTCTTCTATCTCTCAATTAAGCACTATTCTGCCCGGTATTATAAGCTTTGGAGAGCTACTTATTAAAGTTCTGTGTAATGTTTCTGAAAAGTAATGGAAATATATGAGGAGGTAAAGGTAATATAAATACATATCAAGATTAATTTCAGTATTTTAAAACTGTGTTTCAAGTGTGTGCTTTTGTATGTGAGGCACTTTAGTGCATAGAAATGCGTTTATTTGTGTTAGGCTGTGCTTAAAATGTAACTTAGCTGCACATACATATACATACACATGAATATTTGTATGTATATATAAAACTCTAAATCCTTCTCTTAGTAAAATCAGTAATAGTCTCATACATCCTTCAGTGGAGGACTACTTTTCCTCTCAGACTTTTAATATTTCATCTCAGTGTACAAAAAATGACATAAAAGCCTAAGTGTAATATACAATGCAAGGCATATTCGCTTATGGAAGTAATTGCACTTACTACTTGGAGTATTTAAAGAAAAAAATATCATATTGGGGAACATTTAAATGTGTCTCCAAAGTTGTAATACATTTCATTCATTCCATGTTTATTTTCTGCTGTAGTTCTAGTCAGAGGGCAAATTGAAAAGTGCCCCATCAAATGAGTTATCTGTTCTGCTACTTCCTTATCTTTCAGAAGCACAGTCCTTATCAGTGGCAGGATCTGCAGAAGCCAACCATAGACCATTAGCTCTTCCTATGTATATCCTTCAGCTTCACCCCACGAATGCTTTGTAGCTAATGGCATTCTAGATAAGCATCTTTCAGTTCTGTGTTTTAATTAATGAGCGTTTTTGCCATTATCAACTGTCTACTTCATGAGCGTATGTGAGAGCTTTGCCACATATTATCAGTCAAATGCTCTGTGTATGTTCTTGATCACACACATGCTGTGACAGTATTTAATGCAGCCCTTAACAAATTCCTACCTTGTCTGAATAATTATTAGACCCTCACATTTAAGAGCCTGTGTCTAAACGTGGGATTTTGTGTGAATCCTTTTTGTGGTCAAAAATAGAGTTATCAAACAGTTACCATAAAACGCCCCTGTATGTCACCCAGCACAACAGGACAAAATGTTTATCATCTATTAAACCGATCAGCTATTACATCAGACCTGCTGTTTAAGATCGTTCTGTGTTGAATGTCACCACATTTGTGATGAAAGTACCTAAAAGTGGCTGCATGTTTGCTTTATTTATCAGTTTTTTACTTACCTCTTTCCATCTGACTTGCTGATGCTCTCCTGGTCACAGTCAACACTCAAAATATTTTAAATCTTTAAATGAGACACTGTTAAGAATGCTTACCACTTTGTCCTCTGGCTTCTCCTCCCTTTCGTCATGGATGTACATAGAAAGAAGAGAAAACTGTTGTTTGAAAACAACTTGTTAGTTTGTTTTTATGTCTGTGTGTGGGACTGGGAAGGAGAAAGGAATCTTTTACTTATTCTGTGATAAAAATCTGCTTCTTACTGATTTTGAAATTAAGTGTAGAAATGGTGCCAGACTAACAAAGAAAAATATAATGCAAAAGATTAAGACAGTTTATTTTCTCCTTTTAAATGAAATAATTTTCAAGGAATTGTAAGAATGCTTTAATTTCAAGGTGACAGTACTTTCACAAATGGTAATGTGAAAAGGAAAGATTTCTGAAATAAAGCATCCATTTGCCACATACTGAAACTCAGATTGTAGTGAGGGAAGCAGAGTTTGTGCTCTGAAGAACAGTGAAGCTGGACTTACCTACTTCATTTAGATTAACAAAAGCTTTTATTTACTGAAGTGTACATTAGGTCAAAGCCTAAACAGCAGTTCTGTCAGATGAAGCTTAAAAATAGAAACAAAAAAA
>NW_009969503.1:0-2098 GCF_000747805.2 Chaetura pelagica | reverse complement strand
TGACCATGAGATCATGGCAGATGGGAGCCTGGACATGATAATGCATTCATTAGGAACTGAAGTTGCTGCTGGTGGTGTCATTACAATTTTTGTTTAAAAGAATCCTCAAAACCAACCTTGGAAACTCCCTCATCTCATCTTACTCTGATTACTGGCAGCATTGTCAACATGGCAACCCTGAGAGCACACGGAGGCTCTGCTGGAAACCAAGCCAGGACCATCTAATTGCAGCCACACAAAGCAACAGAGTGTAGTGCCAGAATAACAAGGAAAATTTGTTTGGAAATTCACTGGATTTAGTGGCAAAACTTCAGCAAAAGCCAGAAGAGAGTATGTCCCGATTATGCAGCTGCCCTGCTGACCCTTGGAATGGCAGGAGGATGCTTGAAACCCTGGCTAGATACAGCCTCACTGAGGTAGTCCTGCCTGCCAGTTGTTGAAACCTAATAGCCAGCTTCAGTTAGATCACCAGAAAAATGAGTTTCAGTGGTGCACTTGGAGGAGAGGCAATACAATGTAAGAGGTATCTACGTATTCTTTTCTCTTTCCTCAGAAGAAAGCGTAACCCACTCAGAAAACAATCACTAAATTACTGTCAAGACACTGTAGGAGGGAATATTACATCAGCAGGGAGCATTAATGCAGCCGTTTACAATAGCTTGCATTCTGACTTCTCTTCCACTTATTGTCAAGTACAAAGGGATGGTCAGGAACTGTGTGGAATGAGAACCAACCAAATGGTAGGCTAACAAAAGAAGGAAGTGGCGCAGATGCCGTCACTCATCCACTCTTCCTGCGCCAGTATCTCTTCACTGCCACCCAGATGTGAGGACATCAGGCTTTCTTGGTTGAAGACGCCCTGCCCCATGGCAAGGCTGGTGTTTATAGAAAGCCTCAGCAGACACTGAAGGATGACAGCACCGTGTCGTCATCAAAAGGAGATGTTCTGTCATGTGCTCTGTCTGTATCTCGTGGTTCTGTTCCCCTCCAGCTTTCCTGCCTTTTTATTTCCCTCCTGAAAGTTGTTTTCCTCTTTCCTTCCTAATCTCACCTACGTGCTGATGGGTTGAGGGCTTGATTACTCAGGACACATGGATTCCCCACCTCCCGTTGGGCATTATCTACTATATATCAGCATCATTTCACCATGGCAAGGTGGAACTGGAGTAAGACTCTGTCCACCAAGCCCCCAGGCAGGCTCGTAGGGATACAAGGTGTGGGGCATGATAGAGGGCTTGGAGATGGAATAAATGGGGTGACAGTCTGGCCCAGAGCTTGGGGAGCTAGTAGAGACATGATGCTCCCATTGCTATCTATAGAAAAGATGACTTCAAATAATATTCCTTTAATCCTGTTCACTGTCAGTGGAGTTGTGTCTCTGAAAACACAGGAAAGATTTTATGTTGTCTCTTAAGAAGAAATAAGTGTCATTTCTTGGCAAGTGATGGAAGGGGAGTTGTTATCTAAAAGATGAGCAGCTGAAGAAGTTAGTGAAGAAGCAGAACTATTAATAATGCTACACTAGAGGAACACACGTAGGATATAAAATATGTGGTATCAAACAGTTTTCTCAGGATCAAAGGTTCAAACCATTTCCTCAAAGGACCTTTTAATGGGTAATGATCAGGAGCGAGTGCTTCCGTGCTGGCCAGGATGCATGATAAGGTATGGCTTCAAGGAAACTCTGTGTCATTTCATGGAAAGATAAAGTAAAAGGACCTTGCCTTCTTAAAATAACAGGAAAATATCCCTTATGATACACTGCCAGATCTATCCATCTAAGGGGACAATGAGTCGGAATTCAGTCACACTACTGAGAACTTCGCAAAAGCCAAATCTGAGTGATTTCATCCTTATATACCCTTAAAGTACATTATTGTCTGGGGGCTGAACACACACAGAGTTACACATGCACCCACACAATTGCTTTTAAAATGCTTGTGTAAAATACAGCTGTCGTGGTGCCTAGAGACATGGTGCCTTTGGTGGTGACTCAGTTAGCTCATGTTGATACTTAAGACATTTCTTTAAGGTACATTAGGAAAGTTTCCAGATCTCTTTTCTCACTCTCAGAGAGAGCTAAGCCATAAAAAAAAAA
>NW_009969502.1:0-2099 GCF_000747805.2 Chaetura pelagica | reverse complement strand
GGAGGGGGACAAAAGAGACACAGACATCAAGGAAGACACCTCAGTGCCAGACTAGGTAAGGGAGTGAGAAAGGGGGAAGTGGTGGTGATGCATTTCTGTAACTGTTCCTAGAAACTGTATTTTCAGCCTCTGGGGTTTATGCACTCTCCAGCTGTTTAGCAACCTGCTACCAATCTGAACAATTTACAATTTAAACAGTATAGAAGACATTACTGATCCTCCCTTCCAGCTTGGACAATGACAGAGAGTGGCAGTAATTTGCTGAGGAAGTCTACAAGGGGACATAGAACTCAACATCAGAGCAGCTAAACTCTAGCTGCTCTGAGAAGAAACCAGCTTTCTAGGGCTTGACTCTCTTTATGGCTGAATAAGCCAAATATATGTCAGCTCTTTTCCTGTAAGTTTGCTTTCTCTGCCTGCTCTAAATAAATATCTGAGTTTGTTTTCTTTTCTATTTAGAACTTCTGTGACTTGTATGACTTTAAGCTAAAGGACACTTTAGTTCTGTCTTCTTCCAAAAGGCGTTACAAGATGAGCTGATGCACATCCTCAAAGATGAGAAGTGAAGCGTGATGATGCCTGGGTTCCTGGGCAGTCAGCACAGCAAAGAATGGCTGCAGTGGAAGTAAACGTTGCCCCTAAATGCAAATTGATCTGTGGCACTACAAAGTAGGAGGCAATTACTGTAAAAGACTGGAATTGTATCTGTTAATTTGCTTTTGCTTGCCTGTACAAAGCAGGTTGTTTCTTTATTCCCTTTTATTCCCTTTCGAGCCAGAGAATAAATTTGCTGTGAGGCTGATCATACAAGCTGTTGAAAAAAGCCCACCTACCTAAAAAAACACAACTGTGCCTTATACATGCATGCAAAATAAAGGATACTCCATTACTTTAGCTTCATTTTTTTTTTGTCCAGACATTTTTGTGGCATTCAGTAGAAAGACAGCTGCTGTGTGGGAGACACAGTAAATGCTGATTAAATAAAATATCAAAACAATCTGCATCAAAAGTTGAGTGGAAGTGATCAACAACAGATTTTCTTCTGTATTACTTCAGAAATTCATGCATTTCTGTATCATCTGGTAATAATGCACAGTGCACATACTTTATGTGGTATTGACATATTATGCCATGGCCAATGACATAATATCATAAGAAAAACCTCAAATAACATTTCCAGAGGCTAGCAGTTAGTCAGTTATGTCTTGATATCAGAGCCTGGACAGCAGCCCTGAAATTGTCTAAGTTGAGCAATATGTGAGAAAACCCACTTTGGTCAGTATCCTAAATAAAAAGTCAATATTCATATATTTTTAGTAAGTTATGGTCTGCTTTAAGTTACCTGCTTAGGTCAGGTTCATTAAAAGTCTACCTGCTTTGGCACTGTTTAACATTAGTCACTAGAGGAAAATGACTTTCCTGGGAACAGAAGTGTGGTTTTAGCAAGTATGTGCTCACTTCTATGTCAGTGCAGGAAAAATAGTTTTGTCCTTTCTGAATCCTTTAAGCAACATGTGCAAATGATGACTCTTTCAGATACATTCAGATTCTCCGTATTTAATAATGGAAAGAGGGAGAAAGGGAATTTTTGCAGGGCTAAACTGTACCTAAATCACAGCCAGATGCCTGGCTCCAAAGGGTGTTTCAGAGGAGTGGTACCTTGGGAGCATTTTCACAGTTGTGAGGAGATTGCAGGCATGTGCATGTGCTGAACATGCAGTAATTAACACTTGCCCTCTAAGGAAAGAGTCAGGCTGCTGTTCACTGGGGAGGGAAATGTGATAACAGATCCCAAGGAAACAACAGTGAGTATTAGATCTTTTATGTACTTTTTAATGGAAATGGTCAGTTGTGAGGAGCTGGCTTACATGGTCTGCCTGCTGCTAGGGAGATGAGTGTTCAAGCTCATCTAGAAAAGAACTGCAAGAAGTAATAGTGCCAGGGAATGGCTGTTGCTGAGGATCTGATATATTCTGACATTTTCCTCTGCTGAGGATCTGACATCTGCTGAGGATCATACATATTTCAGGGACATTTACCTGAAATCAGGGCCAGTCTGGCCCAGAGTGCATCTTGCATTTAAGTTTAATCTGAAAGAT
>NW_009969501.1:0-2098 GCF_000747805.2 Chaetura pelagica | reverse complement strand
TTTTCCTTTGGTTGCTGACATGTTTACAGTAATTGCTGTTTTTGCCACGGTGACACTGAACTTGTAACAATACATGCTTGTGGAGTTTCACCTTGAGTCCATTCAGAACATGATTGCTGACTGCTAAACTATTCCCAGCACCCAAGGACAGCTCATAACAGACTTATGAGCAGACTTTAAGGATATCAGATGTAATCTAGTAGGTTCTCAGTGGTTTGATAAAGTGCTGGAGAGAACATTTGTCTCTATGTATGTCACAATACTGCAGATCAGCAGCTCCACTTGTGTCAGATGTGATTTTGGAATGGGATCCTGTGCAGAGTCACCATGAGATAATCAGCCAGGCAGACTGCAAAGACTGCACTTCTGCGAGTGAGACGACTTGAGATATCATCAGAGATAGATGGTATGTAGGAAGGGATTGTGGTAACAGTGGAAGCTCAGTGGCTGATGTAAGCACTAACTCCTCTGTGTGCATTAAGTACTGCATTTCCACTTAGAGAGGCTTTTCTAGATGATGACCTGGATATCACTAAAATTAGCGTAAAACATGCATTTCCTTCCTCATCAAACTCTGTGTACTTTCTGATGGGGATTTCGTTCCTCAGGTACTCCTACTAGTGTCCAAAGCATGTGAAGATGGGTAATAGGTGGAAGACTTCTGAGTGCATTCACTGTCCAAAAGGCTTCACTTCCCCTGTAAGAGCGTTCTTCATTTCCTCTATCTACAGACAGATTGATGCTTCAATTCCTCCAGTGTTGGGCAGTGTGGTTCTCCTGTGGGCTCAAAATTCTCCACCTTGGGTGAACAAAAAAATATTCCAGAATACTTTCTGCCAAATGCATAAGGACCATGAAGGCCTCTTGTTCCTTCAGGTGCCTATGCCTACTCATGCAGGTCTCATCACTGGTCTGTCAGTTTTTCTTAAAGCTTCCTCTCATACTCTTTGCAAAGTTTGACTTTATGCCCTTTGCCCAGGAGACTAAAAAATTAAAAAATTCAGAGCTCCTGTTCTTTCCTGTTCTTCTACATGAATCTAAAGTTCTTTTGATTTACAGAAGAATACCTTTATTTTATCAGCAGCAGACTTAAATACAAGCTCAGAATTTGTTCTCTCCTGTGATGGAAGAGCCTGAACCACAGACCCAAGCCATGATACTGATGAATCTCCTGAAATCAGATTTCAGCCATGACTGTGATGATAGTGTAAAAAAAATACGAAAAAAAACCCCAAACTCCAAACAACTTCAAGTCTTCAGCCATACAGATGGAGGAAATACCTATGATGTCCTACCAGTTTGCAAACATTTGCCCAGTTATCACATGGTGCCTACACGAACTCGTCAGCATCGTTGCATCAGTGGGCACAAAACTGTTGCCATTTCTCATGGTCTAGACAAAAGCAGAGGAGACAGCATGTGGGAGAGAGAGAGAGAACGTGGCTATAAATAGCCCACTGAAGCTGGTTAAAGAATGTCCCATTGCAATGAAAACATTGTCCTGGCATGTTTTGCAGCATGTTTCCACAAGAAAGTGCAAGTAGGTTTGGAGTGCTCCTGCCCGATGCTGCTGAAAGGCCCGTGATAGAGACACAAGAGCTGTTCATCACCCAGTTGGGACCCTGTGGGAGCTTCATAACCAAAAAAAGATGACTTGATTTTCTCCTGAGATGGTGTTGTGCTGAAGAGACCTATTAATCTGGGATTTTTACTTCTTTGGGCTTCTTTGGACTTTCCTCCACTTCTCTCATTATTTAGACATGGCCACTGATGGGAAAGAATCACTGCTTATACTGCTGAATCCTACAGAATCCCTGGAAAAAAACCAACCCTGATTTTTTCTTCGTAGAGAGCAGAGATGGCTTGGATGAAAAGAAAATACACAGCCACAGAGAAAAGAAAATGCCTTGCTCTAAACTTCTTACATGGCAAATGCTCTGCTATCTCTGTAGAGCAATCCAGTCACAGCTATAAATAAAAATAAGCAATTACACTCCATGAATTCTCCAAATGAGAATAAGAAGTTCCAGTGACTACCCATATATCACTGAACTTATAAGCAACTCTACTATTTCATACCATAGCATGGTTCACTGAA
>NW_009969500.1:0-2102 GCF_000747805.2 Chaetura pelagica | reverse complement strand
CGGTCCTCTTGGGGGGGGGCAATGATCACTACCCAAGTTCTTACCTTGAGGCAAGAAGAGCTATATGAAATTTCTCAAATCTGTTCAGCTCCCAGAGAGTTCCATCAGAACTTATCCAAATGTCATTCATGATTTGCTTCTTTCAGATCTGTGTGATTCTCCTGTGTTTACAATGATCCTGTGGAGGTGCTCTTCATCTAAGCTAATTAAAGACCATAGACTAAGAGGCACGTTTTGCTCCTTTTTGTATCAAAAAATGTTGGAGAGGCTGTATGTGCAAGGAGATGGGGTAGGTCTTGGGGTTATAATATGACAACTTCATTTGTAATAAAAGGATAGCTCTGAGCTAATACTGCTCATGCAACACTGATTTTAAGTGCTGGGTGTTTTTATTCTGGTGTTTAAGAAATAACCTAATAATTTTAATTCCAGGAAGGGGAAAAGAGGAATATATTACTTGCCCATCATTTAAAATAGTGTCACTGTTATAAAACAGTTAATATATAATAAGCTAATGTTATAATTTGATTTATTAATGCTTTCAAATAATTTTTGGCCAGCTCTTGGTATAGCTTTTTTCTATTAAAATCTTTGGGGATTATATTTGAGGAATGCTGGCCAGGCATGTATAGTATCTCTGCCTTTTAAATCTCCAGTGAGTGGCTAAATAAATCTATACCTTTGAAAACTCACTCTTTATTCTGTGTAGTGGGCTGTTAAGCAAATAAAACGATGGAGAAATCTAGTTTGGAAGGTGTCACTGTATGCCCAACACTTATTTTTTAGTTGTTGTCACTATCTTCATAACATATTATAGACTGCAATAGTTTGAATGGAAATGCATACAAGGATATTTTAACAGCCACATCCAGAATGCTGCACAGCTACATTTCTGTTGTGATTGAAGAAAACTTTCATCACTTTTTCTTTTCTTTAGGTATTGTTTCATCTGTGTTCTTCTACTGTCATCACAATTTGTCCTGTTGGCTGTAACCCCTTTTGAAAACACAAGTGCTGTTCTCTGCGTGGAGCATGGATCAACAAGGGCTATTCCCAAAGTATATATTAAGAACATATTGGAATGAAATGTCTGCGTAACAAATTAGATTTATAGACAGATGGCTAAGATAGGCAAATAGATGAATTGGGTAGAGATCTAGTCCCAGCTGACATATGTTGAATCAATATTAAAATAGATGTGTGAAACCACAAGGCTTTTACATTGTGTATGTTGACAGGAGTTAATGGGTGGAGAAAGAAAGCAAGCTGTTTCCAAAGCAAGATAATGGGATGATTTTTTCAATTATTATCTCAGTAAGACAAGGACATAGACATCCCAAAATGGACAAGATTTGCTGTTTAAGAACACAGAGTAATGGCAGAGGTTTGCCAGGTTATCCTGTAAATCCAGAGCAAACAGCTTATAGGTACTGGATGAAAGGAGGATAATGCAAAGACTATCCTGTTTCTTCTAATGCTGGGAGTAACTGCTGTAAGTGGCACAGGTCTACTCCTTCCCCTGGCTGGATGTCATGGGAGGTGTTGAAAGAGGTGTCCCAAGACAGGTTGGGCTGCTTGGTACCAGCAGTCAGAGGGATATACTCTGACAGCACTACAAGCTCTTACCTATTTTGGGATGTGTCTCATCTAATCAGAAACTTCCACTGCTGCAGTATTATTCATGGCAATAGTGCCTTGAGCATCTGCTAGGCTGGAGTCCTTTTGCACCAGGAGTTACACAATGTTGTAGCAAACACAGTCCCTGGGGCTGGTGACCCACTCCTGCTGCCACTCAAGGGGAACTTTATCTCTGCTGCCAGGAGGAACTGAAGAACACCTTCCCATACCAGCCCATGTGTGTCCTTTGTAGAACTGCCCTCAAGTAGCAGTACATTGCCTGATACTTGGTCTTAGTAAGGTAGGCAAAACCTATGATGACAAATAATGTGACTAGTATTGTATTAAGATAAAATAACCAACTAAGGGATAAGACAAGAAGCAGTGAGTATCTGAAGATGAATTCAAACCCTTACCAGTACTTTTGCTTTGACTTAATAAGCCTGTATGGGCTTTCTGTCAGCAAAGACTTGGACCCCCACAGT
>NW_009969499.1:0-2096 GCF_000747805.2 Chaetura pelagica | reverse complement strand
AAAAAAAACCCCTTCTGTTTCAAATCAGTGTCTTCCCCCCTTTAGTGAAAGCTGTATGCGTATTCAAAGGTATCAAGGGAATTCTCTAAAAGCCTTGTGGATTTTTAAAGGTTTATAATATTAGGCAGGGCATGAGCATTTTACTTCATTAGTTGGACTTGTTTTTTATAATGTGAGACTAAGGACAGGATGACCTTGCTAACAGAGTATGAACAAATAGCTGGGGGACCCAGATTTCCATTTATTTGATACTTTAATACATAGTTTTTCACAGATGAAGGATTCAGTCAAGTACCTTTGGGGGGTGCCAAAACATTGCAGGTGGATTCATCCATTGGTTTTAGTGGGATGAAGGAAAGATAATTTGTTTATTTTAGGCTATGCTTTCAGTGAAACCAGAGCAAAACTTCTATTGATTTAAATACAAAAGCAAAGTCATGCTTAATGCTGCTGTGATGTGATTCCTGACTTACATGATGAATTTCTGCTCTTCCAAAAGATTGAACTGTACTGTAGTTCTGAATTAATTTCTAGGTGACATACAAAATTTAATTTATTTATTTTTACCTGAAAGGCTTGTGGTTTAGTTAAAATGAGGTAGATAAAGATTTTTGCATTAAGAAGTTTCAAAGAGTCACTAGACCACTCTATACTTCCACCACAGACATACATAATCTTGAATACTTACTGTACTGTGGAAAATTAGGTAGAGTATCATAGGCAAAATTAGCCAATGATGCTTTATCAAAGTGCCATTCCCTTATCTGTATCCTCTTACATATCTTCCAGCTACTCTGGAGTATATTTCTCAAGCAAAGAGCCATTACTGTTTAAAACTTAGTATTACATTTATTGGAAACTAAGTTATTTTCTTAGCATTAATACTGGGTTGGCAAAGGCTGCTGCTCTGAATTGGGGTGCATGTGGTATTTCTCCATGGGCTGATGTATCACTACTTCATTGCGGAAGGATGACGCTTGAGTGCATAAGGCTGATGTGACAGAGTTCCTGATACACTTTGTAGAATTTTTCTGATGGGTGAGGAGTAACCAAAAAGACAGGGTTTGTAACGAGGCCAGAACTGTGCAGTGTGCTGGTTAGCTGTCCTCCTCCTTGAAGTTTATCAGTGAGCAGTGCATACATGAACACACACTGCTTCTTCCTCCCACACACACAAACTCTGCATCAGGTTGCTCAAGTGAGTTGTCACTTACTAATGCTGTTGGCTTCTTTCTGCTGGCTGCTGACTTCTTGCTGCTGGCTGCTGACTACTGCAATCCTATCTGAAAAGTTTTTCACCAAGCTCAGAGATTGTTTTAATTGAAACAGTATCCAGTTGTGTCCCTCAAGCACTTGTGTCTTTCTACTAAGGAATGTAAACAGCAAAGGAAGCAATAAATGCCTTTGAATAATGTGCCAGTACTTTTCTTACTGTCATTCCTAAGTAGAAGATGCTTATTTACCAATTAAAGCATATTGGCAAGGATTTCAGGCATTTTAAATTAATTCTGCCGCTTCCAGAACATCTGTTGAATTTGAATCCTTGACCCTTGACCTGAAAAACAGTTTTACAAACTTCTTCCAGGAAACACATTGTGTGCTGAACTTCCCCTATGAAAGCTATACAAAAAATTGTATACCAAAGTACAAGGATCACGGGCCAGAGCCATGTCAGAATTAGACATGACTTGGACAGGGATATGAAAACTACCTCACTGAATGTACTTGATAGGATTTTTTTTTTCTCAGCAATATGCACTGTGACTACAAATAAATGCATGACATAGGGAGCTGTTCAGTTTTTTGTAATGAACTATTTTGATTGACTTGCACTGCTCAAAGAACCATGGAGTTGTGTTACTAATGAACATAGGATTACTACAAGATGCAATTAGTTCATACCAGAAAGGAAATCCCAGATTTTATCAGTGTGGGTTTGGATCTTCCATGAAGTTGCAGGAATTTGGGCAACTGGGAGAAGACCCTGTAGCCTCTTTCTCAGCAGCTGGCAAAGAGGTCACTGTGGAAGCCTCTTGCTCTTGGATTCCTACTGGTAGTGTTGGTTTTATTTATTTATTTATTTTGTTTGTTTGTTT
>NW_009969498.1:0-2093 GCF_000747805.2 Chaetura pelagica | reverse complement strand
TCCAACTAAAAAAATTCTGTGATTCTGTGATCATATTGGTGTTGTGTTTTGACCCTTGGGGGGATCCTGGGACTTGGTTTTGATGATTAAAGAACAGCACTGATTGATTTCAAAAACTTGCACTTTATACAGTTCATATTCATACACAGACACACAAAATAATTCCTGGAAAGAATAAATATTGTATAATCTAATTATCTTATATTCAAACCCAGAGAAGAAAGTACCAGGGAACACATTTGGATATTTCTGATTTTTTCACAGGGTATGAACCAGCAACTGTGCTCTGTGCAGTCCAAAAGCACCTCCCATATCAGGGTCACATCAGGAGAATGGCAGCAAATTTGACAAATACTAAGGATGCAGTGAAATGCAGGTTGTAGCTGGGAAACAATGTAAGACAACAGGGCTGTGTAAGACTTCCTCCACTAGTAACCACCTTATGCCCAGTCTGGCTCCTTCCTTCAGAGGAACTGCCACAAACTTGACCTCAGGTCCTATTTGTTTCTATCTCCTAAACATGCTGAAAAACAGACATTGTCTCTCTGCATCATCATATATCCTATATTTTCCTTTCCTAGTATATTTTGGCATAACTGTTTCAAAGAATTTAAGACACTGATAATTCAGAGGAAATATACTCAAGACATTTTAAAATATGGAATGGCAGTGCTATATTAATTAAATATAGATGCATTTTAAATTTACAATGGTGCCATATTTATGTGTCTCAGCCGTATGGAATGCTCTGGCTCACAGCAGCATATGGGGAAAAAAGCATAATCCATTACAAGACTTGTTCCTTTGTGACACTGGGGCTTTGGAAATACTGTTTGTAAAAATCATGGAAGGCTGTACATTAACAAATCCCGTTTGTAGCAATTAGCCTCAAGAACTGAGAACTTGCTTTATAATACTGTGCACTTCAAAGGCAACAGCAACATAAACAAAGTATTTACCTGTCTTTCAAATGATGACCTTTACAGTGAAAGCAAATAACTTGTATAGAAAGTGATTAATATTCTACAACTGTATCTCTTTCACTCATTATAATTTCTTATAAAACAAACTTTTCCTTACTTTTTCTTTGCATTGAATCAGTTGTGAGTTAAGCTAAAATACAGGGAGAATGATTAATTGGATAGATCAAGTCCAACATTAGATTATGATTGTACCCTGTAGAAAGCAACACTTTTGGATCATAAAGCTCCTCTAACTGGTAGCAGGCTTTAAGATATAGTGGCAAATATCATGGACACTTTCTAAGGCAAAGAGCTTTTGTCATTGGCTTATATCTACAGATGGGATGGTTTCCATCAGTTGACCACTTTGGATTCCCACCTTTTTTCTTGAACTGCCTTTACTATCTCAAAATCTATATACTTTAGGATGGAGAAGCTGTCACAAGTATTAAGGGCATTACAGAACCCCAGAAAATTTGGCTGTAACAGATCTTGAAGATTCAGCTAATCTACCTGGATGATCCAATGTAGGCTCCATTATAGCCGTATCATTCTTGACAGATTTGTACCCTGGTCCGAAACATTTCTCTGCAAGACCTTCCTGTGCAACATTTACTAGTCTGTCTACATCATCATAATTAGAGTCCTCTTCCTAAATACA
This sequence comes from Chaetura pelagica, assembly GCF_000747805.2. Classification (NCBI taxonomy): domain Eukaryota; kingdom Metazoa; phylum Chordata; class Aves; order Apodiformes; family Apodidae; genus Chaetura; species Chaetura pelagica. Next base: position 470 of record NW_009969498.1, on the reverse strand, counting down.
TATCATGCTTATCCCAAATTCATTCTGAAATGTAAGATGATTATTTGTTGTATTGCTCACAGGCTTGTATTGCTCCTTTGAACAACATTCAAGAACTGTTACTTTACGTCTTTCTGTACAGCAGGAGCACTTTACAGAATTGAACATGATCATCATGAACCCTCTGGGTCTTATCTTTTTGGAACTAACCTATTAATGTGCCTTGCATAATGTCCTGTAGAACCTAGCAGAGATGTTTTGGTTCACTACAGAACACTGGACAGCAACAACTTCTCATTTAATAAGATTTTCTAGCCATTTTAGTCACATTACAGAAGTTTCATTCAGATTAAACTCCTTACACTTCCTATGGGGATATTGCAAGAGACAGCAAACCTTGGATAATACAAAAGTATAAAGAGATAAAAAAATGCTTGGTCTACCAAATCCTCACCAGATACACTGGTAAATCCATAGTAATTTTTTTTTTT
>NW_009969497.1:0-2092 GCF_000747805.2 Chaetura pelagica | reverse complement strand
TTTTTTTTTTTTGCCCTTTTCTTCCAGTTTTTCTTTTTTTCAGCCTGTTCCTACTGTCCTCTGAATAGTATCACTACTAGATGTTTCTCTAAGTCTGTAATTATGTCTAAACACATTAATGAATCCTAATAGTAACATTTCCATAGTGTTTGGGGTTTTTTTATATCTATCTCATGTAATATTTATCTCATTTCTGTGACTTATACAAAAGGAATAATTGTATCTATTTACTATTTTCAACAGGAATTTAGTAGGACATTTATCATGCAAGACATAAAAGACTTGCATATGTCTGGACAAAGGAGAATGAAAACCAACATAAAAATATTGCATTATAATACCCATATTCACACATACTTGTATATCAAAGCACAGAGAAGATATTTTAGCAGGGTTAGTTTGCAAGTTGTCCTAAATAAGGGGCAAGGGCAATGCATCTCTGTGCTTGCCTAGCCTAGTATCAAATTAAAGTCGATTAAGTTAACATAAAAATCAAATCTTCTCTTCTGGCTCTCCATCTAGCCTATGAATAGAGAAGAAAACTACAGCTTTGGATCCACCTTAATGACAGGTGACAGTTATCCCCTCTCTCACCTTCGCTTCTGCATAAGCTCAACCCAACTGCATGGCACTATGAAGAGCAGACTGAAAAACACCTCAGCCCTCAAGAGCTGTGGGTGTTAGAGAGTAGACGAGGGGGGGAGAAGCTTGCTCCCACCTGACTTGTGCTAATGGACAATTTGGATAAGCCAGAAAGGAGGTGACAGACTTTAAATACAGACATGCAGAAACACTATTTTATTATTGCTGTGCTATAGACATAGCCCTTTTCTTTTAAAAAGTAGAATGCAATAGTGCAAGTAAAATACAGTGCCATGAATACAATTATTCAATATTCAGTGTTACATGCAGGTACTAGAACCTGAAGCAGAAAATTATTAATGCAGAGAAAAGCTGGACAGGTTGATGTTTGCAGACGAGTACAGGTTTTGAGATAAGCAGTGAAGCAATTCATTGTCTGAAGAATCAGCAAAGGGAGGGAAACAACTGTCTCTCAAAATATCAGATCTTGGTGGTTACTGCATTCTCTATTAGGTAAATAAGATTTTAATCTGTCTAGAGGTATAAGAGAAGCAGGAGGAGGAGAGACCTCCACTCTGATTTTGATCTTGCATCTTGGGACATGTTCATTTCAAGATGTTTTTTACTCAATACATTTCTCTCCACACTTGTTGCCCCTTCTCCATCCTTGGAGGGGCAGAAGTTGGCAGACATAAGTACTTGTTTGTGGTCCTGCCTGGTTGCTGGCCCTCTGCTGCATGAGAGTACAGTTCATATAGGTTGTGGTCTTAGGTCTGATCTGGGAGTGGTGCTTCCTTTCTAGTACATGAGACCTCAACAAAAGTGAGTTGAAGAGTTCCCAAAATGAACTGCCCTAGGTGGTAGTTAGGCTAATACCATAGAAGTGAAAGCTTTTTTTATGAGCCCTCAGTGGGAAATAAAACTGCAAATAAGTTGCCGAGTTTGTTTTCAAGAGGGCAGCTCCAATGAGGCCTTATATCTCCATTTCAATAACAACATAGAAACCTGCTGATTTATTGCAATGTGCTTTTAGAAACTTTAGGATACTTCAGGTGGCTACAAGTACTGTTGGAGCTTTAAGCAACAAATGCTTGGATGAGCTCAAACATTCCGGGTTTTCCTGTGCTTAATATGTTGCATTGCTATCTTGATATGTAATGTCACAGATGGTAATATTAGTCATGAAAGAATAAATAAGCCAAGTCCATAGACAAAGTAAGGTGGTGGAGGGGCAGAGAGAGAGAAAGGAAAGAAAGGGAAGAGAGGGAGCAGTGAATGCCTACAGCAAACAACTTTTATTTTAAAACTCCTTTATACAGACTGACCACCTTCTCAAGATCTATGTGTTGGCAAGAGTAGCTGTAGAAGGCAGTAAATCCTTAACCTGGCTGGTATCCACTGCAAAAAGTAGAGCAAGTAGTGTGGTGAAAATACTTGGAAATGAATGGATGAACTTAATTTAACAATGGGCAGCCATCCCACAGATTCTCATGCAAACCAGTAGTGGCTT
>NW_009969496.1:0-2096 GCF_000747805.2 Chaetura pelagica | reverse complement strand
AATCTAAATTAAGAACTAAAGGATGTTAGTTAAACCGATTTAAACATTATGTGGGTAAGCATATTTCAGTTAAAGCAACCTCGATTCAATTTAGACTGATTTATTTAGCCTGAAGTGAATGAAGGAAAACAAAATTAAAGCCACTTTAATTTTGAATGAGTGTGTTGATGCAGGTATCTAATGAAGTTTTGCTAACTTAACATTAAATTCACATCTTTAATTAATTTCCCTCTTTGGTACCCTTGAAACAAGATGTCAGTATCATGAAACATTAATATTTTGTTGCATGCTGAGAAAAGTGCAGATGGGTGGGACTAAGTTGAAAAGGGGTATGAATAAGATCAGAAGAGGTGCCATATTAAATACATCATCCATCTACTGAAAAATGTAAGGGTGCAAAGATGTAAGCAAAGAGGAACAGAGATATAGTAAATGGAGCTCTTGTGGATTTTTAATTTTCTTTGATTCCTATCAGTGAATTAGTGCTGTAGGAACAAGGTTCTCCTTTTGAGCTGTTGTGAGACTTGGTTTTCATGAAGAGTTAAAGTGACTTTTAAGCTTTTTTCATAGCTTCCCAAGGATTTAACTGAGGGTTTTCACATTTTCAGTGGATATTGTAACTATTTTCTTTTTTAACTCTTTTCTAATACTTTGAGAATTTAAAACTCCACAGAATTCTATTCTGAGTTATAATGAAGATCCAAACCATTGCTCTATTTGTACGGATGAGATCTGAAGCAGAATGTGTCCTCCTCTAGTGTGTCATTATCCTTGCAAAGCTATGGTGTTTGCTAGAAAAACAAACAGCTCCGTTTTGGGTGAGCACTGGTAGTTAATATCAAGTCTCTGAAGAGTGAAGGACTGGTACAAATACATAGATGTGTTTATCTACTTTGCTGAATTACAAAGACTGTTTTGGTTTTTTTTGGAGGTTGACATTTCCAGCAAGCAAATGCAAGGTCTGTGTGGAATTACAGGTGACAGCAACATTGCTTTAAGAAGAAAGTAGCTTCTTTTAATCAAATTTCTTGTCTGTTGAAAGACTTCTTCTATATGCAAACCACTGTTTCAGTAAATTTCATCAGCATAGCATGCCATATGTTATTCCTTCTCCACACTCTAATTTTCTACATTCAATTGATTATCAATACATTTGAACTAATCTACTGTCTAAGAAAACCTTCTTTTAATTTAGCATCTCCCTTCAGTGTCATTTTCATTCTCACACATGAGATTGATGGACTTAACATGTGTTAGCAGCTTGGCAAGTTGGTACAGCTCAAAGAAAATTTATTTTACAAAACTCTGGAGGAACAGAAAATACTCACTGTCAAGACATTTCGCCCAGTTCCCAGAATGACTGTTCTTTACTGTTGATCTAATCAATCTAGATGTAAAGCTTAACAGCTGAGTAAAAAGGATGATGAGCATAATCCCAGTATTAAATAAATAGTATCCTGTATTCTCTTCTCCCTGCCCCCTCTTTTTCAGCCTTGGAAAGAAACAGGAATTTCACCAAAGTAACCATGTATAAATAATAAGTGTATGCAAAGCCATTTTGTTGAATTAAGGCTAAAATTTAAAAAATACCAAGTTCTAAGTTCCACTGTTTTACTCTCTTTTTTAACATTAAGGATTTCATACTGTTTCCATGTACTCCTTTTCCATAACTGCCTTCTGTGACTTACCTGCTTCCTGAGGAAAAGGCTGTATGACCTGGTGTGCAGATGGCATTGATTAGACCATGAAGGTTTTATTGAACTCCTGTACTGAAGCATGTTTCTCCAGCTCTCAGTTCCTACAATTTGTACAAACCTGGGAACTGCATTTTCTATCAGTCTCTGAACTCAGGCATTACACATGACTAAACAGCAGGAAGATGCCTCCTCTTAAAGTTTCCTGAACTTTCTTACCTGTTAAGTTTCACAGCAGGCTTTTGCTGAAGTGAAGTACACCTTTGTGCCCATTGTTCATGAGTATTTTTGCCAGAAGTGATATTTGGGAACTGTGTACTTCTACAAGCATGTAAAAAATGTGTGGAAACACAAATCTGTATTCAAGCAGCAGTTTAGCTCATACACTGTAACAGTCATACC
>NW_009969495.1:0-2092 GCF_000747805.2 Chaetura pelagica | reverse complement strand
GGTTTGTTTGTTTTAACTGGAAGGTTTTTCCTGAATGTCCTGCACAGTATATACCCAATCCATATTTTTCACTCTTATAGGAAAATATTTATTTGGAAATTAACATTTAAACTCTTTATGAGCTTTGAAACTTTGGGAGAATTCTTGCTCATCGGAAGTTTTACAAAACTATCTTCATGTGTGTTTATACTGAAATCTAATACTTGTGGTAGACCTCTTAAAATGGATAATAGCAGTGTCATTCATCTGATTTTAAAGGTAGCATATTGCCTGGTTTTATATTTGTGTGTATTTCCTTTGTACTAATCTGGGTTTTGAGTTACTGTATGAATCTACATCTGCAATTTAATAAAATGACAAATGATAAGTTAATGATAAGATATCCTTAATGAGACATTACTTGATTTTTCTGAGGGAGGAATACTGAAAAATATAAGAATCGGCGCCTGCAGTACATGAACCCACTTCTGCCCCTAGGTGGGCATCTAACATCTGCACATATATTAAAAATCTCATGTACATTTTGCAAAACACTTTACAGAGGTGAGTACAGTTTATTCAACTGTTACTGTAATTTCTGGAAAATGGTGGAAATCTAGATAAGTGTATTAGCTTTTTTAAGCACAAACCTTTGGGTCAGACTGTGTAATGCTCAAAAGAAGACAGATGTAGCAGCCTCCAGCTCCCTCAAATTCAGGATGCCACATATCAGAATTCACCACGTGGTTTACTAAAGCAAGTATGAAAAACTACAGAAGTAAAAGCTGAGCTTCATATTCCATTGTGGGTGGATGGAAAAACTTGCAATTCAGCTTGTGATCTAGAACTATGTTTGATATGAGTTTTGATGGATTATCGAGTGAGAATGTTAAAGTAAGACGTGTTGGAGTTGATGGGGGAAAAATGAGTAACGTGTTAACTCATCGACTTAAATATTTATGTGGGTTATCCTACTCCTAACATTGTATTTTCCATTTTATTTTTCAGCCTGGACTATCCTGATGCCATTATTACTAATGGAGTGCTAGTGGTAATGTATATTTCTTACGATCTTTCCTGTGTCTGCGTAACAAGTGTTTATGCTTTTCCCTTTGGAAACCTTGAGCTGTGTCCCAAACTCCGTAGCATCAGCCACACTGTCCTACTGAGAAAAAAAGGATCTGTTGTTAGCACCAAGGATCACTGTTTCCCCACCACTCCAGTGCATGCCACCTTCTGCAAAGGCAACCTGTGAGGCTGCTGTCAGCCTGCATGTGACATCTGCTTTCTTCTATAAACTTGAATTTCCTACCCATTATTCCCCCATTACACCCGGAAATATCATAGGTTAATCAAGACAGTGATAAGCACTCATAAGAAGAGTCCCATATCTCAATATGTCTCTTATTTTCAGTAGGTCTTATCTTCTTTACTTAACTGTCTCTTTAAGTTCAAGCAGGTAATGAGTTTGTCTTTACTTTCAAACTTAGAAAAAAACACCATGTCACTATTGCACTGATGTTATCTGAAGACATAGTAATAGATAATAATTGTGTTGTCAATTGATCAACTGGAGGGGTTGGTTGAGAACAGTATGAATCACTTGCAGTGACATTTACACTTCTTTCAATTGTCATTTATTCTCTATTGCTACAGGCACGTGAGGCTTCCTGTTTGGAGGTTAGAGTGGATACAGGGAAGCTGAAGCAGCAATCCACAAGTGAGGTTATTGCTTCATTAACCTATTGTTTTTGTGTTGTGATTCAGTCACTGCAACAGATGTTGAAAAATTAATAATCTGTTATACGTGTTAATCTAGCTGTGTCACATAATACTTAGTTTCACCATGCCCCACCTTGCAGAAGGATTACATCTGTCAAAATTCAAGTTAGTCGAGAACTCAGTTCTGAGGCAAATCTGAAATTGATGCAAGCATAGAACATATATACTAGAACTAAAAACTTGGGGAAAAATATATTCTCTTTGTTTATTGCTTGTTCAAACTGAAACTTTTTAACTAAGTTGGATATTCTTTTAGAATTATCTTATAATTTGATCAATGTGTAGAAATCTTATCCTGTATTTTTAATTTGGATGTGAGTGTGTTTTTGCA
>NW_009969494.1:0-2093 GCF_000747805.2 Chaetura pelagica | reverse complement strand
ACACTCACATTTGGTGTTTGCAGAAAAGGCAGGTCGCTCCTACAGTCAAACAAAACACAATGTCTTTTCCTTGCAGAGACCAGCCCTGGTTTGTAGGGATCTATTTCTACTTCCCCTAATACACCTCCTGCTACAGAGAAACAAGTTGCCTAGCCCTCTCTGCTCCTCCTTACATAACTTTATCAATCAGTCAAAAGGAATCCCACTATGGTAATCATCCACAGGAATAGCTCCTCTCCAATACTTTTTGAGAGTTGGGTCAGGGTCCAAGAAAGTGTCTGACACCCAGAACACCCTTTCATAGGAAAATGAAAGTAATAAAAGGAAACCAAAACTATACTACTTTATTATTATTTTGTTAGTTTTATATTGAAATTTTCTAAGCAAACAAATAAGGTAAATAAAAGACAATCTAAAGGCTAGCCATGAAAGTAGCCAGGAATTTTGAAGCTATAAATGTAAAACAATTGTGACCTTAAGCAACAGCAACTTTATCCACTTCACATGTATATGAATTCACATATACGTTCACAAACGCATGAGCTAATGAAGTCAAAGAGAATCAGAAAGAAGCAATAACAGCAGCAAGTTTTTCTTGGCAGAAAGGGCAAAGCCAGGTCTCAGTGCAACACAAAGAGTGCCACATATATTAGAAAACATCTAGGCATGTTTGGAAATACCAACGGGTCACAAGTCTGCATTTTGCATAAGGTGTCAAAATTCCATCTGATTAACTGTATTTCTTTAGAAGCATTTCTTCTAATAACAGCCATATTACTTATTTGCACCAACAATTACATCTCTCTGACCAAACACATCTTTGACTTACCTGTCTGTGGCTGCTTATCATCACTGACAGGGTTTGAAGTATTTTGCCCTCCTAATCACAGTGGGTGGGAATTTACACTGCTGAGATCACAATCCAGCATATTTTAAGCAATTTTTTGTGATTCAATGCTAGTTTAACCAACGGTCTGCCTTGTCAGTCATGTACCAACTCTAGCTGACAATTCAGTAAATTGGGCAGTTCAATCCCTTTAATTAAACAAGCACTCCATTTGTATCAGAAAGTCACAGGCAGACTAAAGGAAAACAAAAGCCAGTAGTTGGCTACCAGAAGACATCTGGCACCATTGCATACTGTCCCTTCATCTCTTCTGTCTGTTCTCTGAAAAATTAGTGTGTCCATTACTACCTTTGATGCTTATAAAGATGTAATTTACTTGGCCTAAATTGGATGTCGGGATATACATTGTCTTGATGTAAAGAAATAAAGAAATAAAAAAAATCACTTCATGGAAAAAAGTGCTTAAACTTGTTATGAAATTCCCATTATCTATGGACTTCTGATAAAAATCATGACCTTGGCAATCAGCACATCTGAACCAGAAACAAGAGAAGTACTAATTAGGCCACTAGTAAAAGGAAGCTGACTCTAATGTGAAAAAGAAAATCATCAAGAAAAGAAGACTGGATTACATTACAGATTAACCCCATAAAGATTGCAAATTACTTAGCCCAAACTTCCTAAAACCATACATTAAATAATTTTGGCAGGTACCATCTACCATCTGTCTTTCTAACAGTGATGCCTTTGTTTTCACCACTGTATGCTGCATGGAGTGGTACACTACACGCTGAAGAAAGGAAACCTTTCTGACCAGGATATTAGAGTTCCCTTTAGTAGCAGTGTGACACTGGCCAAACTGACTTCTCTGACTTCCTTGAGCTGTGATGTTGGTTCTCTCTCACCTACAAAGTGCTGTAAGCATAACTGCTGGAGGGCATGGCTGGTGTCCACATTTATGTTCTCTCTGACACCTACTGGGATTTTCCTCTACAAAAAAACAGTCTTGCTCCAAATCCAAAGTCTCTGAAGTTGCCTCTGGAAGGTACAAAAGCACACTAAATAAATGCAGATTCTCCTACACATACACTTTTTGCTTTCCCCATTCCTGTTTTCCCTGTTTTTACCACAATATTGATAGTCATAGGATATTAATTAGTAAATTCAATAGAATATAGACTAATGAAAATTTACTAAAATAATGAATTTGCTGTGCTAAGGGTTACTTTTAAAACTCTGTGCTTTG
>NW_009969493.1:0-2095 GCF_000747805.2 Chaetura pelagica | reverse complement strand
GACATGCTGTCCCTTCTAAATAAACCAGGTACTCTTTTTCCCTTTTTTCTTTTTTTTTTTTTTAATTAACTTCTATTTCCACCTGGAGCTCTTACAGTACTTTTAGGTCTTGACTAAACAAGAAGACCTTTTTATATGCTTCCCTTGCTTTTAGGTGTTATTTGTACCTGAAACTACCAATAGAACACTCTCAAGCTTGTCGAGGATTAGATTTCTCACCTGAATAAAAATAGGGCCCTAGAGTATCTCTTTTTTTCTTACTGTTTTTGGTTCCTTCCATCAGGAGTCAAACTGAATTGCAGCCACAAACTTCTAACAAATTGAAAAGCACATTTCAAAAAACACATTTCTGAACATCTTTTTGGCATCAAGCATGAGTCAGTAATTCAATTCTTCTTCCAAGGCAGTAACCAGCAACAGAAACCTTTCATTCCTTTATACAAATTTGCTATTTGCACGTTTAACAAAAAAATATAATTGTGCAGCATAATTTTGCAGTCTTATTATTATGATTCAGGTTTCTGTAGAGACTTTTTATGACACACTAATGGCACAAGTGACTGCTTGGGCTCTTCACTTCCCTGCCAGTTCTAAATGGTTTAAATAGCTATGCTTTTATCTCTGTGCCATGGCTATGCAGCTACCTGCAAATACAGCACTTGCCTCAATGCCATGTCTGAAATACATTGCAATACCCCTGACAATGGTAAAAAACATTATTTTTGACACACAGGTGGTTAAAGACCTGGAGCAATGTCACAGAAGAGAATAGAGGCCCAAGGATGTGTTGTTTCTTTTGACTTTGAGGGGTTTGAGTCATTTGGTCATGATAAAAACAAATAAAGAATAAAGAATGAAATCTGAGTTTGGACAAATCTAGGGAGAAGAGGCTTTTGTGGCAATCTAAGTGTAACAGGTGGTGGTGAAAGGGAGCTCTGTCTTGTGGAATTTGGATCAGAAAGGGAAAGGAGCAGCTGCACAGGTGAACATCAGAGTGGGGCAGAAAGCAGGAAGGCACTTGTAAAATGGATGCTGATCTGAGCTGAAATAATGAACTGAACTAGGAGGAGGACAAATTATGCCTTAAATTGCATTGGAATAAGCATAGTTGATCTGAACAGATACCACAGGTGGATGTTAGTAAGATCACAGTACAGGCAGTAAGTACCTTTCTTCAGGCCTCTTCACCTGAATGTTTAATTCAAATTTAGTAAAACGATAATGGTTGAAAATGCACTCAAAACCTGAACTCTAATTCTCACATAAATTGTGAAGGAGGTTAAAAAATGTTTTTTCACTCCTCATTCCTAATTTTAATTTATAGTGAAGTACTTTTCCACAATGTATGAATATCAAGATATGTTTTTTTAATTTTTATTTTGTGTTTATTACATTTATTTTTACTCTATATCTAATTTTAGGCTTAAACAGAATTACTGTGCCTAATGATGTGTTTATTTTCAACAACTTGTTTCAGCACTGACTGAATTATATCAGAGCTGAAACTGAACAGAATCCAATTTGAGATGCTTTTATGTTCCTAACAACATCATTGCAGTGAAAAAAGCAGCATGGTGAGTGATGGAAAAGCTATCAGTTCCTAGACTCAAATACCTGAATCTGTTTGAGCAAAACATACATATGAGAGAGAAAGCTATTTATTCATTATATATGAGATGAGTATCCCTAAACCCAAGAAATTGAGGGATGAGAATCAGATGGTGATGATTAATGTTATGCAAATTATTTTACAAGTAAACCTAAAGCAGTGGAAATTGCTTTTCTAGCAGATGTGTGTGTATGAGCTTTATGAGAAATCACATGGGTTTTTTTCCTCCATTCTGTGAATTCTTGCATATTTCTTTGTCAGTATGAAACTTAAATTAAAAAAAATAATAATAATAAAAAAACCCTGAAACCCAACTCTGTTGTCTCTTCCTTGTCCTATTCTCAAAAGTAGGATTTTATATATATACATATATAAGAAAAAGTGCCCAATTCATTGCAGAGAGAAAGGGGTTAAATTAGATTTAAATTTTCTGCTTAATACAATTCCACTTTATGCACACTACTGGTATAATAAAATAATTAGAAA
>NW_009969492.1:0-2086 GCF_000747805.2 Chaetura pelagica | reverse complement strand
TGCAGGGATGGGGACTCCACCACTGCCCTGGTGTGGTCTCAACACTTGGGGAGGGAAGGAAGAAGGGAAAAACCCAAATTAGCTGAGACTCTTTGCAGAAGTAAGTTTACATCCTGCTCCTGATTTCTAGTTATTTTATTAATTTCTATGCACCTGCAGGAGACTATGAGTCCTATTCTGAGAGCAGCACATACTTCCTCCTTCAGCCTTTCCAGATGACCAACTCCAGCCCACAGCCTCCTTCACCCAGTTGCAAGCCTTAAGCAAATTCTGGCCCTAAACTTCCCTCCTCCTTGTCAGTTACCTACACAAGGTTCAAGAGACAGCAGGAACATTTTCTTAGACAAATGTGAAATAAGAGCTGCACCTTTACATGACAAAAAGCATCAGAGCTGTAAAGTTTGTGTCCCAAACTATCTTTTAAGCCAGGACTTCTGAGACAGGCCAATTTATATTCAAAGACCAACATAATTTATCAGTGGGAAGGGTAGTATGATCGAAGAGAGCTCCATACTATAAATCCCCACAAAGCTGCTTCCCAGCCCTGCCTGCTCTCATACCTACCAGTTAACTTGTCAAGAAGGCAACGAGCTATAGTGAGGTCAGGAAGGACCAAACAAGTCAGGTTAGATGGTGAATGGTACAATCACTAACCAGTCACAAAGACAACAGACGATAGGTATCTCAGCCCACAAGGACAAGGGCCACATGCACTTGAGAGACCAGGAGGGTAGTCTGTGCTAAGTGGTCCCATGGAAGTGCTGCACTTATGGGAATGAAGAGCAATTTCCTTTTCAACCATGTAACCTCTTCATGCCTATTGTGACTCAGCTACAGCATGGAGAGGGCTTGTTACAAAGGAAGTAGTCTGCAAACAATAATTTTAAAATAACCATTGATTAGGAAAGCATTTGGCTTGAAAATTGTCTGGCAAGCCCTCTCCAAAGAAGATGTGTCTGCTGGGAGCGGCAGACTAGCAGGCATTTTAGGGCCAGTCTGGAAGGTTGCAGCCTCAGACCCATGGCCCTGTGAGAAGCAGAGACTTTACTCAGCAGATCACCCACGTCCTTACTACTTGCTACTGACAACATCATCTTCCCTCCATAGAAATAGCTGAAAAATATCTGAGAAATGGTCCCAAACAAAATCCAAGAGTAGCTAACAGCCTTTAATGCAAGTTAGCTGAGCCATAATCACAGAAACCATCCTACATTGTATTACAACAGGAAATCCAGTCACCCCTTAGAAGTCCCTCTCTTCTGCTGGTGACACTCCATGTTCTGCACAGCTCCATCAATAGCTTTTCAGGACAGATGGTGACACAGATCCCTTCTAGCTAAAGTAATAGCATTAAATTACTCATAACAGGGAACCCAGAGAAGCAGATGCACCATGATTAGCAAGAATGCCAGTTACTTAAAGGCTTCTATTAAAATAAATCTTTTGGCACAGCAGCATAGCATGGGACACAGCACATGACCTCACCATAACACTCATAGATGAGTAATTCCCATGAATGTCATCTAAACATCAGGCTAGCCTAACCCCATTTATCATCTACCCTTCACAACAGCAGACAAACAGCTGTAAACAAAACCTTCCTCTAGCAAAAGCGAGTTGATCAGTTCTCAGACCATCCATCCCCTCTCAGTCAGGAACGTGCTTCATGGTCAGCTAACAACATGGAGCACATCTTGCAAAGCTTCAGTCCAGCAGACTTGTTCTGGCTCTGCTGAGCGGGACCAGGTGCCTGACCTCACCTCCTATGTTCTTCTCGTGGGGCACAGTTCAGTGGAGGAATGATGGCTGATAGCAACAGAAAGCCCCAGGGCCTGAGGAGTCTCATCACAGCTGGAGGAACTGAGTGTTCACAGAACAAGAATGCACAATGCCAGACAAAACAGCCAAGATATGTCCAACTGTATCAGCTGGAGAAACACAGAAGTCAGACTGCACAAATTAAACTTGCCCTGTAGTGTTCTGCTTTTGGTGAGTTAGATGAAAAACCAACCTCACCAACCAACCCAGTATTGCTCAGAAGGAGACTGGCAAGGAGTCCCTGCCCATGCAGGAGGGTTAGAACTAG
>NW_009969491.1:0-2086 GCF_000747805.2 Chaetura pelagica | reverse complement strand
TTTTTTTTTTTCCTCCAACTGATCCTTTTCTAAACAGTAAGTATCACTGTTGCTAAACTCCAAACAAAATGGAACAGGGAGATCTTGGGTAAGAGATGTTGCTGAAACTTCCTTATGCTTTCCCTTTCCAACTTGTGTGTTGTCTTGAATGGACAAAAAAGGAAATGCAAAACCGCAGCCACCCTGTCTGTGCTCTGACAGTTCTCCAAACAGATTTTCTTCTGCCTTCAGCAGCATGCGTAGCCCAGGAATTCTTTCCTTTCAGTAGTCTGCTTGTTGTGTGTTCAAGTGTAGAAGTAGGAGGCAAGTAGAATTGGTTGGTTGCTGCAGTGAATTTTTAAGTCCAGCAAGACTAGTGTGTGCCCTGTTGGTGCCATATCTCTATTGTTGCTGAATAAAACAGTAACTGATTACACACCTGCTCTTTACTGTTACTCTGATGCAGTATTCCCTGAGACATCTGTTACAGAGAAGTAGGTGGCAGAACTTTAATTTAACACACTGAAAATATGCTGAGTTTAATTAAACAGCATAACTGAAATACCGAGGTATCTTTGCATTCAGAACGTAGTAATCACCTATGGTCTAGATGTTTTCTAGGACACGTTTTCCTCCCCTACTTCTGCAGATTGACTGTCAGAAACTCATTGGTACTGTTCTCTGGGGACTGCGACAGATCACTGTGTGAAGAACACTGCAAACTTAGCATTTTCCTAAATGATTGAGCAGAAAGCTGAAGGTCTCCTCAATTTAAGTAATACAGTAGTTGTGAACTGCCACTCTTGTTGGAATATACTAACACAACACTTATTTTGGAAGCACTTTAGTTCAGCTTTTTTTACTCTTGATTGTTTTTAGCTTTTGTGAATTGAGCTTCATTTGGTTCAGGAAGCAAGAGTCTCATACTTCATAGTGATTTTGCATCCCACTTGTAGAGTTACTAGGTATAAGGGCAGTGAATGTAGTGAATGGATCTTTTCAGAAACTGTGTATAACACTGAAAAGTTATGATTAACTGTATCTGATTAACAATATATAATGGGTTGTTTTGAAGCTTACAATGTTTGACTGTGATTTGGTGCTTAACCTTGACCTGTTGATGTTTTCCCTCACCCTGTTTTCCTTGTGTGGTGTGTTCTAACTGCAAAAGTTGCAAAAATTTGAAAGACTTTGACTGGTTTGTATACTACTGACTGTTTTACTAATCAATATTTAATATGGTTTTCATAGGATATGTAACATGACACTGATATTCTGGACAGGTAATTTTCACTGTTTGAAAACCTTACATAATAAGGGGAATCAGGTAATTGCTAGAAATGAGCACCTTATTTATTTTAGTAGCATCATATTGCCAAGGATCTGTTTTGTGGAGTTCACTCATGAAAAACCTGTAAATTGTTACTGTTACAATTAACATCAAGATAGTTCTGAAATTGTCAAAGTGAAGTTAATATTTAAAGGGACACTGTCATTTTTAAAAATGCAATTTACATCCTGGTTCTAAAAACTCTTTAATGATTGTTCCCTTACTGAAAGTTTATGAGGCTATTTGGTGGAATTCAGAATAATATTAAAGGCAGTGAAGCTAGTCCCCTTCAGCTACTCCTTCCTAACCTCTGTATGCACATGCCTGCTTCTTGCCTCTTTGGTTGCAGCTTTGCTATGGCTGTGTGCACCCTCTTGCAGAGCCTGGGGAGGAGCCTGCATGCTTGCTCTCTCCAGAACAGTGCATGAGTGATGTGGTCATGCCGGTGCATGAGGAGAGTGCAGTTACTGGCAATGACGCTGGCTGCAGGTGAAATGCTGCTACCAAGTAGATACTGTTATGGGAGGTGTTTCATACCTGGTCTTTTGTGTTTGCTTACGAGCTGTGAAAGTAGAAACTTCTGTTTAGTTGACGTGAGAACTTCACTGTGTAAAAATGTAATCTCATGCATTTGACTGTGTCCCTTTAAATTTCACATACTAGAATGTATAGCTGCCAAATCTGTGCATACTGATACTGAGGGGTGCATCTGATTCACCTAAGGGAAGGGATGACATCCAGAGGGGCCTTGACAGGCTTGAGGAGTGGGCCCATGCC
>NW_009969490.1:0-2086 GCF_000747805.2 Chaetura pelagica | reverse complement strand
AAAAAAAAAAAGTGGGTTTTTTTTTCCCAAAGCACTGAAATCTGAACCACCAACCACAGTCATTTTACAGCGTGAGCAAGCTTACTCCAGGATAAGTACTATTAAACGTATTAGTCACCATGGTAGGATTCCCCTACTTATAGTTAAAGCAATACAATTATTAATCTTTTACTCAGCCTCAAATTAGTGAGTAACACCAGTAATTTGACTGGAGGAAACTCCCACCAAATTCCAGAGCGTACCTGACAAAAAGACAGGAGGCAGACTCACGGAGCACCTTCAAAACTGTTACTGGTTTTGCTGTTCATTTCAGCCTGACTAGTGGGAACCCAGGGACCTTGTTAAATAACCTTAAACCTGCTCTGCACACAGTAGTTTAAAATAACCCCAGCACCATCCCAAACACAGTGCTACAAAATCAAAGTTAAATTCAGGTGAATGGGAGGCTGCCCCACGGAGCAATCCTTGCTGCACAGGAGCCTCTACAGGCTCCTCCAGGAGAGACCAGGCCATCTTTTCTGGACTGAAGAGTATGACCCATTCAAGCTGGTTACAAGCTTGGGAAACCAGATTTAAATAGAAAGAGCAGAAGAAAAATGCACTGTACAGGATGACACAAGCAGCAGATCTTGGGCTGCGAGCTCAGTACGGGCTGTGTTCAGCTTTCAGTTCTGTTTACATCAGCAACCATGGCTTCTTGAGGAATGTCACTGCTAAGGAAACCATGTTGGCATGTCACCAGCAAGCCTCAGAAAACCCATTATTCTGTCAGCTGCAATGCTCTTTACAAGAAAGATCATGCAAGGAACGACTTCTGTTCGGGGCTCTTTCAGCATGCTAAAGAGGAGTCAAAGTCTGCTTCAGCAGCACTTTGTTTTGAGGCTAGGTAGCAGGATGTGGCAAGATCCTCCCTAAGTGAAAGCCTTTCAGCTACCTGGAAGATCAAAATAATGGGCAAAAAGTACCAGAGCAGCAGCAACCATGAGAACCCTCAGAGCACAGCTCAACAACCCAGCTGCACGCTGCAAATCCACCACAAAGCTACTGAACTTTGCTACTCCCATGGAAAAATCCACACCTCTCCCAGCACAGCCATTCCTCCTCATTAACAGCTCTTGAAAGAAAACAGCATTCCAGTTTTGGCAGAAGTGGCCCTCGCTCTGCCTTGCCTTTAAGCAGAAAAAACATGCTATTATTGTCAAGAGAAGGAATGGTCGACCTCAATTTGCTGGCCTCATTATGCAGGATGTCTCAATACCAGGCAGGTATCTCTTTGTTCCAAAACAGCAAGACCCCAATACGTGGATTCTTCTTGCCTTGCATCAATATGTCACCACCTTCATAATTTATTTTCACTAAACTGCGAGGAAAATTATCCTTTCTACACTGACATATTGAACCTAAACAAAGAGGCTTAAAAGTAAGAAATACCTTATTCAACAAGCTATCTCCAAAGCCACAATTACTACTTAGAGTGAATTTTCCTACTGTGGCCTCTCTGAGGGTGCAACATCTCCTTTTCCAATTTAAATAAACTGGATTCTCAAATGTCTTACTTGTAGAGGGAAGGAAGTGTGTAGAAATCAGTAGGATTACCTAAGAGCACATAGTCAGCAACTTGACAAGAGAAAAAGAACGCAAACAAAATGAACAAAAGCCCTTACAAAAATAATAACACAGTGCAGTTACAATGTGATTTAGTATGAAAATTTAATTCTTGAACAGCAAATTAATACAGGAATTATTGATAATAAAATATGCTTCCAAAATACTGTGTGTTTATTTACAACATTTGTCAGCGCAACCTTGTTAAAAAGCTGCTTCTGAGCCCACATGTACTTGTCAAACATTCACATGATCAAACTCTACATGAGAAAACGTCTCAATTTTTCACGAGTGAAAAACAAAGCCGGAAGTAACAGTGGAGGAACCACAACAAATGACTGCAAAACACCTTGCTTGAAATTCCCAGCGCGTGGGGAACCGAGGCCCTCGATGGAACAAAGAACAGAGGATGACACAAAGCTCGGGATAATCGCTGCTGTGATGGAACAATAACTCCAATCTCTGCAGTGGTCCAGCTGGG
>NW_009969489.1:0-2086 GCF_000747805.2 Chaetura pelagica | reverse complement strand
GCAGAGTTGCTTCTCTCACATATTCTCACTCTTCTTCTCCAGCTGCAGTTGTGCAGGTTTTTCCCCCCCTTCTTCACTATGTTATCCCAGATGTGTTACCACCATGGCTGAGGGGTTCAGCCCTGGCCAGAGGTGTGTCCATCTTGGAACTGCCTGGCATTGGCTCTATTGAACATGGGGGAAGTTTCCAGCTGAAGAAGCCACCCCTCTAGTCACCCCACTACCAAAATCTTGCCATACACACCCACTACAGTGAGATAAAGAAACCTCCACACTTCCTGTCAACACCATGGACCAAGTTGCTGTTGGAATTTGAATCCCCCTTGCCTGAAAAATAGTAGAAAAATAATATCTTCCAGGAGATTATCTTTATTTTTAAAATGTATTTTCTATTGCAAAAACATCCTACACCTTTTATTTATTCCTTTTTCTCAGAATAGCCTTACAGTGCTTTATTCATTTAGGGCTCCCCAAGTGGCTTTGATGCTTTTTTCAGATAGTGCCAAGTGGCAAAAATGAGATTTGATGATGAAGGCAGTCAAGCAATTCTTCAGCAGTAGCTTGTTACTCTGAGCTCTGGTAGAGAGGAGCTGATAGCACATCCATGTGTGGGATAAAGGGAGGCTTTTTCTACAGAAAAATGAAAGTCAAACCCAGTGATTTTATGCATTTAATACTTGCTGTTGGCTTTGAGCACATGATACCTAAGAAAAGAATCCCCCTAGGCCCATTCCATGGGAACACTGGGGAGTTACCAAAAATCAGATGCTTTGGTGGTATCACAGGGGAAGAGTAAAACAGCTTCACACTCCGCAAAAGTGAGGATACCTGGGAGTGCTGTGGGAAGATGGGAAGTTGTTTTGCCAGAGAAAGTTCTTGCACAGCAGAGAATCAAGATGTTGCTGGCTATGGAGCTTTGCAAATAACTTAAAACATTACCCAGAGCTGACTGCTGCATGCAAAGTTACCTCATACAAGCAAGAAAGTGCTGTCAAAGAGGTGGGATGCTTCTCTCCTTGACATCAAGCAGCATTCTGTATAGTGCTGTAGGATGAAGGACCATTTCCAATCTGATCTGATGGGTCAAAAGGCACTTACACTGCCTCGAAATGAAGTGCTTTTAGTTTGCTTTTTCTTCATCTGCTGAAGCATTTCCTAGCTTAGTCTGTTTATGGTCACAGTTTCTATGAATTTTTCATTATAAACAGCTAAAGGTTTAGTAAATAATTAATGGGTCCTATAAGCATCTTACAGAGACAAGCACCTGGATAAGAGGCATTTTTAATTATGAAAAACTGTGGTGTGGGCAACCTACTGGGCTGCTGGGCTTTCTAAAAACTGATTTCAGAATGCTTATTAATGATCAGCTATAAATTAACCCTTTGCAGGTAACCTTCAAGGCATATTTGACCACATATATTTTCAAAATGACCATTACAGGGTTTTGGGACAATTGCTCTAGGCTTCTTCTCTGACTGTGAAAACACTGTGATGGGGCTGGTTTTGAGCCAGGGTAAGATCAGAGCTGGTTGGATGAGCTCTGATCTGCAGTGGGACTGGGATCTGCTGGGAAACTTTGCATTGCAGCTCTTTAGAGTCGTGCATCCCACAGAAGTTCTAGGAGTGAGACAGATGAAGTCTTGGTCTGGAGAGAGAGGAAGGGATGTGGTGTTCCCCTGGCCCTGCACCACACAGAAAGTGAGAAACAAAAAATCCTTCACCTGGCCCATGCTCAGCTCACTGCAACCAGCTCCTCTGGGTCACACTTCCTTGTGACACCTGGGATCTTGTCCTAAAGAAACAAAAATATTGTGACCACAAAACGAGTACAAAGAACTAGATCATAGGAGAAAAAAGGGAAACCCATCTTGAAAGAGGAACTCAAATCAAACCCAACTATAGGTCTATCCCAAGAACCCTTCTGGCACAACCAAAGTCCTTGATTGACAAAGACTTTATTTAGCATCAATGTGAAGTTCTCCCCCCTGCTCTCATTCAGATTCAACATGGGCACAACTGTGGGAAAAAGGGTAGAATTGTTTTGGTTAGAAAAGACATTTAAGATCCTGTAGCCCCTTCAGGTACT
>NW_009969488.1:0-2084 GCF_000747805.2 Chaetura pelagica | reverse complement strand
AAAAAAAAAGTGGTTCACAATTTTATCCCAGTTTGCAAACCCACCAAAGCATCTGAGAGCCTTGAAAAGCCTCCAGCACCACGAGGTTTGCCTATCCCAACTTTGTCTCATTATTTTCCTTTCCCTGCACCTCTGTGTGTCTGGAGCCCAGCTGAGAATGGAATGAGCAATGCTGAAGGACTGTGAGAAAGACGATTTGTGTGGTAAACCCAGCACAGTCAGAAGCAGGAAGTACCAGATTTATCATGGGAAATCCTCTTGTTGTTAGCTTAAGCCTGGAGAAGTAGGCTGGAAACATCCATCTTGATACTGTGTGTAGGCCCTGGTTTGAAAGGGATGCTCAGTGTTTGCCTGACTTGAAAAGCATGAAGTTAATTAGCACCCTGTTCAATCAGGGTTCTGTCACTGTGACAGGCAATCCCCGTTGACTCAGAGCTGATTGAAAACTTTCTGTGTCTCCTGGGACATTTAAATAAGGATATAGAGAGAGTTTAAATTACTCAGGGTGGGACTGGACTCCCTGTTCTTTCCTTTGGAAATGCTTGCTCTGGTCCTATGTCACCCATGTGGCTTTGGGGCTGCAGGTTACCTCTGGAGGAGCAGGTCTTTTGCTTGCCATCACCATGGCACCTCTGCAATCAGCTGCATCCTCCTTGAGGCTGGTCCTCATTTTTTCCATCACATCCATACTTGGGCTCCAGTTTTCTAGCTGCCCTCATGCAAATGACTGGTGCAGCATCAGTGGAGCCTTCAGGTACAGAGCCAGACTGTGGATGATACTTGTGTGTATCCATTTTCTTTGTTGTGGAGAAAGAGAAGCCCAGTCATCCATCCCCACCTTCTGCTCTGGCTGCCCTTGACCCTGGAGATGAACTCAAAGCTCTTAGAAACTTTCTGTTTGTGTAGCCCCTGGAAACGGGGAGTTGCACAGCTTCCCTATGCACTGTGTGGAGATTGGCATTTGTCTGTTTTCCCTTTACTCTGCTGCTTGCTGTTTCCCTTTCATGATGATTAAGTAGGAAGAGATGGTGCCATCATTCCTTGTGTGCTTCCTTTGTGCTACTCAGGATTTATGCACCATATCTGTGGCATCTCTTCCATCAGCCTTTGTATTTCAGGGTACCTGCCTTTCTCTGGAGGAGCCTTCATTGCTGCTGCACTGGTCTGAGTTGTATGCAAATTAGCACTAATCAGGAGAAATAAGCCAACCAACAGTTAGGACATAGCAGGGTGTCATGAATGATTTATAATTATTTCCTCCTGAAACCACTTGACATTTGCCATTACTTGAAGTCTGTTTGCTGTGCTTGAATCAGGCAGAAACGTATCTCCCGTTGAACATAATGAGGGTCATCCCAGTAAGCAAAACTGTGTGTACTGTTGATGGCTACAGTATAATTTTATTGATTTAAAGTGTTTTAAGTAAAGGCATGATTTCAAGCCTGGAGATAAAGGTGGCTTGTTGGTGTAATTGCACAGTAATCTTGTTCAGTGCCACAAATAACACCGCAATGTCTCCTAATTTATGGACACTGTGTACATCAAGTGATTAGGGGTCTGAGATGATGAAGCTGCAGAATGGAGGGCATGAATGAGTTGGGAGGAGATGGCAGAGTCCCAGGCAGAGGCACTTCATGGGAGCAGCCATCTCTGCTTTACAGTTAGCTGATGTACTATTGCTTGTGTCCCCCACTGATCACAGGGGAGCAGAGGTGAAAAGCAAGGACTATCAGGGATGTAGCTTGGGTGTGAGTCTCTGGGGAGGTTTAGTGAACATTTTGGGAGTGTCTAGAAATGGTGTGTTTGAGTCAGGTTTGTATCCCAAGCCTTTCTGTTCATAATATAACAGCTTGTTTTAATTGTGGATTGTGCATATCTTCCTTGCTGTAACAGCCCTTCATGCTAAAATAACACCAAAGGGAGGCCAGAAAGTGATTGCAAACATTGTGCTAATGTCAAAGTTCTTAAGCCTTGGTGATTATCCATTCAAACGAAGAAAGTTTGCAGCAATGCTTCTCAAAGCATCCACCTGCCTGGAGCCTCAGGGAAAGGATGTATTCTATCTTTTGGGAGCCTATCAACTC
>NW_009969487.1:0-2075 GCF_000747805.2 Chaetura pelagica | reverse complement strand
AACCACAAAACAAAACAAAACAAAAACAACCAGAAAGAAACATAAATTGTTCTCTTAACGGTTAGACATTCTCTGAAGTTCAGGCTATCCTTGATCGGTTCCATTGACATTCTTTCCAGAAGAAAGCCCATCCACAAAAAGCTCCAAATGAATAAGAAGCATTCACTTCCATTCGGCAACTGTGAATTATTAATTGAGAGTAGATCTCACCACAGAGGATTACAAGGTAATTACTGTCCCAGAGATATTCCTCATACTGTTGTTGGGATGATGCATCTGTGTCAAAGTATTAATTTTAAAAACACATCCCTGAACCTGTCTTCAGGTCCATTTCTGTACTGATGGATTGCAGATCAGATGAACTCTAAGGTTTTGCCGTCTTGGACATCTCAATGGCACTAAAATATTGAGTTGAAATAAGTTGCCAGAATTTCCAGTGGCTCCAGACTTCAAATGGGACAGCAATTAGCAGAGAGAAAATCCTGAATGTCTGAAGATGAGGTTCACTTCTGTAATCTATTGATCAGCTATGAGGACTTACTCAAACTGGATGTGCTGTTCAGCACTCTGTTGGTATGCAGACTTAACCTTTCCTGGTAATACCATTCTTCCTGTCCACAAGTATGGCAGCATTTTATTCACCCTGAAAGCTCTTGGCATTTAAGCACTTTGTCATTAAATGTGTGCACCTTTACCCTCACTCAGTCTTCTGAAAGGAGCTTATGGTAATGGTAGAAAGACAGGTAGTGGTACATGCATCAACTAACTTCCTGATGCACAAATCCAACTCCAAGAAGCTAACATACTTCATAACATACTAACATACTCTAACATACTTTTCATCTGTGCTTGCAGGTACAGAATATGACTCACCCAACATAACAATGGAGTTATTTCTAAGCAGGTTTTGAAAAAAATAGTTACCATCTGCCCTATTTTAAAGGTCCTACTTTAATTATAATAGCGAAAAAAAATAGTATGTTTCCTCTACTGAAACTGTGATTTCTATGCTTGCAGTGCAGATGGGACAGAAACATGCCGATTTCCACTAATTCACACCAAGAAAGTCAAGGCAGTGAACTACTTTGAGAACTCATGTTGTCCTGTTGCGGCAAGAGGCAGGGTTTTTCTGAGCAAAACCAAACCTCCAACAAATCGGAGCACCACTTCTAGAAACATGCACCAGAAAGTATAGCTATCATTGTTGATATGGAAATAACGTGCATGTGTTCAAGGTGTTTTGTGAATAGAATAAGGGAAGATAGGAGCAGCAGGCTTATGTGGCCAGTGGAGTAGGATGGAGCAGTCTGCTTGGCTGTGGCTTTGTCTGGAAAACAGGCATCTTGACAGCACTTTGCAGCACTTCTCTCCAGCAGCCCGCACCCAGTACTTTTCACATATTCAGACTCCTGATCAAAGACAAATAAGGCAGTGTAGAGTGATGGTTAGTTCCCCTAACTTCAGGGAATGCAGAAGTTACCTGACAACCAGACAGCAGTATAAAGCAGCACAACAGAAGTGCGTGCTACCCATACAGGGGGTTTTCTCCATCCTGCCCACACAGCCTGAACATGGTAGCAAGATGAAGCTCAGACAACTGATCCAGAATGCAGCAGATTTTTACTGCCATCCCAGCACAGTCATTGACGTACTGGGTGATCCTGAGCGAATCCCTGCTACCTTCACAGCTTTGTTTGCTTTTTCATCCTTTCATAACTTTGAAGGAGCAGGGATAGTTTTGAGCTGTAAGATTCAAGGGTACCTTTCAGCACTCCAGGAATGTAAAACAAAAGGATTACTTTAAAAGTAAAAAGTTGCAGATTTCACTGTTGGATGTCACACTGAATGCCCCTTAGTGATCAGTAGCTAGCTCAAACCATCACTGAGAGAAAAAGGCAGGCAAAATGCTGCCTTTCTATGTGAGCAAGATTGTGAAGCTCTGTAACTAATTACCATAATCACACAAAATTATTATCATCAGCCATGGACAATTTTAGACTTAAATGGAGAATGACAGAAACAACCAAATGACAGCAGCATCTGAGGTAATGTCCTGGTTTGAGCCAGGATGAAGC
>NW_009969486.1:0-2082 GCF_000747805.2 Chaetura pelagica | reverse complement strand
CCAACCCAAGGCATTCTATAATTCCATGATTGTATTTTGTGTATCAAGAAATTTTTGATCTTCACCAGAAAGAAAAGGTATTCCATGGCATCCAGGTGAGTTACAGCAAACATCCTGAAAAGCCATTTAGATAGTTTCAATTCAAATACACTGTAACCTGCTTCTTTATAGCTCACTTTCCTTGCGCACCTACTTGTGCAGATAGACACCAACCTATTCCTCATTTTTTACTACAAAATGATGCTTGTCTTGAAAAGCCTTATTCTAACTTGCTGAGTTTAGCTCTTTACAACTCCTGCTCTAGCTGTGTCACAAGATGTTGGAAGAAAATGGAGCTATAAAAAGGGATGGTTTATCCCTTTGTCAGCTCATCAAGAGAACAGTCCAAACTGTGGCATCAAGTCCTAGCCTACTCCTACTCAAAGTGGGGTAGCAGCAAGCAAAGTCCTCATCTACTTCCCTTGTAAATCACAGTCAACTATATTAACATATGTCTTAAAGCACAGATGCTGGATGACCTGGAGAACAGCAGTCTCAGCTCACTTGTATTTTTAAGCAAGGTAAGATGGTAAATCTTCCATCCAGAAGAATAATGTGTTAACCCACTGTGCCACCTAATCCCTAAGAGTCTCATTTTGCTTGTACAAAAATAATTTAGGGACCTAACAGTTTAAAACTGTCTTTTCTGGTGCCTAAGTGCTTCATTTTAATAGATATTAGCTGTTAAAGATACTCATTTTAACAATGACATTTACAGCTTTAACCAGTCTATCATAGAGCACAAGTGCATCACTTAGCAGGATAGTACTGTTTAAAAAATAATCTACCTGCTCTAATGCATACTGGAGTGTATTAGTTGATGTTGAACTAGGTCATTTTAACCCTTTAGCTCTTTTTCAGGAGTATGAATACATTTGAGACCCTTTTAATTCAACATTGAACTAAAAGACTCCTCCACATGATCACAATATGTCATCTCCCCTTCCTTTTAAATTCATTTCCATTAATTCCTTTTAATTAATAAGGACTCACAACATCACCACAAAGGCTTTAAGATCTACCATTCCCCAGTTTGGGGTTGCAGGCCTAATCCATTTCAGATAGATGGAATAACTTGCACTGTC
Source organism: Chaetura pelagica (assembly GCF_000747805.2). Taxonomy (NCBI): domain Eukaryota; kingdom Metazoa; phylum Chordata; class Aves; order Apodiformes; family Apodidae; genus Chaetura; species Chaetura pelagica. The sequence goes on along the minus strand of NW_009969486.1, from coordinate 958 downwards.
CTGAAGCAGGCTAAAGGACTAGGCTTCCCCACATCACAGAAAAAGATTCACATCAATTTAGAGGGGAACTGGGTCAAGACACAGGCAACTAAACCAAAGCAACACATCACCACACTGCACTGTAAACCTTCTGAGAGATCCCAGATATATAGGTTCCTTCATATCTGTAACCACAGCCCTACCCTTTTTTTGAAACAAAATAATGAGATAGCAGATGATGAAGAAAATGTCAACAGACTGTATAAACAGCACTGGAAATCTAAGAAGCTGATTCCTCCTTTGTTGCTAAAGGCCAAAGAGCTGCCATGCTACATCAAACAGCAAATCCAATTAACACAGTATCTCCTCTCTCATAGTGGCCTGCTCTTAGGAAAGAATATAAGGATTACGTTATGCCATCTCAGCTTCTCAAAACCAAATATTTAGACACCTTCCTGAGCCAAACCTTGTATCCGGACCAACTACTTTCAAACAACCCTGGAGCCCTTTCTGGTCTATCTCCATTACTGCTCAAAACACAGGGTCTGGAAATCTCACCTGAGTGAGATGGAGCCTTTGCCCTGCATAGAGCTGTGTACTGTCCATCAGCTCACCAGACGTCATCTGCTGGCTCTACAGCATCCATAGGGGTAGATTCAGTCCCTCTGGGAGCAACTAGTGGAAGGTATTGTGCTTCTGTTCACAGCTGGGCTCTCCATTTCCCACTGAATTCTTACACGTGAGGGAATTGCTGCCATCCCCGCTGGCCCAAATCCAGTCCAGTGGGAGACTCTGAGGAAGCTTGTGGAAGCTGTCTTTGACAAACCACACACTGAATTGTGTTGCTGTTGAGCTGCTAACTGGAGGCATCTGACACGACTTCAAAGCAGTCACTGCTATTTGCAGACACTGTTGGACAGCCATTTAATTCACTAGTACTCCAAAGACCTGGGCATGAGCCACCAATGTGCAATTGCAG
>NW_009969485.1:0-2082 GCF_000747805.2 Chaetura pelagica | reverse complement strand
AGCTTGTATGCTCATCCCAAAGCTGGAAGCAGTAGGAAGAATGGTGCAGAGAGGCAGGGCTCACTTCCTTGTGTGCCTGTTTTCTGCCAGTCCCAGTCTGTACTGTATTGGTGTGTAAGCCAGTCTCAAAACCAGCTTACTGTTCTTTGTCTTCAATAGTGAACCTTATTTGCTTATCTCTTCCTTTTTCCATTATATTCTGATTCTGTTCTGAGAAGACTAACTTGCATATTTTTTGGGTTTGGGTTATCTCCCCAGATCTGCATTCTTTATGTAGAACACCAAGCATTAAGTACATGTGGGAAACGTGCCCTTGTCCATTTCCCCATTTCCTGGCACATATGCTTGAGGATTGCGCTAGATAGGAACTGCTTTCCAGGATGTGGTGTTCTTATATCACTCCTGCTCATGGTCTGGGAAAGGGAGGGGACTGGAATGGGACCACTAAGAAGACATAAGAGGGAGGATAACTTGATTTGGTGGAGTGCTGCTGTGCTATAACAAGAAAGCACGTGTTGCTCTAGGTACAGTTACAGGAACAAGCTGTGATTTGAAAAGCTTTACTGAGGTCAGTGAAAATGGGAAGATTTAAAGTTCAGTTCAAGAAGAAATTATGGAAGTGCAGTTAAAACCAATAGTGCCTTGGTAAATTCAAAGAGCTCAGAGGATATAAAAATATCCAGAGCATTTTAATGTACAGGAAGATCTCAGTGTAGGCCAGTTTTATTTTGTCGGCAGTGTGATAGACCCAGGATTAGCACAGGTTTGAGGTGTGATTTCTTACTACTTGATGTCACAGTGGAAGATACTTAGGATAATTCAGTATTGATCAGAAAATGTCTACAGGTGAACTCAAATGAACAAGTTACAGTTATGAGACTGGAGGAACCAAGTGTAATGTGTTGGTGAATGCATTTATCTGACACACCTAGACTAAGAGATTGCCAGTGCTAGAAATAATGAGTTTTCTTGACTCCATCGTCCACTTAAAGGGCTATTAAACACTCTGTAAGGCCTGAAAATGTCCGACAATTATTGATTGTCTTAGCTATTTCTAATAGAGCAGACATCCAGCTTTGGTTTCTCCTAGCTTTTTAAACGCACTTTTAAAATTTACTTGCAAATGTACCATGTCTTTGGTGCACCTCAGAGGCTGTGATGTTGTATTAGAGAAGTGTTAGTGGTAGATTTGATTTGGCATGAAATTCAGCTGGTCGTTGTACTGTTGCTTTTGTGATGGCCTTTTCCTCTCTCCAGTGCTCCCATTTGCCTGCTGCTTTTCTCTGGTAATTCCAGAGATATTTCTAAAGCATGTTAACTGCTCAACTCTGCTATTCTGCGTCATTACATGCCTTAACAAATGCTGTAATATGTCAATTTTTCTTTCTTTGCTTTGCCCAGGAAAACAAGTCAGTAAGCTGAGTTTGAATGATAAGGATGAAGATTGTGTTGCTGTTTCTTTTCTTGGGCAGTGGCATGTCCTCAGTAGGAGAGCAGACTGCTCCAGTATGCTCTGCTCCCAGTGCAGGCAGCTGGTTCTAGCCAAAGGGGAGAATCCACTATTTTATGGTACATGTGTGGGAAGTGGTGAAAATTTTTCTAACTCTCAATTTCCTATTGAAATGATTAATATTTAGATAGCCACAAGAGAAAGGAAGGGGATAAAAGGCCATGTGATAAAATTAATGCTGATTTTCTGCTATGTGAAAAATTCTAGCTGAAATAAAAGAGCTAACAAACTGATAAGCCTGTAAATGTTGCAATCATGGTGTAAGCTAGTTGAAAAATAAAACTAAACCCATCCAAACTGAAACACTTTCGAAATCCAGATTTTAACTTAAGAGAAGCCAGAAGATTTTTGAGGTAGGAATGTGAGCACCATCTCTGATGGTCTTTTGGTGTGAGGTATGCTCTGTGTTTTGCCCTAATAATGATGGAGCCATGATAGGCTTTGGTTCTGTTCCTGGCAAAGATTCTGACTTTTTCTCCAAAGCTGAGGCTGATGTGGCAGCCCTATGTTATAAAGAGGTGAGTGAATAGTGTTACAGCAGTGCTTCCAGCTTTGGGATGAGCATACAAGCT
>NW_009969484.1:0-2084 GCF_000747805.2 Chaetura pelagica | reverse complement strand
GTTAATGGTTGAACTGGATGATCTTAAAGGTTTTCTTCCAACCAACGTAATTCTATTATTTAGTGCTCCCTCTGTCCATTCAGGGCTGTCTCTGGGCAATTACAGAGTGGAAATTGGCTTTGGGACTGATGCTTATGCCTCCTGGGCTGGTTTGGTATCTTCTCTCAGCTTCATCCCTGGACCTGCCTGGCCTCTTGCTCCCAAAAGTGCAGGGGTTAATCTGTCTAGCAGACATGTTAGTGCAAGTTCAAGACTTGTAGCCAGGCACACTAGATGACTGGCACATTTTTGCTGCAAGTTGAAGTCTCCTCATCTTCCATGCTTAGAAGTCAAGTGAGTTTTTTGTCTCCAGGCTGTCTGATGCCTAATGTGTCTGATGGAGTATCACAAACCACTGTGCCCTTCCTCTGACCTGCAGAGCTGCTTGTTGCTGTCACTGGAGAAAAGCCACTGGTGCTGGGCAAGGAAGCAGCACAATGGGGCAGTGCAGACCCTCACAGATACTCAGGGAGCCACTAGCAAGGAAACACTGAACCAGTCACCCTTCAAAAACATGCCCTTCATCTCTTAAAAGTCCTGTGGCTTCCAATGGGGTTTATGTGCAGCTTTTCAAGTTTTTCCCAGAAACATCACCAAAAATGATGAGCAAAAAGGGGTTGAGTTTTCTGGTTTGTAACCAACAAGCCCAGTTCTACGAAGCTGGTTGAGAACAAAGAAGAAAACCTCTGTGGAAATTACTTGCAAAGAATTGCTGGGGATATTTTTAAGTCAAAGTTTCACTCGACTCCTATGCAAGAGATTGTGTCACTTTACTTCTGCTGGACTTCACTGGGTCCAAAAAAGGCAGGTGCTGGGAACCTGACTGATCTGTTTGAATGAGAGTGTTAGAGACAGGTTCTCCCCACCTGCATCACCTCTGCTCTGGCTGCTGCTAATTCAACCTGCTCCCCAAGGCACGGACTGAAACCCAAGGTGTTTGCCAAGCAGTTTAGACCAAGGACTTCCAGTCTATGTTGTGTTTCCAGACAGTTTCCTTCACAGTGTGTGAAGCACAGCCAGCTGCCAAAGCACAGGGAATTAGAGCAGCTCCCCAGCTGCATAAATGAAAATATTTTTAACCAGAAAAAAATTATTGTCTAAAAACAGGTAAATACATATTTCCATTCTAGAAAATAGCTTGTCAACATGTAGCTCATGCAGGGCTCCAAAGCATCACCAGGAACACCCTGTGGAGGTGGGAGTACTTGCAAAGAATAGAGGGGACAAACAGCAGAATGTGATGCTCTGCATCCTTGTAAACACTGTTGGATCTGTATTTTCATTATTCATGCAGCACGAGGTGACCAATCCACTAATGCTGCATTAAGTAGGACACAGAGCAGGACTGTGTCCCTGCACTTATTTACATAACTGAAAGATTTCAAGAGCATGAAGCCTTCATGAAGAATCAGACTGAGACAGGCTAAAGCTGGGTTTTCCAAGGGCATCTGTGGAATGTGAGCATCCTTAAAGCCATCCTTGGGAAGAGAACAGCTCACCTAGCACCCTGCAGGATTAATCCTGGGGATGTACATGTCAACATTAAATTGTCTTATCCATCTATTCACCTCGATGAAAAATTATTTGAATAGCCCTCATTATCTTACTCATTTATAATCTGAGCGTGATGGGGAGGGAATAGCTGCTAAGCTTATAGAAATAGCTCTTTGGGTTTGTATTGTGTGTGAAGATAAGTGGTAGCTCAGCTCACTCAGGACACACTTCCTACTTTTCCTTTTCTCCTGGACCTTGTAACAAAATCTGGAGCACTGGCTCCTCTTCCAAGAGATCACACCTGGAATTGTCCCACGTTCCCAGTAGGACTAACAGGGCACTCAGCATCTGTGAAATGAAAACCCAGCTGCAGTGTTTCTTTTAGGCATCTTGTTGGAAACCACATATATTTTGAATGGTCATGCATATCCTGGCCTGTCCACTCCCCCAGGATTTCATAAAATGGGAAGGGATTCAAGCATTTCAGCATTATGCAATTTCTTCTTTAAAAAATTATGAATCAATGAGGGAAAATACCACTTTTTTCCCCC
>NW_009969483.1:0-2061 GCF_000747805.2 Chaetura pelagica | reverse complement strand
TCCAGCTGGTCTTTGACATAGAGGGCAATACTCCCACCCCATCCCCCCTGTGTGTCCTTCCTAAAGAGTTTATAACCCCCCAGTTATACTGATGCTCCAGTTGTAGAAGCCATCTCACCACGTCTCCCTGATGCCAATTTGCAATCATCTGGCAGCTGGGCTGCAGGAAAGTGAATGCTGCCACTTACAGCCAGATTAAGAAATAAGAGGTGAAATGAAACTCTGACACTGGAAGTAGATATGAAGAGAAATCCAGTATTTGGCTGCACATGCCACTGGAATTTACTATTCCAAAGGCCCAATTTCTGATCAACATATTTTTAAATTCCAATATCCCACTAAAAAGTGGGCTATCTGCACCAGAGAATGAGCTGCATCTTCAACTCTTAAATTTTTGGGGTATTTTTAATGATTCTTTGAACCAGTAATATAATAGATACTTAAGTAGAGCTATGCACTTTCTTCCACTTAAATTCTTGTCAGCAATAGCACAAGTTTTCTCATCTAAAACACAGGTAGTTTTGTCAACCTTGGAACTACCACCTTAAGAGCAAACTTCACTGAACCCAATTCACTTCTCTCCCAGCTCCCTTGTGGTGTTTAAAATACACTGCAACGTAAGATTCACCTATTAGTAAACTGGTGATATTCAGTCTTATCAACTGAATTGAATCTTGAATTTAGTTTGCAATCAGTCTGGCTTTTAAAAAATTACTTATGCTGCTTGACAAACTGACACATGCTTATCTGGAATGTTAGTCCTGTGTGTGCTCAGGAGCAGCTCAGCTTGCCCTGAAGAATCAAGCAGTTTATTTATAAAAGCTACACTGGTCTCTATGAAATATCCCACTGTTTAAATAAACTAATCTCTACCTTTTTCAAGGCACCAAGGACAGTCACAACCTGCTCGGTTCATCCCGACCCCCGATGAACACCACACAGAAGCTTATGACAGCAGATGGGAACAGGGTCCCTCCTCACTGGCAGATGAGAAGAGCTACAGATAGATATCTTCCCATTCAGAAACTCCTTGAGCTCTGTCACCCAAACATGAAATTTTACCTGAAACAAAGAGATGGCACACACTGTAACCAGAATCACTATTCTGACATCCACTTTAGGTGCCAATCTCCTGCTGTAGTAGTGATAATAATGCCTGTAATACTCCTCAGGATGATCCAGCATGTAGTCATAATCTTTACGTGTTTCTTCATCCTGCAGAACAAGATAGAAGAGCAGAGCTTCAGATTCCCATTTTCAGTTACAGCCGTGTTTTACATCTCATTAATAACCACACTGCTATAAAATGTAAAGTAGCCTAAGGACGAAGCACAGAGGAAAATCTTTGGCCCTCTTCCTCATCTTCTCAATTAACTTGTCCTCACACTCATCTGCCCACACACATCTGACATACGTGGTTTTAAGTGCCTAAGCAGACGCCGCATGAAGACATTCAACACTGAAATGAAGACAGGCAACTGAAATCCACGTCATAAACATTTTCAACTTCCGAATGGGAAATCCAGATGGACTAGAGTTAATAAACGTCACTCAGGAAAAGATACTCAGATGAAGAACCTATTAAGAGAGTGTTTGACAGATCTTTAAGCATTAGCTTACAGGTCTGTGCAACCTGTCCAATGGAAGGCTGTTTACAAACCTCATTGTTTTCAACTTATGAGTTTTTCTCATTTTCACCCGTGTAATTGAGAGATGAGAAATCCAAATTTTGTTGTCCTCAATTCCATTCCTTCCTTACACCCCAAAAAAGTTCCCTTTTTTTTCCCCCCTTGCAGCCTCAAAACACTGTCAGGTTTTCTTCTTCCATTCCTGAGCTCCCTCCTTGCCAAGCCCCACATTTTGCCCTGGTTAGCCTTCCTTACAGGTGCCCTATGCCACCCGACTCACTGCCACTTTTTTGTTTGGAGCTATAATGCCCCTGAGACAAAACTCAGCTGCTTCAAAGACGTCGGGATTTTCAACAGAACAAATTCCAAACACACAGGGATTCTCAGGAGAACTCTCTTCCCTTCCTGCGCTGGCTGCTGAACAAGGTTTTTC
>NW_009969482.1:0-2081 GCF_000747805.2 Chaetura pelagica | reverse complement strand
TTATTGAGATGGTGAAGTAATTTTAGGCTTGTGTCTAGATGATGCAAATTCTGTTTTTACAGGGAAGAAGAATTTTATTTTTCAGCTGAGAAGAGAGCTGGTAATAATAGGTTTGTAACTTCTTTGATCCATGTTCTAAATGAGCCTGGCTAATCTTGAGTTGGTCCTGATTTGGATGGAGGACATTTTCGTCTACAGTGAGATGTTTGTACATACTTTTCTAACAAGAAATCATTATCTATTGCAGAGCTTGGATTCTACAGAAAAGCTGCTAGAACCATTTGTTCCTGTTGTAATTCAAGTAAGTGTCCTTTGAAGCTTTAGTAGCTTAAAAATGCTGGTTACAGTGGGTATTTTTTCTGTCTTATCAAATAAAGTTTTATTGTGGTTGTGACTGTGATATGTCAAGGTGGATGCAGTCCAGATAGTAAAGTGACCTGTGTTGACACTTAAAAAGATGTGTGTATGTGTAAATCTGGAAATGTCTACATTTTAAACTAATACTTTTACTTGTTAGGATGATGTTTGTCATGGAGCTTCAGGAGATGCTCAGGAAAAAATTACTCCCCATTTGCTGCCTTGTAGTTCTACCAGTGAACCCTCTGTCTCACGGCAGCGATGGCAGAAGAAAAGAGAGCTGGCTGAAGTTTGCTCAGAAAAGGTGCAGATACTCAAAAATAATGATCCTCTTTCCTTTAAGACTCCTGCATTTTTTACTTTTTGAAAATGTATTTTTTAAAAGAGGGTGAGTGTTTTGTTGCAGTTCTTGTTTCGTGTGTATCTGTCTCACTTGGTTGGTAACAGAATGCAGAGCACTCAAGATGTCCTTTAGAAGCCATCTGGGTGAATCTTTGAAAACCTCAGTGACCCTCACAGGTGTGAGGTGGGTGTGCTGGTGGGCACAAGTGAAACACAGGGAACTGTGGGCTTTGCCCTTGCTGTGCTACCATCTTTCCTACTGGCAGTTTCCATCAGGACATCCCACTGTTTGTGACTACAAAACACATAGCAGTACTTTTCCTGGCTACTCATGGTGGATAGTAGATTACTGCTGCTTTGGAAGAGACACGTGTAGTGGCTGCCCTGAGCTTACGAGCGCAAAGTCTAGGAAGAAAATCTTGATGTGCACACAAGATAAGGCTCCTGCCAGTGCTTCCACACTGAGCAAAGAGATTTCTTTGGTAGGAGGGTACCAGCTGTACAAGGATAAAGAGGATGATCAGTGACTGATACCCTGTTTTTTCTTGGGTTTTGCTGTTTGAGGGTGGGGATGGTTGTAAAGGCATTGGCTGAAAAATAGTCTGGGAGGAGAGAGACAAGGTATAGGGATGGACAGAAGGGAAGTGGATGCAAGCAGAGGTGTGAAGAGGGAGGAGTGAAGCTGGGAGATGTGAAGAGGTTACAGCAGGATTCAAAATGTCTGGCATCCAGCCTTACCATGCAAGGATGTCTTCTAGATTGCAAAGTGCTTTAACTTTTAACAAAAAAGGGATACATTCTTGCTCAATTCTCTTTCAAGGTCACAACAGTTGCTCCTCGGCCATTACCTTTTCCTTCTGATGTGGGCACCAAGACGGCACAAAGGTGTGCAGAGCAGCAGCATGGTGCTGAAGTCTCTGAATCTGTAAATGGTGCCAAAACTAGTCAAGTTGCCTTTTCAAAGGTTAGTGCAGAATACTGTGTCAGCTTATTTTTGTCGCTTGTTCCTTCTGAGCAATTTGTTCTCTGTGTATGTGCAGGGAATAAAGAGAAGTGTAGTGGCTTCCTTCTGAATGGAAGTTCTGTCGCAGTTCTGGTCAGTGTGGGATGAGGAGTTGCCTTGCTGAAGCATGGAGTTCAGAAGCTCCTTTTCCAGAGTTCATTAGTCTTATTGACCAAGACCGTTTTGTAAGAAGTAATTCAGTATTTGTTAGATTATTAGAAGTTCTACTCTAAAAACTGTCTCTTCCATGTCAGTTGAAAAGGACTTTTTGCTTTACAGGTGGTTAGATTAAAAAAGCCATTATGACGACTGGTAATTAATAACACTTAACTTCTTTTGCAGGAGCGGCCCTTGTCAGCCAGAGAACGAAGGAGGCTCA
>NW_009969481.1:0-2078 GCF_000747805.2 Chaetura pelagica | reverse complement strand
GGGAGATGTTCCACTCCCTTAATCATCTTCCCCTTTTAAGTTTCTCTTTCCAAAGCCTCCTTCTCACTAAGGTTAGAAATACTGATTAGACTGCTGTTGTATTTCTATTTATGGAATACTTTCCATGACTGATATTTTTTTAGTCAGCTGAGTATCAATACAGTATTACCTTTTTGTTAGGCTCCCACAGCCTGAAACAGCATTTAGCTTCTGTCTCTGCATATGAATGTTCCTGTTATGTAAATGTTAATAGCTTTAGAAACTCCAGCAAACACTGTAAGGGAATAAGCTTTTCCATACCTTTATTTTTTTACTGATCCAGTGGCTTTTTGTAACCTTGCTGCTGAGATCTGAGTAGCTATCTAGCCAAGCCAAAGATAACCACATCCTGGTCTTCCAGCTATACCTCTAGTGCAGTGTTTGCAGCTGAGTGCCTGTTGAATGCATGCTGAGTTTGGCACTGGTATTCAAATATGCTAATATCCCCTGACTGAAAAAACAGCTTTCAGGCTACATCTTTAACAGTGGCATAATGATTAATGTGCAAGAATATCATGTAGCTAACAAAGAATCTTAGAACTGGCACATTTCATGCAAAAAGTACACAGATTTAATGCAAAAGGTACACTTATTCCACTCTGGTGGTTTCTGCATAGCACTTCATCCTTTGAGTTCAGTGCACGTTTATGAAGATGAGAATCTATTTCACTAGTAAGAAAGTGACGTGTTCTCCCTTTGTATATTTTTCCTCAGAAGTAAATAAATGGTTAGTGCAAGATATCACACACTGAACAGTATTATAGAGAGAATTTTGTTCTCTAGCTTCTCAAAAGTATCTCAGTGGTTCAGGGTACATTCACTTTAATCCTAGAAATCTAAGATATTCTTTTAGCAGGTTATTAAAAATCACAAATGTAAGTAATTCAAGTAAGTTTCCACTGCCGTATAATTCTCCTTTTTCTTATAACAGCTACCAGCACTGTAGAAGATGTCATCCTTTGTTATGAAAGATTTCTGATACTTCTCTATTAAAGGTCCAAAGCTAATGCCAGGAAAACAAGTTAACTGCATTAAAAAGCTTTGACTTGGCAGTTACTACTTATCTCCTAGTCGCTCATGTAGAGCAATAGCAAGGTCAGTGTTCTTTGTTGCAAGTGTAAGTCACACAGGCTATAAATCTCAATATATTCTGAGACATTCACAAGGCTATTTGATGCTGTTTCTTTTAAATCAATGATGTCTCAAGTACTGTATATCCCTGTAATTTTGTTAATGTCACTTGTTGCTTTTTAATTTTGCTGCTATAGAGTTAATGCAAGGTAAACTTAATGGGTCCACAATGTAATTTCACTACCATAAGCTGAAAGTCATTTCCATATCTTTAAAGCTCACCTATTTTATCTTCATCTAGTATTCATCAGCATATAATATGTCTTTGCAAGATCTTCATTAGTAGTTAACTGTACGAACTTTCTTCATTAGGCCTGAAACAGGAGCCAAATCTGTCAGTCATCTTTAAGTTCTGTGTGAGATAGATAGGATACTTAGTCTTACATTTTCCCTTCTGAAAAATCTGAAAAGCTTAGATTCCTTTTTTACACCTTAGATTAGCCTTCACTCCTAATTTCTTGCAACATCTATCTTTTTCCTGGAAGATCTAACTGACTAAATTTCTTCCTCCCCCTTTCCCTTTTCAAACACCATGAGCATTTGTCAGCAGGGTCCAGTGCATTTCAGCATAGAGGGATTCTGTGCAGTGTAAATAAAGAGCTTACTAACAAACAGAAACCCCTAACAGTATCAAAGATATGTCTATATTTGATATCCCATTTCACTTAAGTACATGGCTAACCATGTTTAAGCTTGGAGACATTCTCTTCTTTGTTTTTTATAGTTATTTGTACAAAGGAAATGTAGAAGTGGTGTTAAAGGTAAGAAGACCTTATATGAAGTTATACATGGTAGAAACAGAGGCAGTCTCTTTCTACTTTTATGGTCATGTAGACATGACATCATCTACATGATAGACTGCTGGGTCTTTAAGGTTACACCTTCACTCTGCTGGCTCAGACACTACA
>NW_009969480.1:0-2079 GCF_000747805.2 Chaetura pelagica | reverse complement strand
TTTTTTTTTTTTTTTTTTTTTTTTGTATTGGGAAAAATAGGTAATCTTTCAAACTCATGTAGGCAGTTGCTTTGGTATGGATTACAGACTGCTAATCTAAATGATCTTCATAACACTGGCTGAAGAGAAAAACATTTTGGAAACATTTGAAGTACCCAAATTGTGCAATGCACAGGAAGTTACCAAACCTGCCAGTGCCACGGTGGTTTTGTGAACTTAGATCAGAAGGGTGGCATGGTAACAGAATGAAAACACACACAAGAGGACTGAAGTTGAGTAATTTCTACTTTAGTAGTTTCATACCTTGATTGCTTTGTGTATGGATGATGGACCATGTTGAACTGCCCTGGAAGCTAGCTGTGGCCTGGCTGTGTTTCCTGTTAACAGGAGGTTGGAGCTGGCAGTGGCTCTAAAGATAATCTGTTCTGTGATATATCATTGTCACCTGTGACACTCGCCTTGTTTTTCTTTGAGTCTGACCAATATTTATTAAATTCTTGACACTTTTTATGTGGTATATTATGTGAAGTGGGGTTTTTTTTGTGTCCATGGGACACCTCATTTTATCTACACCCTTATTTCATTTGCTCAGTGGTAGATGTTGGAAGAATCACTGACTTCTTAAAAATTAAAATTGTAGTTGGGTTGCAACAGACCAGTTGCAAAACAGGGACTCTAACTCTTAACCTCTTGGAAGGAGAAAAGATGATGGAGAAGAAAGCTGATTAGCCAGATGGATACAAATGAATGTTTTTATTAATCCATTATTATTACAGAAAAGAACGGTGTAGGTGAGAAATAGTGGAACTGGAAGCAAATATAAAATCCAGTAGTTTATACTTTTGCCTCACTAGGTGTAGTGAACTGCACCAAGTACATACAAAGTAGCTGTGAAAACAAAGAGGAATGGTTTTATATGCTTGGCTGAATCACAGCTGTAACCACAGCAAAAGCTGACCTCAAATCAACTTGACTAAGTGCAAGAAAAGTAGTGCAAAGTGGGTATAGATAGTGCCTCACCTTTACCATCTATGTACTTTTAGTCTGAGAGAAGGAAAACAAAGGCTTTCAAGGCCATTTCATGCACTTCATTGATCTGCAGCTGGCATAATGACTCCCATGGGTCCACCAACAGCACAAGTCAAATCAGGCTCTTGAGGACCAGCCAGGCATAGAGTAACTCCAAAATAAAAAGTATGCAAGACCTTTTAAAAGCAAGTAGGCTCCATGTTCGCTTATAAAATTGCCTGATGGGTTTATACTCAGATACAGGACATGTTTTATCTAGTCCATTGTATACAAGTCTGTGGTCAAGCTGAATTCATTAGTGTATTACAATTAGTAATTTAAAAAGTCACATTTATCATTCTGACTACTTGGGGTTTTTGTTGGTTTGAAACAATTTGCTCTGGATTTTAGTTTTATGGAAATAAAATCTTACTTTACATGCCAGAGAATGATATGTGCCTGCTGATGAAGTACTGTTTAATGCTCATCATAATTGATTTAGTGTTGGTATTTAGGGATGTCTTAATGGATGTATGTAGGTTATAAAACAGTTCAACACAACATGAATGAAAGAGGGAGTGTTTATTCTTCTTGTTCCTTGCTGCTTCTATAGCTCAGTGAATCAATATGTAGTGTTGTTCACCATTTCCATATAAATAAAACGGATGCAGTCCCTTAGCATGTTGTAAGAGCTGGGAACGGGATCCTTGGATCCCTGAAAAAGGGTTAGTTTTTTTATAGGCTGCTGAGGCTCACTTCCACCATTATTAGAACCTTCTTTCCACTTTCCAGTGCAGAGTGAAATGTTTTCAAAGGTGAAATGATTCTGTTTGACCATGTTAGGGCTAGAAAATTGTGAAATGGATCATGGTCCTTGGTTTGTGTCTAGGTGTAGGCACTTACTACTCTGACATGTCATTTGGATTGTAGAAAATGGTGGGTTCCACTCCAAAGTGTTCTTTAGACAGGCTGAGAGAGTTGAGTTGGCTCAGCCTGGAGAAGGGAGAGTTCTGGGAAGACCTCATAGTGGCCTTCCAGTAGTTAAGGGGCTACAGAAAAGCTGAGGAGGGA
>NW_009969479.1:0-2076 GCF_000747805.2 Chaetura pelagica | reverse complement strand
TGAAGCTCTGGCTGTTAAAAGAGGAGGCTGTGAGTAGGGAGGGGAGCAGGAACCTCCCCAGCCAGCAGCAGTCACCAGGCAGGCAGAGTCACCATCCACTGCCTTAATTGAATATTTTGTTTTCCCTTCACTGCAGCTTCATTTTCAGACCCTGGTGACAAACAAGAAACTGCAGCAAGTGCATATTTACACCTTATTCTCATTTGAGCTTCCCCCCTGGTGGTCTTGTGCCCCAAGCAAATGCAGGGAAGGAAGGTGATAATAGAGCTAGTGATTAACCAGCCCTGTGTGATTGACTGAGGTACAAGCTGGGTGGAACAGCAATGCTGGGGAGAAGCTTCCCCCACCTCCCCCTTCCAAATCATATATTTTTTGAGTTCACATCAATTACTTGCATTTCCAACTGGATAAACTCGAATGAGAAGCTTTCTGTGATCTGCTGACAGGATCGTGAAGCGCTTCTGGGAGCAGCTCCTGATGCAGCCTCAGTTGGGTGTTTGCAGGAAAGAAATCTGGTGTGGAGCTGGAAGAGATTAAAAAAGAAAGGCAAAGGAAAGATACTGTGTGTGTGTGCAGGGAATGCTTGTGCTCTGGCTGTGTGTGCATGTACATCATGCAGCACATCCACCAAGGGGTGTGGGAGGCAGAACTTTCTTCATGTAGAAGCTCTGGTGGAGATGGTTGTTCCCATCTGCACTGTGACCTTTTCCACCACCCTGCAGAAACCTCTGGGAGACCTGCACAAGCCTTGTGTTAATCTCTTGGTGGCTTTAAACAGCAGTAAACAACTTTACTGCCTGAACCTGTTGCATAACTCCCTAGCAAATAAAATTTCCTACCTTAAGGAGCTTAGTATTGAGATGGATGGGAGTTTAATGAGGTGGCTGGAACCAGACAGCTCTGCTTCTCATTTCCCTGGGCTTTATGCAGTGAGTGGCTTCCATTGCCACTCCAGAAGTATCAAACTTCGTGGGAGGTGTTTTGCACACAACCATTTCTGTGTTCTTTGTGTTTGGTATTAAACACTCTGTGTCTGCTTTTCTGCTGGGAAATCTTGACTTGCAGCCTGGTGTAAAGTCTGGCAGAAACGGGTAAATACTGCCTGGCTCACAGTTAGAGCAGAGCAATTTGCAACAGTTACTATTTGACTGTATCATGAGTGCATTCCATTATTATTACAATACACAAGAAAACCAAGACTGGTCTTTTGCCATAGATCCAGTCTTAAACACAATGGATTTAAAATACAAATAGAGATGAGTGCACTGCAAGGCCAGAGATGTTGCTGCTGAAGCCCCAGGCTGGGCAGAGCAGAACCAAGATTCACCTTCCTGGGCAACATGATATTGTCTTGCTGGATGTGTGTGCCCAGCTTGCTTCTCTCTGCAGCAGGACTGGGCCTTTGCACTTCTCACGTGTTGAACACAGTGACTGATGGGCTGTGTTGTTACATGGAAAATGGTTCTTGTCAGAATGACCTGGTTTAGTTGTTTGAGGTAATAAATTTGGTTGATGGTGGTAACAGCAGAGCTGTAAAAAGCTGAAGCTATTTTAAGGTGTTTGGCTGCAAGCTGGATGGTACTGTGATTAAAAGTTGGCCGAACACACAGTAAATGACTGAGAACTGTGGGATGGGAAATTTTTATTTCCCAGAAGAATGATAGCAAGGCTAAAACTTGCAGAAGGACCATAGGGTGGTGTTATGCTGCTTCAGGCTCCACTGGACTCCTCACCCTCTCTACCAAGGGGAGAGAGAGGCAGTTGGAACATTAGAAGCTGGACTGGAAATGCAAAGTGTGTTCAGACAAATGTGTGTTGGGCTGCAGTGAATCTTGTGCTTCCTGAGGTCCTGCAGTCCAGACCTGTGTGAATTGCTAGCAAAGTATTACACAGTTGGCAACAACAGCCTCTTTGACCTTGGGTTTAGATTATTTGTCTGCCTTTACTGCTGTTCCCTGTCTGTAATTATCCCAAGGTGCTTGTGCTGAAATAAGATGCTGTGGGAATTGGGGCCAGGTGATGGTGTGAAGATCACCTGTTCCTTGTCAGAGTAATGAGCAGCTGCCTGGGACTGAG
>NW_009969478.1:0-2076 GCF_000747805.2 Chaetura pelagica | reverse complement strand
TTTTTGTTGACTATTTGAAGTTATATTCATATCTATTCCTTGCATACACGCAAAAAAATAATAATATAGTAATTGGTAACACCTTTGAGGATGAAATAAGGGTTTCTAATGTTGGGGGTTTTTTCCTCTTTGTTGGCCTGAATTATGTTATCAACATAAGTAATTGGAGAATATGTAGAATGCAATTTTGTATCTTAACAGGTGCTAGGATTTTATTTTAATCACTTATTTTCCTTCCCTAAAGCTGTGATTCTGAAACAGACAAGTTCCTGTCAAAATGTTTAGGTTTGTATCATTCTTTCTTTATACAGCAATACAGCTTAGTATGCAAGCAATTCATTTTTAAAGTGACAGGATTCTTCATTGCCAATTAGCTATTCTTTATCAAATGTCTTTTGAAACTTGAGTCTTGTTAACTTGCATTTGCTGTTGCTTATGTCACAGTACGAGATGGCCAAAGGCTCTTTCTATATTCAGAAATGCTGGCTTTTCTGAAAACCAAGTAACAGTGACAAAACAAGAATACAATTCTACTTCCATGATTCCAGGTCAGTTCATAAGTGGAATGAGCCTATGCTTCCCTTCTCAGACTTCACAAAAATGTGGGAGACTACAAAGTAGATAAATCTGAAAGCAGCCTAAAATCTCTGAACACAAATCTTTCACCTCAAATACTATACTAGCCATAGAGAGGTCACTTAATTTACATCTTTTGGATTACAAAAAAAATAAAATTTTTGCATATGAGAAACTTAATTTAATAATGAAGCTTAATATACTGAATTTGATACTACAAACTAGATAAATATTTACATATAAATATGTTGTAAAACAGGAGCTGTTCATGTGGTGGATCTGTGATAGTTACTGAAACTCTCAGACTCATGTTTTCTACCTTTGTGAAACTTACAACTGTGAATCCCTAATATGTCATTAACATGTAATACCCTTTCTTTTCATAGGGGGCTTGAATTCCTTCACAAGTACATGTCATCTTATTTCTTGGTCACTGAGAACTGAATATTGTCAATTTTAATTTATGTATCAAGTGGTTTGTATGACCAGTTTCTTCCTGTGACACTATCACTGCAGTGCTAGGATAGTATGCCTTTCCCTTCCAGACTTCTGTCAAGTTCAAGGATATCTCTGTCATTAATATCCATTCTCAGGTTTTATTCCAGGAATATCCTAGAATTCCTATTTGCCTGAATAAAAGTTACCAGACTAATAGGATCTCATGAGAACTTATTAATTCTTCTTGTTTCTATTACCTGGTACAATCCTTTAATTTCAAGCAGTTGTGCCACTATCTCATTTATTCTAAGATAATTCATGGAATTATCCTGCCTAAGAAGCAAGCAAGAGCTGCTTTCTTACATTTTTTAACATGCATTCTTTTCATTGGAATACATAATTTCATTGGAATATATTCTTTTCATATACTTTATATCAAATATAACTTCTTGTTTTTTTTTAATTTCTGTAGGGAATACTTCTCCACGCCATACATACAGACTTCTCAGAAGGCAATAAATACACCTGCTGTGTTCTAATACAGAATGATCGTATCAAGGGAGGTAGCTGTTATTTCTCATGGTGCCAGCTGTTTCATCTTATAACTCATATTGGAAGCTAGCATATTTTTTATTATTTTCTCAGTCTCTTCATTGTACTTACAAATAAAATCAAAGTCATGTGCTGCTTGACTTTTTTGTGTTTTCCCAGGAAGTACTTCCTGCTTAACATAAGTAATAATTATTGTAATGTTTTAGGGCTATTTTTTACACCAGACCATTTCTATCTGTAAATATGTATTTGATAATGTAGATCTAACATTAGTGATGTTTAACTACATATCTCACAACTTAACTAAAATTAAACTGTGACATTTATATGTCAAATTATAACATCATTGACAGTTTAGTATCTAAAGGGTGGATGCAAGCAGAATGGATCCAAACTCTCTTCAGTAGTTCCCAGTGAGGAAGAGGGGCAACAGGCACAAGTCAGAACATAGGAACTTAGATTTAAATATGGGAAAATACTTCTTTACTATGAGGGTGGCAAAGCACTGGA
>NW_009969477.1:0-2076 GCF_000747805.2 Chaetura pelagica | reverse complement strand
GGAGCTGGCTGGCATTGGCTCTGTCAGACATAGGGGAAGCTTCACAAAGAAGCCAACCCTCTAGCCCCCTGCCACTACCAAAACCTTGCCAGGTATAGTAATGAACCAGTTCACTGTCACTGGCATAATTAAAAGGACTGGAAAATAAACCTCAATGGAACATCAGGTTGCAATGTATGTGTGCTTGAAACATTTCAAGGAGCTGAAAATACAGTGGAATTAAAATAGCTCTGGACAGTCTAATCTCCACGCTGATGGATGTACAGCACTTACAGCATAATATTCTATCACACAGGAGAATAACTGGGTTTTCTGGACAGTTTTACGTTGTAAAAACATGCTTGTATATTTCGTCCACTTTTAAAGTAAGCTGGAGCAATCCTACCACCTGTCTTGCAATAGTGTAGTTTTTAAATACTTATCTGCAAGGAAAATAAATTTCCTCTAATTCTCCAATAATTTCTTTTTTCAGAACTTCACTTTAGCCTTAACAATAAATTGTTTAGTCTATATCTTTAAACTGAGTACTTAGTAATGAGAGCGAGTACTGGCGAAAGTGGCAAGGCAGATGGATGCTGAAAATTTCACTCCCCAGCACCCGGCACTATCATTATGTCATTTGGGTCTGTTCAAAGCCAGAAAGCACATCAAGATGTTGTGGATCCTTGTAGCAGGAATTTCCCTACTGCTGTGACACCAACGGGGAGAACAGTTGGCTTACTGAAGTGATGAATGAGAGAGGCATTATTACAAGATACATTAACATGATGATTTCTCCTCTACTGGCACTATATTTACCACCACAGATCTTCCCTGAAGAAGGAAAAACACTGCTGTTAACTTCATTTTTTACCATTTCATCTATAATCTATGCTGATACTGCACTGTACAGTGTTTTACTTCAGTGGTGAACGGAACACGAACACAAAGCAATTTAAACTCTTTTCCGTGGATCCCTGCATCATTATCTGCAGAATTTTAGAAGAGAATAGAATGGAATGGAATAGTTCTGGATGTCATTTACATCATCAAAACACTCATTATAGCTTAAATCTTCAAAATCATAGTGAATAAATGTGTTTCACTGGAACATAAATTAAGCATTTTGATTATAATGAAGCATCTGCATAGTATGTAAGTACTATATTTACCAGTCAGTAAAGCTGCAAAAATTTTCAAATTTTACAGGAATCTGTTAGTATCTTTCCCATCCAAGCTTTCTTAACCTGAATAAGGCTCATCCTCCTGTACATCTATGCTCATATATAAATCTCCACTTAGATATTTTGGTCAGTCCCCTATGGTAAAATTCAGGCAAATTTTACAATAGTCCAGATAGTTTAAAATAACTTGAGCTTGGATTCTTATCTCCCTCCTGTTCTGTTTAATCCTGCTCATATAGACCTTACACTGAAAAGCTACATTAAAAAGTCCTCTTAGCAACAGGAAAAAAAAAATAGTAACAAAATCTTACAGAAAACACGGAAAAATACCAATACTCAGATACCAGGTGGATTAGAATGAATTCCTTTAAGCAGCACAAAATTGAGCCTGGCTTTCACCTATACTTACATGCTTAGAAAAAAAAAATCACACACACAAAAATGTGAGTGGTTTTCCTAAATCTCTTTGTTTTCTTTGTCCATCTTGACCTGAAATTCAGATTCATATTTTCAAAATTGGCTTTGTACTCCCTTGGAGGCTGCCTGAGCTATTTTAAGTACCATGTAAACCACATAGACATAACAGTGTTTCCTCCAATGTTGCTGTATGAAAAAATTGAAGCTTTTTCCTACCATATATTGCTCACAAATGCCTCATTGTCCCTTTGACAAATGGTCTGTGGCAAATTGCTAAAATCATCTCCTGCAGCACTGCTGCTTAAAAGATTCATGCCATTGAACAGTCTCACTCAAAGCCTAAAGTCTAGCCTCCAAATTCCAACTATTGCAGCTTAATAAAATTTTAAAGACTGAGAGACCCTCTTCCACAAGAGACAAAGAGCCTCCACCCCAGGCTCAATGTCTTTGTCTTTAGGAAAATTAAAAAGAAAAGGAAATTAAAATAAAAACAAAA
>NW_009969476.1:0-2074 GCF_000747805.2 Chaetura pelagica | reverse complement strand
TTGTTGTTTTTTTGGGAGGTGTGATTTTTTTTGTTGTTTGGTTTGGTTTGGTTGTGGGGTTTTTTGTGGTTTTTTAAAATTTATTTTTGTTTTCAGCGACTAAATGTCTTATTAGTTTTCCATTTCTGATAGAACCACAGGCCTAACTGCAATGAGTAGGCTACATTTTAGCTCCATTGCCTTTGTTCTGGGAGAGACGCTGTAAGCTACTGAAATGAGCTCTGACTTTACTTAGGACAGAAACTGATGTTCAGAAAGATGGAAACCCCAAATATATAGTGGAGTCTGAGAGATGTTGTGGAGGGAGTAAAAGTGGAAATGAAGCACTTTGTATTCAACGGGAAAAGACAAAAGTTATATAGGACAATCACATGATTTCTTTCATGTAGAAATGGTATCTTCCATTGCATCAGAACTTTTCAACAAAAGTTCAATTTTGATTGTTTTTCCTTAGAGCAAGCTGGATGAAATACTGGTTTCTTGGACTGACCCCAGCTACCTTCTCAGTTCTATGTTCAACATTACAGTGGATTTTGTTTTGTTGCCTTAGTTTGTATGTCCTTTTTCTGAGGGATTGTTCTTTCCTTCTGAAACAGGATGTCTCCTCCAGCCACCATGTGGCATGCCATGGAAGTTGCTTTACTTGAGGACCATTGTCATGAATGCTGATGGGAAAACTGTTAAATAAAAAGAATACACCACCATTTGAGTGTCTTTGTATGACTATGGCATACAACAGTATGGTATTACAATGGAGCAGTACAGTTGAATGATGAACTGACTGTGAGAGAAATACTGCAGCTCAGCTATATGAAGCAAAGCAAAGCATGCCGATAAACGAATATCCATATCTTGCTTTAAAAATACAACTCTGTAACTGTGATGCTACTTTACAAATTGTTTGTGTTTTTTTTAACGTAATGAAGTGTAATAGCAAAAGGGTCCCATGTTTTCTCAGTCTTAAGAGTAAAATTATTTTGTGGAGAAAAATCATCCTGGTGTAGGGCAAGTTTATTAATTATTGAACAAGAAAGAAGTTGTCTGTCAAATGGCTAGGTTAAAAATATGAAATGTGTTGCCTTTTACTGATTTGTTTTGTTTCTAGGACTGATATGATTGCTTTTTCCCAGTATTGACTTTTTCTTAATGACTTCTGCATGTAGTCTTCTGTAATAATTTATTCCCTGATCATGCTCAGTTATTATCTATTGACTAATAATGGAGTTTGGTTTATGAGCAACATTCATTGTAATGTTCCGTATTGGCACAGCAAGCTGTGATTATAATTTCTGCAGGTTAATGTCATTCTTTATTCAGCTGTTGCTCAATTATTCATCAGAAAGTATCTTGTTTTCTGTCACTGTCACTGTCACATTGTCACTGTCTGTGACAGCCCTAGTGAGAGTAGTTTGGGCTTGTGGGGTTTCTTCAATGTTTAGGTGAAAAATAAATGTTGATGCCTTTTATCTCAGAAAAGTATTTTAAACATCCTCTTGGAATGTTCAGGATGTTCTTGAGAGACAAAGACATAACCTTATTGACTGTGTTTTTATACAGTCACCCATTTTGACCAGAATAGTTATTCAGAGCTGGAGATCCACATATGGAATCCACATATGGATTAGGAAGAAAAATTGACAATGAAGCCAGTGGTTTTGGTCATGCTGTTAATTTAAAGCCTTGTGTTCCTAAAAATTACAGACATCAAACACCATAAAATTTGTTGTTGGCTGCTCATGTAGCCCAAAAGTCTCCAGTCTTGTTTCTGAGCCACTCTCTGTATTTACTAAGCTATGTGTGATGTTTGCTCTTTTCTGTATATGATATTCTTGGTTTTGTTTGTTCATTGTTTCTCTCCTACATATGTGCATTATACTGTACACAGGAACTGGCCTAAAAAGGTACTGTTTCCTCTCTCTCTTTTTACTTGACTTTATATGGAGTGCGTGTTTTTTCTGTTTATGGGCTAGTCATTGCTTGTGCACATAATTTGTGTATGTGAGAGAGACACATGCATGTGCATGCACACATACCTTTTGCTTTCTGACTCTCTTTCAACTGTCTGGTACTGTAT
>NW_009969475.1:0-2074 GCF_000747805.2 Chaetura pelagica | reverse complement strand
CTTAGTGCAAACATTTCACAGCTCTCATAGCTTTGCTGTTTTTTTAAATCAAACTCTTACCAGAGCAATTGTTCATTGAACTGGCATTTTGATAAAAATAACTGGGAGTTGATGTCAGACAATATTTTTCAATGAAGCTATTTTTGGGGAATTTGTGAAGTAGTTAGTCAGTGTATTGATGTTGGTACAGGAATTGCAGTCAGATGAGAAATCTAAATAATCTAAATGAAGTTTACTCTCTCTCCTAAGTATTCCATTCTATAAATGTAGAGGTAGTCTGTTTCTTTCAATTTGTTTTGAATTGATAATTTAGATTATTAAAATTGTTTCCCTCCAAGTAATTAAGCTTAATGTGTTTTTTCTCTTAAAAAGAAGAAAAAAACCCCAACTTGCTTTACCAATATTCTGTTACAATCTATGCATAGCTTACCTTTTAACATGGGAAATTAAATCTGTCACATAGAACAAGATACGATTAATATGATACTGCCTGTCTCTTTTATTATAGGAAGGATATAGGTGGCCTCTAAAGACCAACGAAATCAAGGAAAGGGAGAAAATTTCCCATTAGAAAAGCTGTATCTCTGGTCAGATAATGTTTATCTATGTAAATAATTGCTGTGTGTGAAGAGGGGAGTTTTTGAATAGTGTAGGTTCAAGGCAAATGTACCAAAAAAGAGAACCTATTGTGCACTTGTTCAGGTAGACTCACTCAGTGTCTCAGTGACACACAGCTGTCAAGTGTTAAAACAACAGTAAAAATTTCTTCCTTGAAATGCTGCATCAAGTCTAGCACTGATAATTCTAATTGTAGAGAAATTTCAGAAGTCTGAGATGAATGTGTAAATTTAAAAAAATACTTTGATGTGCTTTTGGTCTTTGAGAGGTCTGAGTGTAGTGAAATTATGAATTGAAGCTGCTTCGGGTACCTCTGAGTAAGAAAAGATCATTTGTGTGTCCTTGGATTATAACATTTGTGCATCATTTTAGGGGAAGATTTTTTCTTTCCTCCTTTTTTCTTGATATTAGGAAATTTTAAGTAAGTTGAAATACAGAAATAATTATTTTCAATCTGATCAACTGTTTTTCACTTGAATACTGCTGTCCTGCATTCATCTGCATTACCGACAAGATTGCTGGTCATTATTTGTCATTTTATGCAGGTAATGCGTAATTGAAGAAGCTTTCCTAAATGTTTCTTGTGCAATGATTGTCTGTTACATTTTAAGCTCAGTTTATCTGCCTTGCTTATTATTATGACTCAGGCCTAAGTGCATGATTGTACTTTTCTCAGTCCTAGTCTGAGACATTACTTGCAGGAATTCAGCCAGAGCTGATGGATCCTTTTCATTACACCAGTACTTTGTCATTTGAAGAACAGGATGCAAGTTAGGAAGAATTTTTCTTTGCTCTGAGAACAGGGAGCAATACCACTTGGTGGGTGTATGTTCCTCTGTTTAGTTCCTACCACCTGGAAGCCAGTACAGATAGATAGTTCACCAATTGCATTGCTTGGGAGACCTATAAAATGACTGCTCCTTTGTCCATTTAGCTGGATTTCATCTCAAAGGAAACCAGTTTATATAAATGTTGCACTTATGCTGTGCCCCGCATGCATTTAAGAGGTGCAAAGTGTCTGCTCAGGAAGGAGGACAGTGAGTGCATCAGTGCTCTGGTGTGTGCACAGCCACTATTAGTATTAGGTATACATCTGCCTGCCTCCTTGCTAACTGCTTCTCCACTATCAAAGAATTATTGATCTCCTGCAATGTAAATAATCCCTACTGAATACTTCACCTTTAGGACAGGAGATTAACAGGACATTCACAATACTTATCTCTGCTGAGCCATAGTTCAGCGCAGAATCAGTTAATTTTGCCAAATTTTTAGAAATTTTAGAAATGTTTCTAGAATCTGAACACTTTCAAACCAATTCATGTTTGGCCACTTTAGCTTCTTAGTAAGTAATATAAATATGTGGATAAACCGACAAAAGCATAACTTGGAAAGCATTTTATTTTTAAACCAGGTGATAATGAAGTGATTGTAAATATTTATGTGTATTGGAAAAGTG
>NW_009969474.1:0-2072 GCF_000747805.2 Chaetura pelagica | reverse complement strand
GGGTTTATGTAATAAAGTGGTATCCTCCTCCTCAACGTCAACGAACACTGATCAGCTCTGGAAAGCAGGTCTGTGAACTATGGAGGCTAGGTGACCTTAACATTCAGAAACAGCTTTTTCAAGGAATTCAGTGTTCATCTTTATGATGCACTTAACATTGTAGTATTGCAAGTGAAATCTCAGTTTCCAACAGTTTGTCTAATACACTTTAAAGCAGATGCTGCCAAATTAAAGAACAAATAATAAAAAGAAGATGGAAGAAAATAAGGGCTTTTGGCCATGTAAGGTTTTCTCCACTATGTTATAGCTCTGGGGAAATGGTTCACTTCTTTCACTACTTTCATCACTACCTACAGCTCTAAGAGGAGGTGATGAAGGACTATAAACAGAAGACACCCATTTGAGTTGCTTTCCAAACCACCCTTGGCCCAATGCAGCATTGATTTCAGCATTACCTCCCGGAGTGAAAACCCAAAGCACAAATGCAAAACTAAATGGTCCCAAGCTGGCTGCTGCACTCAGCAACGTTGTTTATGCTGCACACATTAGGCATAAGACTTCCTGAATTGCATCAGACCCATAGCATTTACTCAGCAGGAGGTTAAAAAACTCCTCCCCAAGAAAGAACAAGATCAAATGAAGTACAGCAATTTGATCTAGGCACACAACATCTCAGGACACCTGCTTCTAATGGGGACATGAGCATTGCACCTTGTCTCGTGATAAGCATTAACACAAAGGATGTCCCCATAGGCCACATTATCCTCTGCCATTGCTATGCTATTAGATTTACCTATTTGTAGGTGTATATAAACATGACCTGTGTACCATCAGTCTCTGCTTCACAGCCCACAAAACTTGACACTGCCTTGCTCCCTTTGCAATTCTTCAGATGAATGAAGGTAGGAATCCAATAGGGACACCAAAACAACCTTATCTTTCCAAGAAGCCTGGCAAAGCCTTCACAATGACTTTGGTACCATGGCTCAGCTCCCTGGGAGCAGCAGTGCTGGCCTGTGGTAGCTCCTGGCCCCATGTATCTTTTTTTCAGAACTCTGCAGCAACCCAGGCAGAGGAAGCAGACTCTGCTCTCAATCAGCAAACCACATTATCTCAAGAACATATTCATAAACAAGCTATGAAACTGGACTCTTCCCATGCATCCTTTTTCAATAAAAGGAGTTAATTTTAGTTTACTATATACACTCTAGCCTGGTACACCCAAGATGCATGGCTAACTGTCTATCTTGGTGGTGGCAAGGTTGCAAGGTTTAGCTCTTCTCATAATGAATGAAGGAACGTACCGCAGATGTAGAAGAAGAAGTAGGAGGTAAGATCTCCCTCCCACTGAATAGAAACATTAAATCAAGGTGTTTCTGGACACAATAGGAAATTAAATTTTAAGTAGCACAAGGCTAACCTTAACACAAATAAAGTTACTAACATAGAATAGAGGTTCTTATAAATATTGCTTGCCTCCATGACTACAGAGGCAACTGAACAGGATTTAGGGAATTTGTATTTCAGATACCTGAAGCCCTATGTTATTAGATCCTAATTATTTTTATTTTCAGGTTCTCATTTGAAACATTTAATTATTCTGAAATCCATTCCAGTAAAGAGGAAAAGAATCTGAAAAAGTGGGAAGTAAGTTTCCCAGAGCTCCTCAGGTTCTGTCCTCCCACAGGTTTTCTGGCAAGAGGATATGGCTCTGCATTTGCCTAGCATTTCCATGATCTTTAACAACACTGAAGTTCCTCTTGCCTGAGAAAATTCTAAATACAAATCGAAGACAGCTCACAGGGTTAAAAAAATACCCACTGAGTTCTTGCATCAAAACATGCTGAAGTTCAAGAGGGTTGGGATCTAGCCCAGAAAACCTGATTGCAAAGCAAGATTGTATTTATATCAGCTTTGCAGAGATCAACATTTTAAATTCTGATCTAAGACCTTCATATCAAGGCTGTACATTAAGCAGTCTGTTGTCTGAAAAATCATGCCAGTTAAAAGAAAACTGTTTTCTTAATTATCTCAGCCCTTTCTAATATACACAGTCTTTTCTTTTTTTTTTT
>NW_009969473.1:0-2072 GCF_000747805.2 Chaetura pelagica | reverse complement strand
GGTTTGGTTCAAAAGATATTCCAGTATTTTTGTTTAGAAAGAAGGCTCAGTTAACTATAATACTTGAGACAAAAAAAAAAGAGAGTAATACTGAAGAGTATTAAAATAATTTCAAATTATGAAAAAAGTAGCAGATTTTAACATAGAGTAACTATAAGCTTGAATGTAGTACTACCCAAGGGGTGAGTTTCTGACAATCCTTTTAAGTACTTCCATTTAATCATATCTAGAATCACCTGGATGGCACATGTGAGCTTCTGCCTTAGGAGGGAAAGAAAATTTTCACCATCCGACTTGTATGCAAGATGTAGTCTGACAACATCAAGAGCTTTCTCATATTCTTACACATGCAGTTAGAAAGACAGACTACTCCTTCAACATCCACAAAAACCAATATGAAAATACTACATGATCTTGCTTGGATGGAGGCATCTGCTTTTGACACCTCTGTAATACAATACGATTGTTCCATATAAGAAAAATACAGTACATGGTTGTAAAAAGAAAATTTTTGAATTCCACATACAGGGATGAAGGGTTTTTTCCTTATTAGTTCCAGTTATTCTACCCACTATTTCTGTTATATGTAAAAAGAACCCAGAATCTAAAATCAGAAATCTCCCTGTAAAACAGAGCAAATGGTGCACCAGTCTAACTGAAAGGTTAAAACTTATTCATCTGAAAGTGCAGAATGTAAAAGCACAAAAGCCTACTCTATCATTCCCCAATTACCCTGCTGACCCTAATTAATAGTTTAAGCAAAGGGGGCCTGAAGATGTAGGAGAAGGGCCATCCCTCCTTGGGTGAAATAATTATGCATCTGTGCTTTGGCTTTCACTCCTATGTTCGAAATTCAAAGGGTGAGCATCCACTTTCCTCTGTCTCTCACATGAGATGTGAACCCACCATCTGTTTTGCTACTAAACAAGTTTTAATTCTTTTCTGTGGGAACACCTCAGCTCTTCAGAAAAGATACGTGTTGTGCCAATTGTGGCAACTCCAATCTCTAAAGATACTTCTTAGGGTAACAACCTGCCCACACATTCAAGAAACTTGGATGCAACTTCCAAGGAAAACAAGAGGGTGGGGTTTATTTACAGACATGTTTCTGAGCAGCTTTTTGCTCTATAAAGCAACAAAACCAGCAACACTGTTACAGACAGAACCAGAAGGGTCATTTGATTTGTTGAAGATATTAAGGGCCTTAATGTAACGAAACTGGCAGAAAATCAGCCCTGTTAAGAGTTTGGAATATGGTACATAAATACAAAATCCAAGCAAATTTATGTTTAGTTGTTTGCCAGAAAACAGAAATCAGCTTCACTTATTTGGGAATATAAACTGACCTGGTACTAAATTGGGATTAGCATTTAAAAAAATATCAGCATGTCAAATTTAAATGTATGCAAACTGCACCCCAAAACTGTTGCAGTACAGAGCATTTTGATAAGACATCTAAGAGTCATAATAAAAATGCCTGAGTTTGATGCTGATGCAGATCTCAATATAAACAAGTCTGACTTCCCCAGTACACAGTGGGCTAAAGAATATAGACAAGCTTAGAAAATATGTATGCAGGTGAATAAAGATATGAAATTGAACCTATGTGGGACAGTGTTTCAAGTTAAGTGTCCCCATAATGGTAGCTCCAGCCTGGTGATCCTGTCTCGAGATGTTAAAAAGCTAACTGAAGTGGCAGAGATAAATAGCTGTGAGAAGCTTTTACTTCCAAGTATGCATATTTGATCATGACACATTAACTGTTTTAACTCACCTCTTACTTGGGTATTGCAGCACAATCATACCATTACCCAGTAAAACATTTTATGTGATTCAGGATAAAAACCTGAAATAGGAAGAGATATGCAACTGTCCTTAACAGATGACAGGCCCTTCTTCTAGGCTCTTTTTTAAAGGACATCAGATAATATATCCTTTTGCAGCCACACTGCATCTAGATATATCAGATATTTCAATGACAGGACTGAGAATCAGCAAGGAAAGCACCATTTGAAGATGTCAGGGCATGGTAAGGTCTTCCTGGTAAAAATCAGTACAGAGAATATTTTTTT
>NW_009969472.1:0-2070 GCF_000747805.2 Chaetura pelagica | reverse complement strand
AATATAATTGAAAATATTTTTAGAGATATGGCAGCTGGGAAGGTAACAAAGTTAGAAGTACTGTCTGTAATTTACTTGCATTTACAGAGCTCTCAGTCTGCACTTTATTTATAATTAGTCACTCACATATGCTATCTAGGACACTTACCCTGTGCTTCCTGTCAAAATATCTACTGATATGTTAGACATTCAGAAGCTTAATAGTGTCATGACCAAGCTTCTGGTTTTGGTTTTCCATGAAGCATTACAGACTCTGATCAGAGAGTTCTTACGTTTGAAGATACCCAAACTCAAAGTGAAGGGAAGTAATTTTACATTGTGGATAAAAGCACGTGTAAATTTAATCTTGTGCAAACTACCCTAAAGTATGGAGCAATAACGTTGTCCTACTGTGATACACAGCTTGAAGCAGGATTCTCTGTTTAGGTATTCCATGAAAAAATAAGTGCTGATGATTCCAAGGTCATCTCAGCAGGGAAGCTGAAGATCAGTACAACATAAAAGTATGTAATGTAATTCCATTATTTCCATGTAAAGTAACTAAAGATAATAGATGAAGGTCTGCATTTCAGCTTCCCTCCTACACCTCGTTCCTCTCCATGCAACTATAGTATGATGAGTTAAACTGTTGTAACAAGATCAGCTATGTAAGTGGGATCAAGATCTTTCACAGAGTCGGATTCTTAAATTGTAGAGACTCTACTATTCAATCACTGTGCTCCAACAAAATTATTTCCCACATATCAACCTTTACACCATCTGATCTACCATGACTTCCTTTTCTTATTAGGAATCTCCATTTAAGTATTGGGTTCTCTCAAGACCTGGAGCAATGTAACTTACCCTATGAAGAAAGGGAAAACAGAGAATGAAAGCACAGTGGATTAGAAGCAAAACACCTCTTCTACTTACATTGATTTGAGAAATACTTTGTATTTAAAGCAATTAGTTTAATAATCTCCTGTTTTATTTTTCTAAAAAACTGTTAAGCTACTGTGTCCTACCGACTTGTCAAATGCAGATTTAGTGCTCTCTAACAGCTAAGAGGACATAAGAGAATGCTGAACTATTAAACATAACTTCTAGTTTCATAATGCTTATTTCTGCACAAGAACATTATCCTTCCCAGACATTAATAACATATAAACCAGCTTTCAACCTACATTAGAATTTTAAGTGTTTATCTATTTCATTAGTAAGAGAGAAAGTCTTTTATGAACAGGCTGCATTGCACAAATTAAGGCACTTGTAGATGATACAGTGAATGTTTCCTTTTCAGTAGAAAAAAAACCCTTCTTCATAAAAAGTTTGCTCTATTTACTGAAAAAAACCAATAAATAAATATTAAAAAGAAATAAATCCAACATTTCTGTTTACAGACATCGTGGGATACTAAGCATATACCACAACAAAAGGATATTTTTACAGATATTCTTGTTGGTGGATTGAAATAAGTAAAAAAGACCTCTAGCTAATAATTTCCAATGTAAACAGATTTTTTTATGCAGAGAAACACTGACAGTTCAAATACAGCTTAAACAAAATAAAACAATAGTGATAGATGTAAAATTCTCCCCAGGTAAGTGTTATTCAGGACAAACTTTATAACTGTCCTATCTTCTGGGTGAGGTCCTTTATTCAGAGAGCCATCTAATGAGACTACAAGGTGTTAATTCAGTTTTCTTTTCACTGTAACTGTGGCAGACTGTCT
The DNA here is from genome assembly GCF_000747805.2 of Chaetura pelagica. Lineage (NCBI taxonomy): Eukaryota > Metazoa > Chordata > Aves > Apodiformes > Apodidae > Chaetura > Chaetura pelagica. The sequence goes on along the minus strand of NW_009969472.1, from coordinate 359 downwards.
TGGAGTAAAAACTAATACAGATCTAGAACCACAGACCTCCTTTCTAGTACTAGGACAGTAACTGGAGAGAAACTACTGCTTCCACAACCATTCTGTGAGTTGGAGGTACTCTGAGAACATCTTGCGCCAAGCACCTCTGGTATTACTTCAGTGTGAATCACTAAACACTCATCCGCACAGGGACATGTTAGGGTCATCCTGGATGTATTTTGTAGTACCACAAGGACTGGATTTTGTCAGAAGAGTAAATCTGAAAACACCTCTGAAACACAGAAACTTCTTTTACAGAGCATAACCACATGCCTTAACTGACTGGGTTTTGTTAACTCACTATGTGACTTGAAACCAGAAAAAAAAAA
>NW_009969471.1:0-2060 GCF_000747805.2 Chaetura pelagica | reverse complement strand
TTCCAACCTTAATCATTCTATGAGTCTATGATAAGTCTATGATACCCCCTCAGGTCTGTCCTCTGACCTTCTAACAGGAACACTGGCCATATCTGTTGGGCAGATTCATGTATCTGCATAATCTCCTTCACTCAAAAAAACCCCACTAAGATACAGATCTTCAAAGGTCATATATTTACAGTCATGATCCTACTGGACTTCTTCCCAGTCAGAGTTAAAAGATACTTCCACTATATTGGAAGATACACAGAAAATAACACATTCATGCTAAATTATACATCTAGATGTTCTTCTCAGATCAAGAAAATTCACCAGCTTCACTGGACTTTCAGTAATAGCATAAGGGGCAAAATATGCAAAGGTTTTAAATCCTGGGCTAAAGTTTATAGAGAATCCTGAAGAATATTTCAGTTCTGTTACTTTGGGTGCAGTCTGACAACTGTAAGTGATCAAATGAGTGTATCTGGAGAAAAGCACTGACCTCTGTATAAAAACATTCAGAATTCCACTTACCTCTCTCCTTCTTTTCCAGTTTGCTATGCAAAAAATTTTGGCCCCAAAGGAATTGGGTTTGGTGGCCTCACTCAAGCAGAAAAGAAAGAAGAGTGTGAATGAGAAGAAATGGATGCAACAGACTCAAACTGCTGGTGATGCCACCAAGTGACAATTGTCAAGTAAAGCACCAAACATCACAGTATTGCTACAACCTTAGGACATTTGTTTAGTATTTTCCACCTTGCAGGAAAAACTTGTGAGCTTTTATCTTAAGATATTCTTAGAATCGCTTAAAAAGGCACAGTGATAAAACTAGATTTGTATTTGCTTTACAGTAAGTAAAGACAAAAAACCCTCATGGAACGTTACTGCTTCTTAAACTAGTATTTACCATAGTTTAGACTGGACTTGTGAAGACTCAGCATTCTGTCCTGTTAAGTCAGGGACACCTTCTGGAGCACGAGGGTCAGGGTGTTCCAATCCAGGCTGTACTTCCCTTTGCTCAGGATGTCGTACTGCCTGTATCCCTAAAATCTCCCAGTGGCATCTTGTGTGACAACAGAGTAGATGTTATTCACTTTGAGAGAATTAAAAAGGGTTTGAAATTCTCTCTCAAGGGGAGAAACTTCTGAAGGAAAAACATTTTATTAGGAGACAGTGTTATAAGTTTTGTAATTGTATGTCTTCAAGCTACAATAAAGTACTGATATTGCTTCACATTACTTTCACTTGGATTTGTTTGTGCTTCATGTTCTACAACATCACAGATAAATGCATTTCCCTGACACGTATGAAAACCCCCATTTCTTAAGTACAAAAAATCTGTTGCATTAAACTACTTTACTCTCATGTTGTTCGTTTTAGAAGGTATTCAACTTGAATTTTCTGATCCTGATCTGTTTCTCTGCTGGTTTTGATCATTATCTACTTTGACTTACATTCAAAACTACACTGCCCAGTTGGCCAGCACAGACCAATCTTGTAGCCATTTCCTGGAAACACGTTTTACAGTTGGGAAATAATTCCCTCTTTTTATATACATTGCTATTCTCCCTCATCAACTTACCCATTTTCATAAAGTAACAGGGTAGGCAAAACATGTAAAATATAAGGCAGAGTCAAGCCTTTCCTTATGATTTTGTGCTTACCTGTTCTTAAGTATCTCACTGGTCATAAAACTCCCCTCAGAGTCTGTAAAAATACACTTGGAAGCATGAAAACTGTTTGATTACATGTAAACCTTCCAAATACAAAGACTTCATAGCAGTTTTCATAACAGAAGTAATAAAATTACAAGGCAATTGTAACATGAAATTTTAAAATATGAACATTACACTTAATTTTCAAATGTAATTTTATTATCTGCAAAATAAAGCAGAGTGTACCAACATGGCTTTGAAATTCTGCCCTAGAAAATTACCTTTAAAAATATATTCTTAATCTCATCACATAGATTTGCAGTTTCAGCCCCAACAATATATACATACAGTGATTGTTCCATATATAAACCTGCTGTACTTATGGCAAGATAGGTTTAATATTTGAAACAGTAATTAAAAAAAACC
>NW_009969470.1:0-2070 GCF_000747805.2 Chaetura pelagica | reverse complement strand
TTGAGCTGTGTGTAATGTACAACTGGGAAAGAGAGCCATGTGTGAATGCAACTCACTTTTTTCTTGTCTTTTTCCCTAGAAAATACTAGATCTACGTACTTTCCTATACCAGAAGGTGGCTGTTGTTTCCTTGGACCCCAGAAGTTATGGGATGATCCTGGAGAAGGAAGTGTCACCAAGAATAATTGCAAGGGAAAACACATTAAATGTAATCCTCCTTTCCTAACTGAAATCTCTTTTCCTCTAAGCAGGCTTTAAAATAGAGGCTCTGACATGTGCTCACCAACGTAGTCATAGCCCTGTGTATCTCAACAAATGGGCAATGCCTGTCTTGAGGAATCCCTGCTGCATGCTTTAGTTTCTTGCTGTAGCTCCTCACTCATTCCCTGTTCAGCTGCTGTACTGCACCTGAATAAACAACAGGAGGAAAGACTGAAGGGGAAGCCCTCTAATTGCTCTTAATGGCTATATGTTTAGGCAATATTTGCCTAGTACTCCTAAGATGCAAGGGTTATATATCTACACTCAGTGAGTCCTGAAAACAGCACTCAAGTCCCTGAAAATGCTTTCTGTCCACTGAGGGTTCAGAAACTCCACTGATGTCACTGCAAATGGTGAGTCTAGTTCAAACACATGCTTACTGCACGTTGCCTCCAGTCTGTAGGCACAATTCCCACTGAAACCAGTAAAATTCCTCTCCACAAAATGAATGGAAGATATATGCAGCAATGTGATGCTGAGCTACATCACTACTTAGAAAACATGCACAGCTATTCAGGTCTGAGTTACAGCTCCACAATAAAAAGTCAAAGAGTAACAGTACCAGGAGGTTTCATGTCGCTATCATTTCAAGACCAGATAAGCTGAACACTAAAGCTCTAATGTTCGTATTTGGATGTGGGGGGTTCCTCTTGTGTCAGGCCAGAAAACTCAGCCTTAGCTTTGAAATTGAAACAGTTTTTTTCCTGTCAGCATCACTACTAGAAATAGTTGCCATGACTCAAATTACAGCTTCATTTACAGCTTTTGAGACCTCCTGCTTGCCTTCAGGAGGTATCCCTGACCACATCCAAGGCACCCTGTCAGTACCGGTGCCTCTGAGGAGGTGAAACAAACCAGAACTGAGCAAGCAGTTCTCAAAACAAGCAGCAGGATTTAGTGCTCTGAAACGTGGCTACACATATTACAAAGAGAAAAAGCAGTAGGGAAGCTCCCCTGTCACTTGTAAATACATGGTTTTTGCAAAAACTTGGCCAAAAGCTGTACAAGGAGGGAAGTATTTTTACACAGCCACTTTCAGACTAGAATTTGACCTCAAATTCCTGCAATACCACCCCAAAGATTCAACTTACCGTGAGATCGTGCCTGATAGCAAAGTTTTCTGGTTTGATGTCACACAGGTGAAGTCGGTGAGAGAAATCGTTATCAAAATGCTGCACCATGTCCAGAAAGCTGAGTGCAATGTCAGTGATGGCTCTCACCCTGCTTCTGTGGCCTACAAGGGAGGGACCAACCACGTTTTCCAAAGGAAAAAGAGTTTTGTGCCAGGCTTGTCCAGCTGTGAGATACTCCACAGCATAAAAGTGTCCACAAGAGCCAATAATTCGTAGCATGTGTTTGCTGAAGTCCTGTAGCAAACTGAAGTAGATATATTCCTCCTGCTGGAGCAAGGACCACATGCTGGCCACTTGTGCTTTCCAATGTGGTCCCTTCTTCCTTGTCCACAGGGGTCCCACAGTACTGTTAGACAGTTCTAGCCCCAGGACATTTTTGACCTCCAAAGCCACCATCAGCAGAAGTTCTGTTTCAGTAATATCCTGGGTTTCCAACTCCTCTAGCAGACTGAGATGCTGGTAGCTGGAGAAGATTTCCTTTTTGGATTTCAGGATGATGGGCTGGCCTCTCCAGTCAGCCTGGATGACCTTCTTACCTCGGTCGTAGTACAGGCAGTGTTTGTAGACCAGCTTCTGTGCCACACACAGGTCTTCACAGAGGTCACCAGTCAGGGCTCCACTGGTGTAGTCAAGGCACTGGAGTGGAAAAGCAAAATATTCATAGTAGGACCATACA
>NW_009969469.1:0-2071 GCF_000747805.2 Chaetura pelagica | reverse complement strand
CCCCCCCCCCCCCCCAACCCTGTATCTCCAGCTTTACCAGATTTTCATCTCTTGTATGTTCTTTTCAGGTCTTCCAGCACGTTCGGGGCTTTGAAGCCCTTCCTAGCTGCAGCTCAAAAAGCAGTATTTTTGTATTTTCGTTTGATTGGGTTCATGAAAAATATGAGAAACTGATGAAATAACCATTTTATTAGTGGCACTTCTAATTGTACTTTTGTATAGAAGTAAGGACCCAGTGGCTAATACCTAGTCTTTAAAAGCTGAATTAAACACCTGCTTTCTGCAGGCAGTGAGTGGAATGATATCTAACCTCTCCTAAAATACTCATGCCTTAAATCATGTCTCTTTTATAAACAGCTTTCCATTTTTCCAAAAGGAATACTCTAGCTTTTTTACTGGAACAGGCTTCGTAGCCTAAATAGCAGTTACTTAAAATCTGTTGTGGATGTGAATGCAATGTATTCAGTGCTAAGCACATCTTGAGCAATGACCAGAGTTAATTACAATCAGTTAAAATTTTCTATTTGAGTTACCATGACCTACCAGCAAATCTGAGCGGCCAAATGGTTTGCGAATGACAGTGAAAGATAAAAGTAGATAGTGATGGTTTGTAAAACATTTGTTATCTCCATCAGGACCTTTTAAGAGTGTGTCCAGTCGTAATGAGCACTGACATTCAGGGAAAGAAAGCATAGTTTCCCACCAGGAACGTTTTTTTAATACTTTTCTGCAAGAACATGGGATTTCCCACTGTGTCAGCCTGGAAACAATAACTGAGCAGCACACACCCTGGAGGCACAGCAGGCCTGCAGAAAGAGGTGCTGTGGAGATAGGTGTGCACAGGCTATTGCTATCCAGCTAGTCAACATGTGATAGTTATGGGAGAGGGGTAAACAGCCTGCTAATGAAGTTTACAGATGGAGTGTAAATTGGGAGGGGTTCCCAGTACTGCTCAGGAAGAGAAAATACACAAAGAGGCAGAGATGAACAATGTGGCCAGGAAACGGTGTGAGGGTCAGCAAGGAAGGACTTGAGCTTCCTTCATCTGAGGGGAGGGGTGGAGGGCAAACTGGGTAAAATAATAAGAGAAATCCAGGGGAGAGAAAGCAAGCAAGACCTAAAAGTGTCGTGGAAGGGGAAAAAGACAAGGCAAGAAGTGCTTGTAAAGTCTGGGAGCATGAGGGATGTGGTAAAGCGTCTTGTGTGTGACATGGATGCCAAGTGGAAACAAAAGCAGATAATAACCTATTGCCTATTCGTGGTATAGCAGAAATTGTGTCTGTAATTGCTCAACAGTGTTGACAAAAGTAATTATAGCACTCTACCAGATAATTCAGTGGAGTTGACTTGGAAGTGCCATGAAAATTACATTAAATAGCTCTACACGTCATACGAGTCTTGTTGCTTGACCTTCTGAGGTTATTATGCACGTTTAGGTGGCTGATTTTATGTCAATAAACAAACTTATTACATGCTTTTCTTCCTATTGGTGTGTGGGGAGGAGTGGCTTTGTATGTATTCTTTGCATCAGATGTGTCAGAGGCCAGTGAAAAGGAAATGAAATTGTGTTATTAAGGGCACTGAAATAGTTTGTAAGACTTTAGAGAATACCTTTTTTAAACAGATTCGCTTAGTTTTGAGCTCTCTTGTGTACACACACAGGTCTGAGTATGAAGGATAAAATGCAGCAAAGACTAAACATGGAACATGAAAGAAAACTTTTGGCAGCCTTCAGCGTGGGGAATGTCACAGCATGCCTCATGGTGGCTTGTCCTTCAGCAAGTTTCTGATTTTTAAGTCCCCAAGAATTTGGAATTTGCTCCTTACCTTGCCTGCAAGAATGTCTGTTCTCTCTCTAATGTGGTAAAAAAAGAATCTTTACCCTTTCAAGTGAAGTTACTGCTGATGACTGACTGGGGAGCCTTACCCACACACCCAGGGTAGCACCGTACACAATTCTTAGTACTGAGTTGGTGCTGAACCTCAGTTCTGGCCATCAACACTAAGAACATCTTGCAGTCACCCTCCTCTGTGACTAAGATCCCAAAATCATCAGAAGTATTTTTTTTTT
>NW_009969468.1:0-2066 GCF_000747805.2 Chaetura pelagica | reverse complement strand
CTCAATGCCCTTCTTGTAGTGAGGGGCCCAACAGTAAACAGGATTCAAGGTGCAGCCTCCGAGCGGCAAGCACAGGGGCACGATCACTTCCCTACTGCTAGCCACACTGTTCCTGATAAAGGCCATTGGCCTTCTTGGCCACCTGGATAGACTGCTGGCTCATATCCAGCCAGTTATTGATCACTCCCCCAAGACTTTTCTGTCAGGCAGCTTCCCAGCCACTCTTTCTCAAGTCTGCAGCTTTGCATGGGGTTGTTGTATGCGTGAGGTTTTTGTATGTATGTGTATGTACAGCTTTGTCAAACAGCAAGATTGGAAAATAAAAACAACATATAAAGAAACATATAAAAACAACAATAAAGAAACTTAGGCTGGCCCAAAGATACAAGGGAGAAATGAAGATGGACAGCAAGTAAAGCTTCATGACAAATAAAAAGCATTTGGCTCTGTCGTAGAGAAATTTGTGATCTCTGTTCCTCAAGAGTTTTGAAAATGCACACAATAAAATGCATTGATTGGCAAGGAAACCCTCTGCTATTCCAGATTTCTACTTTTCTGGAGCACTGCTTCAAGACATTGAACTAACACTGTGCACGTTCACTTGAGGCTGGAAATGTTCTGGTTTGCTGCCATACTACTTAACTGCACTACAGCTGTCAACAAAAATTCTAACTTCTCTCTTCTCATGGGTGGCAGAACTGGGACCTGCTTCACATTTTCATTAGACAATACTGAAACATTCTGTCTCCTACTGAAAGTAAAGTTCTGTACCATCACCCCTTGACTGGTCACAGCTCAACAAGTCACAAGCTCTAAGTTTAACAGTCAAGAAGTTTAGGCTTCCAAATATATGCTGTACTTTACCTATGTAAAATACAAGCAAATTGCTACAGAACCAAGTGCCAGAAGGACCCTCATGCTCAGTAAAGACAACACATGATTTTCCATTGACCAAAAGTCACAGGGAAGATTATCCTGTCCAGTTTCCACAAGCAGTATATACAGACAAACTGCTATTTTTAAGTAGTAAAAAGCCTTACAGACATGATCAAGTGGTTTGCAGCACATAAGCAACTTCTGTCAGCAATGAGGCAAGAAACAACACCTTTCATTAGAGTGCAAGCTTTATTTTTACCTACCCAGCAAAACACGGAAGCGTGAACAGTACAACAGGCACACCCATGCCAGCACCAACAGAGCTAACAGGGTTAACTGTCAAACAGAGCAGTAGAAACTCCACAGCTGTTACCTGTGCTAGTCCTGAATACTTTTAGGACAAACCCATATCAAGGCTTTACAGCCACATGCCCATCGTTACTGTTAACTGTGCTACCAGATTTAATGCACTGCTAGCAAACCTACTGGAATTACACAGCTGGCTTCAGTTTGATGCACTGATAAATTTTAGCATCCTTTCTTGAGTGCTTCTCCACCTTGCTGCCTGAGCCTGCATGATAACAGATTTTCAGGGAAGTGTAATAGTCAATGCCAGCTGAAATTAACCCTGTTGCTTAACGAAGAGGACTATAGCAGCTCCTCAAACAATAAACTGTAATTTAAGATTTCTCTTTAGAAATCTTATCCGAGGAACCATATATTGGCACAGAAGATATGTCATTAAAGTAACCAAAAAAACGAAAGTCCTAATTACAATTCCCTAATGACCTACATTTTCTACTTATTACAATTAAGTAAGGTATCATCTAGTAACTCACACAGATAATTCTGACCTCTCTCCTAAACATGTAAAATGTCCTCTTTGGTGGAAGAGGATACAGCAATAATGTCATCGTAAATAATTTAACTTTAATCTCTTGACAGATATTTTGGAAACCATACAGAACTGTCAAGAGCCTCTCTTAACTCTAGTTATCTTATTCACTAGTTACAGGCCCATATTTTGTTTGATACAACTAAAACAAGTATTTCTTGATGAAATCTGAGATAGTGTCTAAAACACATTAGGTGAAAAATTTTATGATCCAAAGCAATTAAAGACTTTTCCTAATTTGTGTTTAATACAATCACAAATCTTTCAAATAAGCCTAATTTAAATCTTCATTGTT
>NW_009969467.1:0-2068 GCF_000747805.2 Chaetura pelagica | reverse complement strand
AAAAAAAATTAACCTTATTTGGAAACCTCAGTTTTATTTCTGGCTTCTTGTATAAGTCTCTATTCCTGTCCTTAAAATGGGAGTGAGGATCCCTGTCTGAGAAAGGGCGAAATAAGGATGACACTGGAGATATTGATAACTCTGGAAAAAGTGATATTGATTCGTGTATCTTTCCCTCCTCCCCTGCTTTCATAATTGAATAGTTATGAAATAACATGTTCTTTCCCCCTTCTATACTTGGAACATGGTGATTTATCAACATAGACAGTCTGAGGCCCAGCAGATAAAATGCAAAGCGTGAACTGATGTAAATAACTGAAGTTCACAGCATGAACTAAATCATGTTTTATTACCTTTAATATTTCAATTGCTTCTTAGCATGGGAAGCAGAGACCAGGGTGAATTCAGCAGCTCTCTAAGCCTCCCTTTCCTTTGGATCACTTTAGCTTTCCTCAGCCCTCTCCTGGGGAGCCATCCTTGGCTGCATGGAAAAAACAATTATCTAAATTCACCATCCACAGGAACAAGCTCTGGATATGACAATTTCAGGAGTACTCACTGGGCATCTCATTAGGGCATCTAAGTCAGAAACTTAACCACCTCAGGCTACTTCTGTAACTGAGAGAGACAGGACTCCCCAGCGAGGCATTCAGATCCCACATACACCATTTTTTTCCCCAGCAGGTACATTTTTCTCTCTGAAATCTATGAAGAGCATCTAAGGCACGTTGGCCATCCTACCATCGAGTCTACATGCTTGGCAAGATAAAAAATAATCTTTTTCTCCTGCCTTTCTCCCAATAGTTTATGAACAAAGATCAGTTTTGAGTTCCATTTGGAATCTGCTTGACTCTGAAGTTTGTCTCAGTGTTTTAATATCTTCAATATCAAACCTCTTCAATAAATCAGTGTCTCATGGATGGGCTGATTCAGACTGAAGACTGAAGCTGCACAAGGTTGAATAGTAGCAGATCTTCCCACCTGGCTTTTCCATAGTTCCTCCAGAGAAATGAAGTACATGGGAATTAAAAGCACACTGTATGAAAACCATTAGGCTGTAGCTCATTAGCAGGAACCATAACTTGATGACCTGCTATAGAAACTTAAGCATGGAGCACTTTCTTGCAGAACAGACCACTTGCTCCTCATTCTCATTCACAAACCTTTCACTTTCATCTTCTACCATCACCAAGCCAATTACTGGTTATTGGATCCACAGAGAAATAACCATAGGAAATATTTAATACACTAATATTCACTTTTCAGCACCTGAAATGAACTCTGCCTTAAACTTCTGCACTTCTGCTCCAGTATTTTCTATTTGTAATGTTTAAGAATCTGTTCAACTCTAGTTGCTTGTGTTGCACAGATTAATTACTTAAAATCAGTATTTTTAGGAATTACTTAAAACTACCAACTTTGGGATTAACAGGAAAAAGGGAGGAGGGGATTATAGCACAAGGTATTTGGGAAGATTCTCTGTCTTACAAACAACTGCAAACTTTAGCTCAATTGCTCTTTCAAAATGCTTTATAGTCTCACACACAAGCATATTGGTGGTCTCTGATGATTGAATATGAGGATGATTATTTTCAAAGACATTCCTGAAAAATGCTACTTTTGGTGGATATTCTTCTTTTCCAGGAATGCTAAGAATTTACACAAGAGATGCAGAGGAGCTATACACACATAGAATTGAATATATTACTCTCCAATCTCTCTGCTGCTACTTTCTCACCATTTTAGGCTTTTTACCCAGCCATTCCGATCATCTTTTCATTATCTGACAAATCCCTAAGAATTTCCTCTGGCAGGGAATGTTTTTCTCTCAGTGAGGATGTCAGGCAAAAGCTTCAGGATTCCACCAAGACTTTAAAAGGCTGGAGAGTACCAAGCCAGAGCACATGTCTTTTGAGCCTCATTCTCCTTTCAGCTGCCACCAGTTCTCCTGGTTTTACATCCATCCTCCCAAGAAGGAAAGCTTGAATCTGTAGAGGTGCTAATCCAGCTGAAGTCATTAGACTGAAGGACCTTAGCAATTCTGAAATTCAGAATGTGTCTTTTATTA
>NW_009969466.1:0-2070 GCF_000747805.2 Chaetura pelagica | reverse complement strand
TGGAGGGCAGGCCATTAGTAGCCCTGAGTCAGCTTGGAGCTTAAGTCAGGGCACCTGACCGAAGCTGATGTAACAGGTGTATCCCATGCCGCTTATGTCATGCTCACTATAAAAGGAGGAGGTACGGTAAGGGTAAGAAGTTCTGTTTTCTGGGATGTCTCTCTCTTGGCCTACTTGTGTCTCTTGGCCTGTTGTGCTCCTGAGGCTGAGTATAAGCTTGTGTATTTTATGTTGCTATTTGTATTAATTTTGTTATTTTGGTAAGTCTCTTTCCATTTCAACCTATGGGACTTCTGTTTTCTGTTCCTCTTGGCTGGGGAGGGGGCATCTGCTGATAGAGCAACTGCTGCAGTTTAGCCTCTGATGCAGGGGCTGAATGTAGAGAATCTTCTGTCTTTTCCTACAAGCTTGAAAACCTCAAACATATTTTTAAAACTATAGCAAACAAATTTTCTGAACTTGTAGTGGTAGATGTTGCAGTATAATGAGTTCTGCAGTGATTTTGATTTTTTAGTTGGGTTTTTTTATTAGTACTTTTAAGCAATGCTCCTTGAAGAAAGAGGAAAAGGTATTGGAGTGCATAGTATTTTAAGCACTTAGAAAAAACCTACAATCTGTCATGATGTGATGTGGAATGTGTTTGCATGCACTAAAATTGAAAGCAACAACAAAAAAAAGCCTTTTTATTTGAAATTTATTTAGCTTTCCTAAATTATATGCTGCTTTGTGCAATTTTATACTTTGTTTTCAGGAGCGCAGTCTTAAGAAATGCTGCCCTGTTCAATTGTGCTCACTTGTTACACTGCTTTGTGGGGTCTGTAAATTTGTAGGATGTCTTGTAAAAGTTGAATCTATCTTCTACAGAACTAATGCCTTGATACCACTAAGGGGGTGCTGTGTTGAGGGAAGGTTGGAAAGGGTATTAATAGCAATGTTGAAGTGATTCTTGTGGAGCATCACTTGCCAGCAGGCAAATGCATTGTCTGAGGAGCAAGACTGTGTTTTCACAGTGCTTCTCCTCAGTCCTGATAGCTCATACTGCTGCTTTGTAACACTTTTTGAAATTGTGTGAAAATTGTCTGAATATCAGAGTAAATATAAGAGCATTTAAAAGGAAATTTTAAAGTTGCTTCTTCCTTAGTTTCCCCTCTGTTTACAAGATTATAGGTGTATCTTTACAATGTGCATGTATGTACCTTTTCTTGAATAATACTATAGCAAAAAAAAAAAGGCTACAATTAAGTCCTGAGGCAGAGTGAATCTGGGCTCCGTATAAGTGATACTGAGAAGTAACGAATCTGTTAAATTTTGAGTAGGTCAACACTAGACAAATGAAACAAAAATAAAAAGCTAAGTGCATAAATATATCCTAGTGACGTTGCATCTGCAAAAGCAAAGCGCTAGAAAGGGATGCTCTGGTGGTAAATTAACGTGATGTAGCAAACTGCTATCAACTGTATTGAAAAAAAGATGAAATTGAAAGCTATTACTATGGTACCTTACTACAGTAGTTTATCAGTAAGATGTAATTTTGAAAAAACTTAATTTTCAATATTCCAGTTTTTATTATGGGCACTGCTTAAGAGAAGTGGCTAGAATGCTGCAGATGCTTTAGTGTGAGGGAAGAAGTAGGTTTTTATTCTGCTTTTTAGATAACGCTTTCTCATTCAAAGTGAGTTTTGGCATATTTTGGAGAAGTCCTTGAAATGTGGTTTTTGAAAGATAAATAGGTCTGTCATCTTGATTGTTGCTGCATTCTTACAGGTATTACTTCACAAACAAGTAAGGCATTGCTTTCTCTTGCAAGTTTATCATGCATGCTGATCTGTTTTGTATACTACCTGCATATTCTAATATGTAGGTAGTCATCTTTTAAAGATAATTGAGAAGTAAATTTTAGGCTGAAAGTTACCATTCAACTTCTGTTTTACTAAGTAGGTCCTGTTAGGCAAGAGATTTTTTTGTGGTATTGATACAAAAATGTTTTATTTGAACTGCAATATGTGCTTGCAACCCAGTGTCCTGGGCCACATCAAAAAAAGCTTGGCCAGCAGGTCAAGGGAGGTGATT
>NW_009969465.1:0-2066 GCF_000747805.2 Chaetura pelagica | reverse complement strand
CCCTTCCAAGCCAAACCATTTTAAGGTTCTATGATCCTCAAGTCAACCCAACGCCATTACACACTATGATGAACGTAGATGATAAATACAAGAGTTAGTTTAGGAGTGAGTTCAGGAGCTACCAAACTACATAAGATCAAAGAACATTCCTTTGTGACATCTGAATCCCTATACACATGTCACTTCAGTTTCATTTACTAGGGAGGTACTTTGTTTTATCAGTGTTTGTCTCCTGATGTAACTATGGGAGAACTCAGGGTGAAATGTTTGTAATATAAATTAGCACAAGAGACTGCACCTTCTGCATACATTTTGCAGTTAAATGAAAAGAAATATGCATTTTGGGGTCAGACTTCCATAAAGGTCTAGAGGCACAAGTATATTGATGTCTCTCTGGATTGTTCTGGGTGCATATTGACTGCAAGCAGAGCTTTCAATTTTGCAAGCACTCGACATCACCCAAGTTCAGGTAAAAGCTGGATTATGCCACTTATGACACCTCCATGACTGAGGGGCTGGAGAAAAGAAACCTCAAATTGTGTGAAACAGCATGAAAATTGAAATACAGTCTCAAAGCAAACATTTATGTTTAGGTTGATAACTGTAAATAAATGTACATACACAAAGGTGCAAACACACAAAACTGGATACGTTTAACAGAGGCAAGAGAGGAAAGTCCGTAGGAGGAATGTTGGTAGGTTCAGAACATAAACTTTATGTCTAAATTCCAGTTTAGACAAACAGGTTCCTGTTCTCGGATCCTCAAATGCATTTACTTTCTTCTCTGACTTTCTAAAGGATATAGGTTTTAGGTACAGTGACTCCCTATGTAGGTATAAATGTAAGTATAATGAAACTTAATCAACTGACTCTCTATAAGTCATAAAAAATCTAGTTATATATATATCTTCTGAAAAATCTGGAAGATGCAGGACTTGCTTGTGCTTCTGCAACCACATAAACTGAGATGCAAGAATTGCCTGTTATATGCACATATTTTTTCAGGTACCCTATGTCTCATTTCATTTGCTTACAATATAAGCAATTAAAATTATCACCTATTTCAGAAATGTCCTGCTAACCCCATGTTACTCTGGATGCTTTTCACCCACACATTCTCACATGCACGAATCTACATTTTCTGTGCTGAAAGGAAGAGAAAACTTCAGCTTGGGCCTTGTATTAGGATAGGTTGCATTCTGCAGCAGATGAGCTCTCTCACTTCAAGAGTGGGTTTACAAAACCTAAGTGTGTGTGCCAGGATGGTTTAGGCTGTAGCAGCAGGAAAGAGGTTCAGGGGACCTCTGCTTTGCTGCAGTCTCCTTCCTCTCACAAAATAGCATTTTTTCAGTATGGAGGGAAGTATTTATTCCTGCAGAGCCTATCATCCCATCCTTTTTCAACAATGATACTCCCCTGTGGCTGTTTACATTCAGAATCTCTCCCTTTTACATGGCCTGAGTGGAACCAAAGGGCCAGATGTCAACAGAGAATTTGGCTGCTTGTCAGCTCAGGTACCTCAAGACTCTGTACATGTTCAGCATTTTAATGTGTTTTAGCAGCCAGGGTTAGGCATATTTTTCTCTTCATCTAAATCAAAAAATGCTGAAAACATCTTGAAAAATGTTTTGTTATTTTACTTTTGGTTCAGAAATTATGCATTTCTTGGATTTGTGTACTGACAGATAATGAGGGAACATCACACAATATAAGGTAACAATAACACTGAAGTAATGTGAGAAAGTAATTTATCTTTCTGTTTCCACTCTGCCTGTGAGAATCTGAAAATCACTACCATTCCATTTAAATAAATATTTTGGTGGGAAACATTTGTTTGAACATAAAGGACTGAAGAGTTCAGCTATTGACAATATATGCAGAAGTTAGATGGGGAGGGAAGAAAAAGATGGAGTACTGCTACTTATCAGTAATATAAACTGCATCTTTTGAATGTTTTGTCAGTATTAAAATCCTTTCTGTTTATTGATAATCTCTTTGCCAGACATATTTTGTAAGTCTATTGCTCAGAAATAGTATCTCTTTCTTTCCATGTCTCTCTCTCTCTC
>NW_009969464.1:0-2065 GCF_000747805.2 Chaetura pelagica | reverse complement strand
AAAAAAAACAAAACAAAAAACAAACACAAAACAACAAACAGTACAAAAATTACCTTTTATGTGACTACATCATACTGTAGGGTTCGGTCATCTCACCATCATACTTTCTCTTCAAGTCATGCTGTCTGTGAAGGACTTCAAGAAGACATCTAGTCTCTCTGCTTCCCCTAACAAAGAGCAGCTGTTAGGTATTTACCCCATCTCTTCTTCAAAATTCCACAACCTCTATAGGTAAGCTATTCTAACACACCATGAAGTAAAATGTTAGACAATATTTCCGAGTTGAAACCCGAATTCTGTTTTTCAATGGAAATACGTCACCAGGACTTGTCTTTTGGGGGCTACAAGGAACAACTATTTCATTTCACATTTAAGAAATCTTGTATTTGTTTGAAGCCTGTGTGTGATTTAATCTTAGTCTTACAACTTTTAGGTCAGCCAGCTTTAGTTTTCTTCCTGCATTATGTATTTTGTTTTCGTCAAGACTGTCTCTAGTTTGACAATTGTAATACAACACCCCAGCCCTTCATGTGATACAACATCCAAAACTCCAACTCCAGGCTTAACTGTGCTAAGCTATGACTTGTTTTTTTGCAGTTATATGCAGGTTCCAGATTTTTCACTTCACTTTCATATAATTTTTTCAACTGACCTGCCCTATACACCTGTCTTAATATGATTAATCATCCAAAGATCATTTATCTCTTCTTTGATTATCATGGAACATTGATTTCCTTAGATTGAATCTCTAAGTTTCAGAGATGTAAATTAGACTGTATGCATTCTATTTCATATTATTAAAATCTAATTTTTACTCCAGGTTATCTGAAATCAAATAGAGGAATCCAGGTAAAGGCAGCACACGACTAAACCAAGCTTTCACTTGGTGTCTTGTCAACAGTCAGATAAATGTTCTTAATTTCACCCATATTTTGTTTTGAGCTTGCAACAGTTTAATTAAAACAACAGATACAGTTAAAACAGACAAGCTTTTAGATACACAAACATTTCCTCAAACTGAGAACAGCGAAGTAACATCCTTCAATCTAAAAACAAGCTAAAAACATTGTGCTACATGTAACTTAGATTATTTGATCTTTTTTTCAGTGCTTGAGTGGACATTTGACAGCTGGTGATGTGGCAGCTGGGTGCCGATAAGGTTAAAAACTATGTCCTTTCCAGGATGACAGAGAAAATTCTTAACAAAAGAAAAATGTTAAGAATGTACACATTAAGTACTTGAAATAAACTAGTGGTAGGATGATATGTTCAACTATTTTTACATTACAGACCTTACTTAAGAGGTGAGTAGATTTCAGTTAGCAGATGGACTGTGTGCCATAAGAATGTATTGAAAGACACCAGTTTTCCTCTTCATTCTCTTCCCTTTGGTTTTGTTTTGTTTTAAATCTTCTTCTGATATGTGTCAACATTCTCTTGCTCATCTAGGAAGCTGTATGGGGCAGGTTCCGCATTGTTCTATCTGATACTATTTACAATTTTCATCTGTCTTGGGGAGAATAGAATAGTTACTATGCTTCTCAAGGTTATTAATGTTTTTATTATAAGAAAACTGAACTAACTCTTCCACATTTCCTTTTGCTAGGAAAATATATATGACCAAACAGTAAAGACAGTAACCTCACGTCAGACATTTTGATAAATTCATGGTGCAAAATACTCCATTTTCCACTTCTTTCTGTGTCTCTGTCATGTACTTCCATAATTTTTCTAAAGGTTTACGCATTATTCATACCACATTGATGATCCTGCAGTTTCCTCAATCACATCTCCATTAAGAAAATATTGATATTACATTTGCTGCTACTTCATGATAAAAACAAATTCATTAAAAAAAACTTGTTTATGGATCTATAATTTCATATGCCAGATTTTTCAGTTTTTCTATAGTAGCTATCATGTGATCCCCTTGACTCTGAGATCCTGAAACTGCTGTTACCTAAGAGGTAATATTTTTTTTTTATTTTCACATAATCATTTGATGAATTAACCTGACTTTTCCTCATGTTCCAAATCTTTATTCTTACTGAAAAATGAGTCACAT
>NW_009969463.1:0-2063 GCF_000747805.2 Chaetura pelagica | reverse complement strand
TTTTTTTTTTTTTTTTCATTTTTATTGTCCTTTCTGTTTAGTCCTGATGTAATATCATATTTATACAAAAAAATATTTTCTTTTTTCAAAGTTTTCTTTTTTATCAATGTCCCACACTCTAACACTACTTGACAAATACAGGGACAAGGTGTTCATCAATCCTCTGTAACAAATGAACATGTGATGTTTAAGTAAACAGAGTGGACATTCAATGGACTGTTCTATATTTCTCTTCTGTCATTGATTATAAATGGCTCTTTATAAAGAAGCAGAGGAAAAAAAAAATTATATGAGATGGCAGGCTAATTCAGCCTCTGCCTAGAAAGGCAACTATGTCATACACCCTGCTTATGCCTCCCATCTCAAGGTATGCTTCAGAAGTAAATGAAATATGAAAAATTAAATGGAGATTACTTAGGGAAAAGCAAAGTTGGTAAGATCCAAATAAAAAGTCATCCCTCTACTTCACCCTCTGCCACTAATGAAGGTAGAGTCAACATAGCAAGAAATTGGATTTCTGACCCTGCTCCCTTTGGAGTCAGTGACAAAGTTCCCATTAATTTCTACAGAACTAGGCTCAGATTTTTAATTTGCAGTGTCTATTTCACAGTGGAATGTATATATTGTCTCAGCAGCACACCTTTGTGCTGCCAAATTCCATTGAGATGCTCTGCACTGTCATTCATCAGAGTGGGTTTGGCTTATCTAAGCCTTTTTAACTGTTAGCTAAACATGCAGATTGGCTGCTTTTGAAATGCCAGATTTTAAGACTTTTCTCCCTCTTTTCTCCTTCTATTCTGGTAAAATACCTGATGTTCTCTGTGCCTTCTTAGCAAAACAAACAAGATTTTAAAGCATATTCAGTGTATTGATTGAGTCCTCAAATAATCAGAGGAAATGTCCTTCTCCTTCCCAAAGACAGGTCCTTGCTGAGCTCAAGACCTTGTCTATATACAAGTGTTGTATAAGTTTCAGTGACTCAAACTCAGATCAACCATGTTAAAGAAGTGTGAACTCTCCCATTAAGTGCATTTGAACAAGTTTAAATTGTCTTAAACTGCTTTAGCTTGTGGCCCTTGGTAAATGAAGCAAAGCAATTAAAATAAGAGAGAAACTGGTTGAAGTACATCATGTTAAACTAGTATAACTTTTCTTGCACAGGTAGCACTTAAGAGACATTTCAGGAACAAATAGAAACTTATTTGAGAGACTGCAACTTATGAATATAGCAGAAGATCCTAATTAATTTTGCAACTCCATGTGCTGAGGTATCTAAGCTTTATTGTCTGAAGAGCAGGATACAGTGAATGGACCTGAACTCATACACAAAGTTTGGGGAAAAGGTAAACAGAATCTGATTAATACCTTCTTTACCTCTTATCTGTTTCAAAAAGGAAGAAATATGTTCCAAGACAGATGGGCTTTCAGTTAAGGCACTTGTCTGAGGTTTATTCCCATCATCACCTCACGTTCCTTTTACTAGGGAAGGCATTTAGGCCCAGATGAAGAGTAGGTCTTGCAGATGCTTCACTTGCCCCAGGAATTGGATCCACAGAGCTTCCTGGAGTCCCTGAAAGCCCAGGTACTATGGTTGAGCTCTTGGTAGCTAGCAAAGAGGAGCTAGCTCAACTTCTGCCCCTTCTGCAGCAATTTAACACCTTGAATCAGAGCTGCTCTTGGGGTGCTGCCATCTACAATGATTTCATAGTACTGTCCAGCTAAAAAAACTACACACTTTGGGGGAGGAGGAAAAGGCTTCTAGCTTGTGCTCAGGATGTCTATGCTATAAACATTTATAACAGGGAGAGAGCACACTGGCTTTTGGCTCCATGCTGAAGAGCGACCATTATTTTACATTGAATAGTCACAGGATAATGAAAAAAATAGATAGAAAATCTGGAGCAAGTGTATCCCACTCTATGCTGGAACCAGCCAATAATAAATAAAATAAAAAACAGATTCTTTGAGGATTAAGAGTTGAACTTTGAGTCCTGTCTTTTATGTATAACTAGGTCTGTAAAGGATGGGGATGCCAAAGGCCAAAGAAAAGGGATTCATGAAGA
>NW_009969462.1:0-2055 GCF_000747805.2 Chaetura pelagica | reverse complement strand
TTTTATTTCAGAACTGAAAGGATGAAGAATCAGCTTACCTAGCTTTTAGAAGGTTGCATTTGGCAAAAAAAAAAATAAAAATCAGATGTGCATACTGGGAAAGGTTACTATAACTCACATTGTTTGTGAATCTAGCAGATTATCCTCAAAAACATCTTCCATCAAAGGGATAATGCAGGTGTCACAACTATTAGTATAAGGAATCAAACCACTTTACAGGGCAACACAAAACAATAACATTCTAGGCAACCAGAATTCTGCTGATTAATTTGGATATGAGACTTAAAAAGGAACCCAGCCCTATTGGAGATTTCTAGTCCATTTCCACTAGTAAGCTGAAAGAAAAAATGATGGATATTCTGTCTCTACTAAGCAAATGGAATTCTGTAAAACCTCTGATGCAAAACAATGTCCACTGAGATAATGACAAGAACAGTCTCTTACTAGTTTCTGACCTATGTTGAGAGGCATATGGATTGAGAAGACAGAAAACAAAACAAGGATGTTGCAAACTTGAATTCTGTTCCAAGATTTCACATAAATCTTCTGAACTAACTTGGACAACTCATATCACATGCCTTTCATTCCCTTATGAACATTTTACCTGTTCTATGTAGTTAGATAACATTCCCTGTGAGACAAAGGCTTTTATTGTGTGTTTGTACAAAACACAGCCCTCTAAGCACCACGGCTAAAATTAAAGTCTCTAGGTACAATAAATAAACATGAGTATGTTGAGCCAAAGTAAGATAAACAAGAAGTGAGATTGTACATGACAGTATAAGCAAGTGAAGAAAATAGACTCTTTGGATTTGGCACTGTCTGGGTGTTTAATGTAATACTGAGTTGAGGTACATAGCATAGTTTTGATTCTTACTATTAACATCAGAATGAAGTTAGAGGGCAAGTTCAGGATTTTTTAAGATAAGATCTGCCTTGCAAAACATAATTGAATTTGTTGTAGCAATTATTCTTAAATGGAGAGTCACAATTTTCTCTATGATTATGTTACAAGGTAAGAAAGATATTTGAATAACAGTGCACCTAATTGTCCTTTCACACAAGTGAAAGTTCTCATAAAGCCGACAGTTACATGAGTGAAAGCTGAAAATGTAGGCCTTGTAAGATATGGCAACTAATCTTACTGTTAGAGATACCTGGTTAATTAAAATGTCCTTTTAAAAATAATGGGGAGATCACTCCTCCCACATCACAAGAAAAATAAACTTTAACTTATTGGAAGACAGTTTCGTTGCATCAGAGGAGTAAAACTCTTGTTTTTCAATATTATTTGTTGATCTCTCAGATTTCCCAGGTTCTAGTTAGCAAATGTTTGGAGATAAGAATCTGACCTTGGGTGCTGTTTTTTCCATTGGAGACAAGTCTATGCAATGAGCAACAGATCTGAAGAGTTTGTGGTAAGGCTGTGGTGCTGAAAAGGAATAGTGCACCATGTTGCAACAGGTGGATTTTCCTGAGTACTTAAAGTTTCTTGCTCATTTATTATGTCTTGTTATACCTCAGAAGATGTAACAAAGACATGAATAACTGAAGCCAGGTTATTAGTTCAGTGAGATAAGTCTCCACAAGAATTCCCAGGAGGTTTTACTCACACTGCTCAGGGTTCCGGATGCTTGCAGGGACTCTCATAAGTCAAAGATAAATTGTTCAAGTGTGAGTGTAAACCTCTAACCAAAGCAGAAAGCATTGCAGCTTCTCTAAAATGGATTCCTACAAGCTTCATCATCTCCTCTCTTTTGCTCTGATTTGCAATAGGGTATTTGTCCTATAAAGACAGACATTTTTCAAGCACAGAGCCATGTCAGTAATGGTAATGTGTATGTATATATGTGGTTTAAAACAGGAAGCATAGCAGTGAAACATTTGCTTATTGATGTTCAAGACCACATCACCTGTTTCATTTGCTGGAAGTATGTAGATATTGCCTAGGACCAGGGGAAAAGTGATCGGATTTCATAACAAAAACAACTGTTAATAAATAAGTAGCTTCTCACTATTATTCTTCCCTGGAGGTTTTTAAGGCCATGTTGGATG
>NW_009969461.1:0-2065 GCF_000747805.2 Chaetura pelagica | reverse complement strand
AAAAAAAAAAGAATAGAAATTGGTGTCTTAAATAAAAATAAGATGCCATTTTTAGGGACTCCAGTGGAAGTCAGCTTGACAATTACGTCACATTTCCATACATTTAGAGAAAGCCAGTGAAAGTATAAGTTTTGCAAGCTCTGAAATGACTAAAACCCATTAATTTGAAGCTTCTGTGCAAGATTCTTCCAGAAGAAATCAGCCTGATGCTTTTAATCCTTAATGGAAAGAATGTAATAGAAAGGAATAAAACAATTATTGAGTACTCATCCTATGACCCTCTGAAAATACAAACTGAAGAGTTGTGTGATCTTCCACTTCTTAAATGGATCTCTGAAATGTGATGCAAAGGACTTCTTGAAAGTAAAACATAGGTTATTCCTTCATTTATTCTGTAAAACAGTTTACTACTTGCTTATTTCTGTAAATAAAATATAGACAGATTGTTTGTCTGAGGAGTACCATGCATTATTTCAAGGCATAAAGTCTAACAGTATTAATTATAAATGTCACCTTAAATTAATAATAGGCCTAACAATAATGGTAAGCAACCAAGTATTTAATATACTTCTGCATTTCAAAGGAGTGTAATGCATCACTACATAGGTTACTACCTTTCACAGTAATTTAACATCGACCAAGATTATATACATTATAACAGCTATGGAACTAATGTAATTGTATCATAGTTTTAGTGCAACCACAATACCTAGGCTTAGAGGATAATTTAAATGATAGTTTGTTTGCACATTATGAATATTCCAGCCCTCCTTTTGTCATTTGAATTTACTATAGAAAAGCCTTTATGTTTAAGAAGTCTTCAAACACACATGGAATTTTTCTTCATATCATAAGTCTTATTTTCCAGAGCTTAATACTGAGCAGTGTAGCACTCAACATAACCTATTATGCTTGATTTCTTATATGAAGTTTCTTTTAACATTTCAATACATGACTGGTTAGAATGTGCAAATTATAACTTGCAGCAGAGTGTTTTGAGGGAATAACATTTGTCTTAGGAACAATGTGGTCTCGCTGTATTTCCAAAGCTGAATGCAACATTGAGCTATCTGCCCCAAGAGTGTTCATTCAACACCAGGAGCTATGCTATGGTAGAGGTCAGAGCAGTAGAAGTTCCCCTTGTTATAAAGAGACAGCACAGCTATTTAACTGCACTTCAATAAAGTGCTGAAATTCTATTCTCAGGGTTTATGTTCTTCATTTACAGGGAAAATTAGTATGTTTAACATCCAAAGATAAGAAGTCATATTCATCTAGTTACTTGAAGACATAAACCAAGGTCCAATTAATCAAATTGAAAAGTTCCGTACATAAAAATGTTTCTTAGCTGTCTGACGGTTAATTTTTGTGTCTTCCTGTCAAGTACCTCTGTAAGCTCCTGTCAGAAACGAGTTATTGAGTCAGGTAGATGGATCAGTGGCCCTTCATACTCTAATGTTTGTAATAATATAAGGGTATGAATCCCTTCATGCAATGTTAATTTTTAGAGTTAAATGTCAAACCTAAACTAATCATCTAGGGTCCTGTAATCCCTGAAGCTAAGACCCTTGAAGGCAAATTACAAACTCCCAAAGGCAATTAATTGCCACTGCCTTTGATATCTATTCTGGGATATACAGAAATAACCTCTGGAAGAATGTGTCTCTTCATTCTCTATGAAGAAAACGAAGACAAGACATTTCATTTTTGATGGCCATATTTACATAAAAGTAATCTCAGACTTAATCAATTACTAAATATAAATCTTTCTATCACTTGGAGAAGGAAATACTTCATAGTAATGAATACAACAAGTTTTCATAAGGACATTGGGTACAAACAAGAGCCAGCAGGTTTGAGATCATTCTCAGTTCTCACATATATGAAATTTGTTTTGTACAAGTCAGTAATATCTCTTTTCCACATTTTCAAGTTACATTGGGCATCTCCAAGAAGACAGTTGCACTTTGAGATTTCTAAAAAGTAGATTTAGTTGTATTAAATTCCCAATAAGAACATATGTATGTTAATTTTCAACACAAGAGAAGCAGCATGCTTTTTTTTT
>NW_009969460.1:0-2063 GCF_000747805.2 Chaetura pelagica | reverse complement strand
AGATTAGATTAGAAAGACAAGGGAATACTTTGGAGTAACATACCTAAAATACAAAAAAATGAGCAATGCTTAAGCAGTGTCTATAATTTCAGTGATACTTCAGAATTCTCTTCCTCTTTAGAATGCAGTCAGTTCAGAAATACAAAGACATTGGCTCAGGATGGGAGCTACAAAAGGACAAACAGTGCAATGAGATTAGTAGCTCCGCTCACGCACATGCAGATATTCACATTCTTTAATGCTAGAACATCTTTTATCAATACCCTGTGATGGAAAGTGAATATTAAGAGTGGAATTTAATGAAAGGAACTGAAGCCCAGAGAGGTCAGGGTGAGGGGAATTCTACAGCACTGGGGATATTTAGGTGTTCTACACCCCATTCTAAAGGTGGCCCACAGTTCTCCAAAACACAGAAGAAAAAACATGGCCAAGTTTCACAGCACTGCTCTCTACTCATCACGGCAATTTTCTAAGCCAGCACAAAGAATATTTGTTTGATGTGAATAGGAATGTTTTTGCAACACTGATATCCTGCAACTTTGGTACAAGATGCCAAACATTTCCTGTGACAAGTAGTCAATGAGGTCAATGCCCAATGTTGAATCAAGTTGTGTTGCAATCCACTCTCCCTTCAGAATGACTTCACCATCTTCATGTGTCCAGTCACAGAATGGCCCTCAAAGCAAGCAGCAACCTTTCTCTTTCTAAACTTAACTGAAGTATTTACTTAAATACCTGGACCTGCCATGCTCACCACTATCCCAGATTGGGATTAATAACTTAATAACTTTTACAGGATTTCTAATCCTAACAGGATTTATGGGAACTTTCCTGAGCTCCCACATTCAGTGATGCCGGTGGCAACGTTCTACTGCTGAGAAACTTTGAGAAGGGATTTGCGGTACTGATCTGAGCTCTCACTGTTCCTGTAGAAATTATTTTGTTCACCTTGATGACACTGACAGCACAGCTCTAGGAAATTATTAATTTTTGGATTACAGCTATGGAAGAGAGGAACTCTAAATTCCCAACTATAAATGAAGCAGTGGATTGGTGTACACCTCATGTTCCCTGTCAGCAGCCAGCCACCCTGTCTGTTCCCAATCTCTAGCATTGGAACCCCAATGATCCAAACTGAGGTTCATTGAACCCTTGCCATTCCATGGAGTTTTCAGAGGACAATGCCTTTCGTGCTGGAGTGCCACTCACCACTTGGGAGACATACAAGAGTCAAAAGAAAACTACAAAAATTCCTAGGACTGGAACTAGGGAAAGTACTGAATCATACAGAATCACACTTTTGTAACTATTTAATGCTAAAGATCCTTATTCTCTGATCAAGATTTTCTGCAGCATTTGGTTGTAAATGAGCCTGTAATGTGAAGATACTAAACCACAACTGAGATGCTGAATCACGTACTCACTACACATTCCTTTTCCTGTAGAACTAAGCTCTGAAGAAAGCATCTGTGAGAGAATTTTTGTTTCAACCAGTGTGAAAGAACATGAGAAAGCAGCAATTTTTGTATTTTCAATGTGTGAAGGAAACACATCTCCTCTTCTGTTCTGATAATACACTATGTATTCACTGGTCTGAAACCATATGATGTGTATATCACCTAAGCAAGCACTTAAGTTTTGAGAGATTTGACAAAACGGTCACGTTCTCTTACATGTTCTCTTACATCTGGTTGACATTTTCAGTCCAAGAACCCTCTCCCCCTCCAGTGTCTATTATTACTCTTTGAGAAATTACAAGGACTTGAAAGAAAAATGATTATATCCTTGTCTGAAATCTCTTTATAATAAGGAGGCAGAAGATGTGGGAAAATACAAGACTTTTCCTACTCTAGGCATTTATTTAAAATCAGTGGTGGCAGGCCAAGCATGATGTGGCAAAAAGAACCAATTAAATGTTACTCATTTGTACTTTGAGTTTTAAATGTTGAAGTTTCATGAAGTTTGCATATCCACTGTTACAATTATGTAATAAAGTTCTAATGATCCTGGTCTCCTGAGCAAGTCTTACCAAAAAAAATTCTTTCGCCTTATTTCTCCTTCTT
>NW_009969459.1:0-2061 GCF_000747805.2 Chaetura pelagica | reverse complement strand
AAAGTCTTTCCAGGAAGGTTTTCATGGCATTATAAACCATATTTTTTCCAAGTCTATATGTACACAATACTGAGATCTGTGTAATGCAGAAAAACAAGGTATGTGGGGAAAACACATGAAAGAAGCATGGCAACGTGTTTATTTATAGGAAGTTCATCATGGTAAGGCTGGAATATTGAATAGCAAAGGAGTAGGAAATGCACAGGCTGAACATGGAAATGTGATCTGAGAATATCTTGTCAGTGTCACTTGGGGTCTGGATTTAGACAGACGTTCTAAAGGTTCCTACTTAGTAATTAAAAAATGTGTTCAGATACACCAGGCTGACAACTGACTGCCATGTTTTTTATCCAAGTATTATCATGCACCTTGGGGAACTCTGTCCAGTGTAAAGAACCTCCTGGCTGTTTGGACCCGAAAGAGAAATATAAAGGGCTCATGTTCAGTCTGCTGTGCTGTGCTATGCAAGGTAGTTGTGGAGAAAGATGAGAAGAAGGTCCACATATTTACAGTCTTATGGTGGTGTTAGACAAAGTCAGTAGCTTTGAACTCACTTAAAAAGTTTTAATTGGTGAAAATGTAAGGCCAATATGAAATCTGTACGCCTGCATATGTCTCAAATAACCTCTCTATTTAAAAATATTAGCGATGTGCAGCGTGGTGTCACTTACTTTGAAGCTGTCTGACATTTTGCATTATACAGATTTTTAGTTTTGCCAGCTTTCACAAGTCTGAAATTTTCCATAAGGGGTATTTGCTGCAAACTGAACTTTTGGGGAAGATTCCAGACACAGTTTTTTCACCTTCCTGAAATGCACTTTTTTTTTTCCCCCCTTATTAAAAAAAAAGCAAAACACCAACAAACCACCAAAGCAAAACAAAAAAACAAGCAACCTCAAAAGTTATAGAAATAAACTAAATTTGAAGAAAACTTAAGATCTTAAACAGCAGGGTGGTCCTTGTGTTGAGCAGGGGCTCCTGCCATCCTCTGGAGAACTGACAAGTTACTTGGCTGCATTAAAATCTTCGAAAGATCTTGTTTTACAAATTTTCAGTAGACTTCTTAATACTTAGTTGCTAAAGGTGGGGTTTCCCAAGCAATTTTACTTCTAGCACTTCCTTTTTAAGTGCTGTGCAAGCTTGAAGGAATTTTTAATTGGGTAGGGAAGTTAGTTATTTATTCTACCATTTCAAATAACATCTTACTGGTTTAAATGGTATGGGGGGAAAAACGTAAGCAAAACAAAACAAATCCAAGATTTACCTCATAATTCTGTAGGCTCACATTTCATTTGCCTTAATTGTCCACAAGTATAAGATACCTCCTCCGAAGTTGTTCGTGATTACATGTAATGAAGGTGAAAGGACAAGTAAATATTCAACCCGATGCGTTGCTGGAAGTCAGCACAGATTTATCTTGAAAACAAAAGGCTAGAACAAATTTGAAGAGTTAAAAGGTATTTCTGTTTTCTCTTCTTGGCTAAAAAAGTTGTAACTGGCCCCGAGGGCTATCTGCTTCAGTAACTACATGAGCATTGTATTTTGAAATAGGACTGTGCCAGTCCCTCCCAGTTTCTTTAATAAATAGCTTAACAA
Organism: Chaetura pelagica; assembly: GCF_000747805.2. Lineage (NCBI taxonomy): Eukaryota > Metazoa > Chordata > Aves > Apodiformes > Apodidae > Chaetura > Chaetura pelagica. The sequence continues at coordinate 465 of NW_009969459.1, read as the reverse complement.
GACAGCAGGCATTACAAAACAAACCATTACATTGAGGGTGAAAACTTCTATTCAGTGAGACTTGAATAGGAACAGAATTTGCTTCTACAGTAGCATTAAAGACAACGATCATTTTTAGGGATGTATTTGTCAGTTGAGAAGCAAAACTCCCATAGCTCCATTAACTGTGCTCTGGGTGAGCCACGAGGCTACTTTGAAACACTCAGGTCAAAGATCCTACATAAAACTGGAAACTGAGTTCCTCTGGCATAGAAATGAGGAATCTTTTTTCTAATCTTTACACAAAAGTATATGTTACGTCTCAAAAATGTCATGCAGGATTGGACCAACAGGACTCAAATTAAGAGCGGAGCAAAGTAAGAAGCAAAACAAAGGAAGCAAAAAATAAATCTGAACTCTTAAAAAGAAAGGCTTCTCTGAAGAAGCCTCTCATCTCTCCCTGTCCTCACCTGGCTGGAGGTGTGG
>NW_009969458.1:0-2058 GCF_000747805.2 Chaetura pelagica | reverse complement strand
AGTAGGAGCACTCTGAAAGCTGTTTCTAAAAAGGCAAAGTGCTGACACCACTGTGGATGACAGAGCATCCAACGTCAACCACTTGCAGAGGCAAAAATCCCTGCATTGCTAACTCGGTACAACACACATCACCAGCAGAGTTTGGGGCTGTCAGATGTTCAACAGCTTGAAAAGAGATGCTCACCTTGTAAACCACCAAAATGTCAGTCTTGACAGGAAGCCTGAAGTTAATTCTGGACATGGATTCTATAGTAAAATTATGGGAGAGATAAAACCAAACTAAATAAAGCAAGACATTTACCATTTCTGTAGTAAGACAGTCTATTTTGATCAGTTTTGGTTTATTATATGGTATATTACATGTATGTACCTAGATCATAAAATTGATTTCTTTCCTTTCCCATGTGACACAGAACTCCCTTTATCTTTAAAAATTGCTTCATATACTGCCCTTAAATCACACTTTATATAAAGTTAAATGTCATTCTGTAGTTTCTGAAATGTTTATTTTAAAGAATGAGCTCTACTTCTTTCTCAGCTTGCTTCAAACATAAATCCAACTATAGAGACCATTTTATGAATTGGAGAAGAAATTTAACCTGTGACACCACTAAGATCATCTGTTATTATTGGTTTTCCACATCTATTCTCAACAAATATAGAACTCATTTATTAAGACAATTCTTACAGACATTAGCTAACTCTAAATGAATGTTAAGCAAGGAGACCACTACAAAACCCACTCTTGAAATAATATTACACTTCATTGTTCATAAATGTAATTAAAGGGCAGTGAAGCAGCAAGTAGGAAAGCTGCTTTCAATACACAGCTCTAGTCTTTACTATAATAGAAGGAGGTTTCAAACCCCAATATTACTCTCCATACCCCATGTTTCTTAAGGGGATCATGATATAATCTGTCAAATGCAAATAAAGCAAAAGAAAAATACTTACAGGATTTGCATTAACTGGGGAAAAAAATGGAGGCTTTTCTTTAAAACATGAAAGGATCAACTCGATGATTATTAAAGCAAAGTAGATGTAAAATGTTGCAAACCTGAACCTTTCATTTACATGGTCCTAGAAGGAAAGAGAGACAGTGAATGATTGTTTTATTGTACTTCCCAGCCTCCCAACACACACACAGATGCACACACACTCTGTCACTCTCTCTCTGACTTTTTCACAGCTTATTTTGGCAATTCCTTTCTTCCTCTACCACTGAATATTGCAAAGTAGTTGCTAGCAGGAATTAGCTTACAAAAGTATGCACGTACTCTGTAAAGTGCCTAAGAACATGCTTATCCCCAAGCTTTCCATTAAATTATGTCTAGTTCAAAGTGCTTATACATCTTCACTGCATGCAGACACCCTCTGGAATCAGGGCTACATGACATCCTTTAAGATCACTTCCAGAGGTTCTTGCAAGTCTTAAGCATAGGAATTGTCAACCCAGATCAGAGAACATCCATTTACTTCAGTAACTTCTCACTGACAAGCAGTGTTAAATAGTTTCAGAAGAAGCTACAAAAAACACTATATTGCATAATGACAGTTCCATCTGCTCTAGAGATACTTCCTTTCTTACTCATACAAGACTCCAGTTGACTCCAAACTTCTTGCTGTGAGGGTATGTCCCCTACACAGCTCTTTCATACCTAATGTAGTTGAGAATGTTCTCATTGTTTGCTTAAAATGCTTAAACCTTAAGCACAAGAGAAAGAATATCTGGTCCTTGGCAGTTGCAAGCACAGGAGAAATGTTACCTGTGCCCCTTCCAAGGCTCTGCATCCATCATTTTAAGTTGACTATGGTCAAACATTAATATTCCAATATTTCCACTTATTCACCACTGCTACAGCTTTAAAGTTGATTTAAGTGGTGTTTGAAAGGGTCTCACCAGGATTGCAGCTATTTTCTGAAGTTCTGCACAGATTGTCATTTAAGGTTTAAGTCCATCTTCACTGGAATATTTACAGCAGCCTGGGATAGCAAAATCCTTGCTAGAAGGATAAGACAAGGCTGCTAAGAGTTTCAAAAAAAGGCAGTACAAAAAAA
>NW_009969457.1:0-2057 GCF_000747805.2 Chaetura pelagica | reverse complement strand
ACCTTAGTTGTCATTGCTCTTGTAGTAAAGAAGACATTTATGTTCCATTAAAAGATGGTTATGGCAGTGGTACAGATCTGAGGAAAGCATGCTTCTGGATTAGACTGGTGCAGAAGGTTGTGTCTAAGCTGGAATCCATGCAGAATAGAGCCTACTGTCTGGGAACCTTTCTTAATTCCCTTGGCACAGCAGAGGATGAATTCTTCAGCAGTCCATTAAATAGTCCTTGCTGTGGTCCCTGGCTGCTTTCACACCAGGCCTCTGGCAGCAGGCAGTTCAGGGGGGCTGTTTCTCGCTTGCAGTTGGGACAAGTTGCTATTCCACCCTCCTCACCCACCTTCACTGATGGAGCTCAGTGCTGGGTGGTAGACTGCACCTGGTGGCATCCAGAGACTGAGAGGGCTGAAAAAGCACTATTTCAGACACCTTCCCTAACCCCCATTATAACCATTATATTGTCTTTCTTTCACAACCTTCCCTCTTGTATCCGTAACACTGTTTTTCATAGCTGTTGCTGTCAACACTTGTTGTTGAAGCTCCTGCTCTGCTTTTAAAGTTCAAGTTCCTTGAACACAGCTTCTCCAGGGAGCTATGTTCAGAATTCATTCCAGCAACAGGAAGTCATTCTATGATGGAGATTATATGTAGAACTGAGTTGTGCACACCCTGCTTGAGGGAAAGCAAAGGCTCATATTACCTGTCTGTGGAGGGGAGAATAATTTGGGCTTTTAACCATTTGATGCAAGTTGCTGATGCTGATGACCTTCCCAGGAGCTCTTGTAGAAGCCTGCATTGAACTATCTTCTGGAAAAAATCTCCTGTTCTTGTGTTGAAAATACTAGGCCTTTGTTATAAGCCTATGTCCTATGGAGGGTTGTGATTAAAATAACATTCTTCTTCAGCCTGGTTTCCTGGAAACAATGTAGCTGTTGGTTTCACTGTCTTAGAAGTGGTGGCCCAGAGCTGTGGTGAGGGTTTCAGACCCTGAGGAGAATGGATAGTTGAGATGTGAACTGTGGCAGCCTTAAGTGAGCAGTTCAGCTTAAATAGCATCCCAGGAACATGTCTACACCAAGTACAAAGCAGGTGTGTACAAATCATTCAGATAATACTGAGCTGAATCAAATGTGTACATGCACAGTCCTTGGAATAGTCTGATGCTGAAAAGTAAGAACAGGGAAAGGTGAGTGAGTCAGGTTACCTTTTTTCTGCTGGACTGGCTAGAGAGGGGATGCTTCAGTCCTTCCATCCAGCACTGACCTTCTGTCTACCCTGATGTATTTGAACAGTCCCCACACAACCCTCACACTTTTCAGCTCCAGCAACCCTGTGATATTGAGGAAAACTTGTGAATTGCTTAAGCAGCAGTGGTGGTTACTGCTCTCAGATAAAGCTTCAGTGCAGCAAACTCTTGTTGGGAGCACAGAAAGAAAATCCAAGAGCCCTCTCCCCAAGACTCTGAGCTGTAGATAGCAGGGTCTTCTGTGCAACTAAAAGATCTGGAGTTGCTTGAGAGACCCTGGAACATGTGACTGTCCATGTGTAACAGACTTTAGTGATAACTACTGCTTCTCATATGAAATAATGGACAGATTCTGTAGAAATCCAGACATGAGTCTACAAAGTGCTGCAACCAAAGTTTGCCATTCAGTTGACTTTCTGGAAAAAAAGAGTTGAGAGATGGGTGAGGACTTCAGAGTTGCCTTTACCACGTTAGCTCAGAAGTGTCCCATTTGCCATCTTGCAAGAGGAGCTCCAACATATAAGCCCCCTTCATACGGGTTCACAAAATCATTAGGGAAACCAGGCTTGAAACAGTCTTTGAAACCTGCAAGCCTATCAAGATTAAGGATATCTATTGATAAAAGTATCTGCTCTTTTGTCGATAGGGAAAAAATAGTGCTATAACCACAGCAGTGATTACCTGTCTCAGACTTTGCTGTTCTATAGAGACTGTCTGCTAGGATCAAGCACCCCACTGAAGTCCTGAACTGTGACAAGTAGTCTGCAGTTTTGCATTACATATTATCTTGTCTCTTTGTAATCTTGTTTCCAGT
>NW_009969456.1:0-2059 GCF_000747805.2 Chaetura pelagica | reverse complement strand
GCTGAAATGGGGTCCTGGGCCATGGGCAGGGCAGTGGGAGAGGCCTCAGGTGAAGTTTATTGACACCAGTAAGACGTCTTGGTACACTTGGGATCCTGACACATTTTTTCACTCCAGGATGACTCATGTAGAGGGGCTGTCTAGTTTTACGAGAAGGAGGAAATACAGGTGGTTTCAGCTGCAGGAAATACAGAGTACTTTGCCTCTACTTATGACTTTGCAGTTAGGTAGATAAAGGTAACCAATGCATTCCTCATTGCATTGTCATTAAACCCTTTATTCACTAGAAGTATCTGGTTGTCTCTGTTTCTACCTCCGTGGCCGAAGTATTTGCAGGCTCTGACTCCTTCCCATGTTTTTGTGAACTGGGACATGGCAGTCCAGCCACCTCTGATTCCTAGTGTTCTGGTTGATGCGTGTTCTGGGTAGTGGGGATTCAGGCTTCCAGTTGAGGTGTTTAGGGACAAGACAGCAGGCAGGCTGAAAAACAAGTACAGTCAAGGGATTTATTAACCACAGGCACTTTGCTCTTTACATACACTAGGGAGCTATACATATCCCTGAAATAACGCAGGTCCATAAAGTACCTTTTGTGGAAGTCTGTGGCAGAGACAAATATAGAATCTGTTTATTCTTGGAAACATTCAGCTGTGGAATGATCCTTTCTCTTCTGGAAGATATAAATCTACCACACACTTTACAAATTCTGCAGAAAAAGAAACAAGGATGAGGAGCCACCAGTCTCCTCGGGAAGGCATCTCTGAGTAGTATCTTGTGTGCACTGCATGAGGTACAGGGTCTTTGCAAACCAATGGTATGTATTCCTGCAGTGAAGGATTATATTGTAGAGCAAATCCATGGTAGTGCAAGGGAGATGAAAACCAGGTAATGCAAGCAACTGCACCGTTTCCTAGTTCTTTTCTGCAGTCTCAGATTGTTCTCTTTCTCCATGGCAGGTTTGTTGTGTGCTATTTCACAGGGCTTAGAAGGCAAATAGAAAATGCTTCACAGTATGAGGCCTCTTTGTTGAATTTTTAAACACTAGGAAGCAACTTCACGAATATGTTAATGACATTGATGCCTGTGTAAGCCATTTGAAGCCTTTAGATTAATTGGAAGCATTCCCATTCTTCCTGTGTGCCCTCACCAGAGTGGAGGGAGTTAGTTTGTTCATGTCATTTTTGCTACAGCAGGAGAATGATGAGATAGATCATCTGAAGGGGACCATATCCTGGTGGGTTTCATTCCTTCTGCCTTGTGTAGACATCTTCCTGTTCACCCCAACCTTATTTTCTTAGCTCTGAAATTCAGTCCTTAAGATCCCTGTCCTTCTCTACCCTCCTTCCCCTGTGTTTTTTTTTAGAAAAAGGTATTCTTTTATAGCAGGCTATTCCCTGCTAAGCTTCAAACTTCTGTACCCAAATACAGGGATATAAAGGTTTTCAAAGAAAAACCTGCATTCACCTGCATTTTTTAACACAAGTAACATGACAGCAGAGTTGGCTTTTCCTTTCTTAAAGCAGATGTTCAGCTGGAAAATTTAAGTTATGGGGTTACAGATCTGGCAAAGTATTCAGAACTAAAATGACACCATGGAATGGGAATTGTCAGACAATGTTAATTATAGGTGTGGCAAGCAGCTGTAACAACCAACATGGCAATTTCTGCTGTCTCTCTCTCTGTTTTGCAATTTAATGCTCTTACACTCTGTTGGCTAATTTTAGAGCCAACGCACACTAGCAATTCACAACCAGGTAATGTTTGTAACCATCTGGAACAGAGGTTATCTTAAAATGGTAAGCAGAGGAAGCACTTTTCCATGTGGTTGTGATGCTGTCTGTTCCTTACCTCACTAATGACTGGAATTTAGGGAAAGCAATCATTAGAGGGAGGAGAGGAAGGAAACCCTGGGGCAGAAGGTGGAGCAGGACGGAGCACCAGAGCGTCAGAGCCAAGAGAGTCAGTAGGTGCACAGACAAAATAGGACCAAAGACTTACAGTGAGCAAGAAGCAGAGTCAGTGTGGATAGAGCACTGGAACAAGCTCCCCAGGGCAGTGG
>NW_009969455.1:0-2056 GCF_000747805.2 Chaetura pelagica | reverse complement strand
CTCCCTTGAACTGAGGAGCCCAGAACTGGACAATATTGACTTCATTGTCACTTGTGAGGCTGGAATATTTTACACTGCCCTCCCTTCTGGTAAGCACACTTTCCCAGGTGTGGGTTACATTAGTGATGGAGAACTTTTATAAAGCTTAACATCAAGAAGGCTGCTCATAGGCTACTGTAAAAGGATTTTCCAGTTTTTGTGACAATTATGATATTATTCATCATTCTAACAACATATTGAACATAAAGGAAATCTTTCTCACAGTCTCAATAACATTTTCCATACTATTCCCCATCTAACTGCATACAGGTGCATGTTTTCAGCCACTCTCCACAGTTCCTTAACAATCATTACAAATCCCACTTATCTAAACTAGTGATTAAAACCTTTAAGGGGAAGCTGTTTAATTAAAAGTAAAGTAGACATTCATTGTGTGTTCAGTGTGCCAATTTTGCTATGAACTAAGAACCTTGCCTAATCAAATTTTGTAATTCTTTTATATATTACTACTACAATACGATAAAGCAAAAGAATCATAACAGCTAATTCAAAACTCCTGTGTGCATTTCTAACATTAGCTGGGCCAAGTTTTCAAAACCAGGACTGGATTTTTACCTGGTCCACAAAGTCTGTAGGAATATACTTCTATTTTTCCCATCAACCCTAACGAAACCAAAATGACACCTGCGGAATTCACGATCATGATTCATTGACATATATTTATCTAAATCTGTCCAAAAGTCTTTGTTTTCAGTGGAATCAATCCAGATGTATAAAGTCATTCTGTATGGAGTATTTTCTACAGCTTACACACTTTTTGGATATATTTTCTCATATATATACGTATATATGTATGCATACATGACCTTCATGCTAATCACCCTCACAGCACTGTAAACCAGAAATAACTCCACTGCTATGTATACCTTTACACCACAAGTGATGTAAAACCAAATGGCTTGAATCAGGGATGTTTGTGCTCTCCCAGTAAAGCCATGATGAATGGGTCACTTAAAACATGACTAGAACAGGAGTATGACCGCAGTGCCTTGCAAGGCACAGGACAACTGACAGTGACATGAGAACACACCTCTCTTGTTCAGTTTTTTCTCGTTATTACTTTAATGCTGACATCTGACCTCTTTAGTTGCTTATGTGTAGTGAAGTGTTCCTGGCTCGCACCTGGTGTCGGTAATAAAGCACAGCATGCATAAATAATGAAGATATGTTTGTGAAACTTCACTAAGTGGCAACTGCCTGTGACAGAGAACCCACTACTAGCACTTAATGCTGTAAAGGTTTGTTAATGGAGGCTGCTCAGCAGATGACAAAATGACCCAATTAAAGTTTATTCCAAATGGCATCAGGGTCATAAAAGGAAACAATGGAGGAGGAAATTGCTCTGGTGAGTTGAAAATACATTGCCATGTATATTATTACAACTGCACTTTTTGCTATCATAGGACAGCTTCATATTCACTTAAAACAATGTCTGTTGAAAGCCAAGTTAATGAACAGGGTGACCGTTGGCTAGAAAAAAAGGAGAGGAATGGCTTGTGACACTCTGTTGGACGTGCTTTTCAGGAAAAGGTCTTGTAAGAAAGTCTGTAGACATTGGGATAGGAGAGACATTTCTCCTGTCAGATACTGGATCAGAGACTTTCCAGATGAGTACGGGATTTCAAATTCAAGTAGTCAGTCCATTTATAGGGAAAAGCTCTCACATACACACTAAAGTACTTGTAGTGTAGGGTTTGTTGTATTCTGACTTATTCTGAAATTTCTAGATGATGGCTGAAACTGTGAGCCCCTTGAGGACTAGACAGACATATGGCTCAATTTACAGAAGTTATTTGCTCCTAAGTGCCCCTTCCATTGGAAAAGAGGAAATATGTGTAAATGAAAGGAGACTGAGCTGCTCCAACGAGAAATCAGCAGGCAATAAAGTGTCAGTGATTTTGAGCCACCTGCAGTTAATTTTCCATTGGTTCCAGTCATCGCTCTGCATAGGGAAGGAGAAAAGACTATTTCACTGGATTTTTTTCTTTTTTTTTTT
>NW_009969454.1:0-2053 GCF_000747805.2 Chaetura pelagica | reverse complement strand
AAAAAAGTCCTTCTATGGGCCTAAACATAACAGCAGGTGAAAAATCTAAAATTACTTTATGAAACCCCTCCCTTAGCACCATTTGCTGAAATGTTAGCAATGAAGGTAGGAACACACAAGTACAGAAATATAAAGAAATACACCTGAAAAGGAGAATAGGACACGCCAAGAACTGACTAAAATCCAGCTGTTTTACTGCCTTGTCCTTACCTCCTTCTTTGTGCAAGCAGAAAAATATGCCAGTATGAAGACAAAAATTTATTTCAGCAGTAGACAGAGACATTGTATGTTAAATTAAACCAGAAGAAAGCACATCTTTCAAATAGAGAAGGTGACTATCCAAATCTAGAATCATGCAACCTATAACCAACCTTTTGTTTTGCAGCCTTTTTTTTAATTTTTCTCAGCCTGACAACAAACATCACAACTAAGACAGCAGTTAACAGTGGAGCAAGAAAGTGTGGTTTCAGTCATGCACAGAACAAGCTAATTCCTTATAAAACTTAAGTGGAATAATCAAAATTCACTGGCATAATATACACACCTTGACAGACTTCTTCACCTCTGACTAGTTAACCGAGATGGAAATCAATCCCAGGAGATTCAGTGTATTTCCTCCAAAATGCATGCACCCTCTAAAATTTAAATCAGGTAGGCTAACTCAGTATGCTAACAAAATGAAAGATCACAGCTCTCACTTAGTACTCAGTATTATCAGTGGAGCAGGAGAGGAAATAGACTTACTTCCAGCAGTGTAATCACTTAGTTACAATGCCAGAAACTATTTTTCTACCTTCCATTTCAATGTGAATGCTTTCAATTCCTTGAAGAGGTAGGACACCTGACAAATAAAACATTACATTATTTTTTTGAATGAGAAACAAAACCACAGTTCAGTAAAGGAGGAGTTCAAAATACAAGCCTTCCCCTATAAAAATTAGGTATTTAACCTTTTACAAAACCAGCTATGCTTTAAGCACATTGTTACGATTCAACAATTCGATTGGTCTAACATGATACCAAGTTACATTTTTGTAAATAAAAGATGAATAACATTAAGCATAATTAATTTAACAACATAAAAAACAGAATTCACCCCTAGGAAGTTATAGAGAACAAGCACTCAGAATGTAATAAACACTGTATCTCAAACAATTGCCAAAAAATATCTATGACATGGAGGGAACCCAGCAACCAATCCAGAGATCACCAAAGAAAATGAAAGATCAGTGAACATGACACACTTTCATAATTTAATCTAATTCTGGATCAGCCCTTCACAGAACTTCTGCCTCTACAGGAAGCATAGCAATTCATTTTTTCACCTAACATGAATACCTACCACCTGCTTTGGCAATATAGAAAGTATATAGCAGTACAGGTTTCCAAAACAGTTATTTTTTACATTAGAAAACAGTTACTCTTTTGTCTAGTTCTTTCCAAACTATAGAATTAAAGATGGGTGTGGTACCAGGGCACTCACAAACTAATCTAAAATAATAGGAGAGTCACAAAAAAAACATTGAGGGTTAACTGCAGATAAATAAAGCTTGACACGCAGAACTTTAACGCACACTACCAAGAAGCATACACAAACTCTTCAGCAGTGAATAAAATAATTTCTTCTCCAGAGTGGAAGAGAAACAAGACAGGGATAAGCATTCACTTAGTCAATAATACAAATTCAATTCACTGTATTGCCAGAAATAAAGTAGCTTGCATCAGCCATACAAATTTTCATACTAATTTTCACACATCCACCATTAACAGTGCCTACTTTACTTTCTGCAGGACACTCTTGCAAATTGCATATGACAAATGCAAAAAAAGTAAAAACGTTTATCCTGTAAAACTCACTATAGAATTCAGCATGGCCAGTTTCTTTTCAAAAAGCCATCTGTTCTGAGACAAAAATTTCATGGTGGTGAGTTGTTTGGGTTGTTCTTTTGTTTGCAGGGCTAAGAGCAAAAAAGACTACCTCAGATCCACAACCGTGACATCAGAGCAGCAACTTTGTAGTGCCCTACAAGGCCTGAACAGCTTAATGACTCTT
>NW_009969453.1:0-2051 GCF_000747805.2 Chaetura pelagica | reverse complement strand
AGCCTTGCTGAAATCAAGATAGACCACATCCCCTGCCCTCCCCTCATCTATCCAATCAGTTGTGCCATTGTAGAAGGCTATCAGATTGGTCAACCATGGTTTCCATGGGGCACAAGACAACTGTCATAAGTGGATAACACCATTTCATGCCTGGTGCAGTGGTAAAACAGAAGGCTCTGAGAAATGTTAGTTTAGATTTTAAAAAACCCCTGAATTTCTTATTCTAGATACAGAAGATAAGCTAAACTGGTTAGATACAGATAGTCTATATGAAGAATCCATGCATAGTAGAGTGCTTCAGCAGAACTTTCCATCTTAGGAATGGAGACTTTGTAGGTAATTCCAACTTTATCCTTCAGATTGCTCCAAACCCCAATGTCCAAACCCCAGGACTACTGGGAAGAATCTTAAATAACCTACAGAAATAAAAATGTAGCCCATAAAACCAGTGACTGTTATCAAACCATTGAAAACACCTTGTCTGAGCAGTAGAAGCATCCTTCTTTTGTTTATATCATAGCAACATTTGCTTACTGTCTTCCTAAAATTATTGTGACTGAGAAGAGAGTAGGAATCACTTAAAGAGTGTACTTGAAGAGTGCTTGCCATCAAAGTCTTATTTAAATGAAAAATGGGGAAAAATCGAGTTAACATGATCAAAACATTCACCATAAATGTCTAACAGAAGAGATAGCTGAGGTTTGAGTTTAGCATGGTGTGCTTGGAACATTCTGCAAACTACAATACCATCTATAGATAAGCACATGTCCATCATTCAAGTTTAATTCATTAAATTCTCATTCATTTATGGGTTCAGCTTTCTAATATGTATTGCCAAACAGCCATGCAAGGTTCCTGTGCATTTATCCTTGAGTGCTTTCAACTGTTTTTTCTGTATTGCCATAATATTGTTCCTCCCAAGGATGCTTGTTATAATCTTTAGTATTTGAAAATGACTTAAGGTGGTGCTAAGCCTTTTTAGATATGTATCACTAAAATAAAATGCTGCTTGAGGAAGCACTAAACAAATTAGTCTTACAAACTAGATCCAAACTCTATAATGATCAAAACCAAATACCATCCTAAGACTCCATCATATCGAGCCCTCAGGGTAGAGGTACCTAGTATCTCTGTTGTGATGCTTGATACAGTCTGGTTTCAGGTCTCCCATGAGCTTAGTAAAGCTACTTATCATAAAATGAGGAAAGTTTTACCTTCCTGAATGACTGCATTTCAAGCTGGCATTGCTTTATTAAAATAGATGTATTTGCAGAGATGCTTTAGCTGCAGCCATGCTTATCTCCATCTGCACACAGAATTACTTTCCTGTGCCTCTACCTGCAACTCATCCTCTGCAGGTCAACAGGACCCCAACCCAGAACCACTTCCAATACTGTATTCTCTCTCCTCCTTTCTGTGGGTATCTAGAATTAGGGATTTCTCTACACAGTTCCTCCATATCCATAGCACTTCTTGCTTTTTTCCTTTCAGTTGGAAATGAGAAGTCTATAAAACAAAAGTTTAACAAGCTACTCCTTGTCCCTGCAGGAGCTCTGAGAAAAGAACCTAGCAAGCTGCACATAAATTCTTCTCAAAAGTTGTGTGAAACCCAAGAACCGCCAAAATGTTATTCTTTAGAATAAGGTTGCCTACTTAAGAATAGACCACTTTTGAAAATTCAATATTTATCTTCTGCCTAGAATTTATGGGATTCAGGCGTTTCTGACAGATCAGAAATTAAATAGTCTAAAACAATCAGGCATGAAAAAAGAAGGTCAAAGGAAATTTAATACCAACAATGGGGATTTAGGATGTATTTAGTTTTAAAATGTTTTTAATATTTTAAATGAAAAACAATTGACACTGTCCTGCACAACATCCTTGTCTGTAAATTGGAGACACATGGACTTGATGGACCAATCAGTGAATAAAGAATTGTCTGGATAGTCACATTTAAAGAGTTGTGATAAAGAGCTCTATGTCCAAGTGGAGATCAGTGGCAAGTGGTGTTCTTCAAGGATTGGTACTGGGACTGGTGCTATTTAACATCT
>NW_009969452.1:0-2055 GCF_000747805.2 Chaetura pelagica | reverse complement strand
GTGGACAAGGGATTAAACAGCACAGGAGAAGGGCTTGTGATCCCAAGTGGGGAATACAGCAGACGTGAGCCCAGCCAGGAATTCACCCGAGTACCTGCCAGTGAAAAGCATGGAAACTGCCGTAGCAGCGTAACTACTCAAGCTCTTGGGAGACTACCCTGAAACAGGAATGTTTTCCTTGCGGTGATGACAGATAGGTGCTAAACTGCTGCTGTAACTGTATGTGATTAGAAGTCTTCATAGGGGTGTAATATGAAGTAATTTGTGTGTAGCTCTACTGATGAAGGTAATTACAGGGTTAATGCTGGCAAGTTGTATGAAGTTGTCTCACCTCTTATCTGGCAAAGCTTGTGGGCGTGTGACTGGTACTGTTAAGTAGTGAAAAGGAGCTGGAAACACTCAAAAATAGCATATTTTTCTGCAGTGTCATTTGTCTCTCTATTTTACATTATTACCCTAAAGATTAGCATGTATTGAGAAATAATTTGTCATTATTGCATGCTGGATAAATGGCTTTTCAAAGATAGTAGGAGGTGACACAGATTGAGCTACCCTTTAAAGCCTGGTGAAGTTTTAGGATCAAAACCTCATGATGATCCAGCTAAGGGTCCATTTTGCAATTATCTTAGGTACAGTAGTTATTGGGAGCCTCCTTGAAATCAGGATGGATCCAGATATGGAGATACATTGTTAGGGTTAGGGACTGACTTGGCAAACTGGAGAGTGCTTATGTTCCTAAACTAGTTTTGCCTTTTGCCATCAGAAATGACTGAAGAAGCTTCCTGATAGCTGTGTGATCTTTCTTAATGAAGTTAAACAACACTTTGTTTAAGCGTAACACTGCAACTGTGAAACCATAAGGAGTTGTGCTTTCCTCCTGAACTCTGTTGAATGCCTTGTTCAAAGTGGTCTTCTCTGAGATGTTATGACCAGTGAGAACAGGACTTTGTGGATGTGTGTAGTTTCTGTTTTAATGTATATTTAACGTTTAAAAAAACTCCTCTAGTGATCTTTTGCTGGCTTCATTAGGCAGTTAATTGGAATTGCCGTATGGATTCTGAATTAATTAAATAATTTAGTAGAACCCATTATAGTTTTCTTGGGAACAGTTTTCTTGCTGCTTATTTAAAGAAACTTTAACAGATACCTCATGTGCTTTGTAAAAGCAGCTTCTAAGTTTATAAACAAATTGTCATTGTCCCCTTCCCAGTAGGGTTTAATAACTTGTTATTTTACCATTAGATGGATCTGTGGGATCTGAGCCCCATTCTGCAGTTTTTTGATGGATTAAGATCTGATCTGGTTTATCAGTCATTAACAATGTTTTTCTTCACTGTCTGCATGGATTTCAGTGCATGAATGGGAGTTCAGACGGTGAGCTTTTATAAGCATATGTCTTGTTTCTTCATCTGATTGAAGTACTTACTGTCTGTTGTGTGCACTTTTAACTGAGTTTCCATTCAACATTAGTAATGTAAAAGTTTTTAATATTGTGATTTTATGCAAACATTTTAATGTGGCGTTCAGTGTTTAAAGTATTTTTGTTTAAAATGCTGAACCAAGCTTAGGTGATTATTTTGCTGAGCTTTCTTACTCCTGAACTTCTCCTACCTCTTGCACTTCTCTTATAAACTGTGACCTGTCATTATGCACAATAGGAAATATAGGAACCTTGAGGGAGGTTCTTAGAGCACTTCCCCCTTTTCATGTTGTTACAACAACGTTGTTTTTTCTTTCTGTCCCATAAATAATCGTTCCAGGAATAGTTTTAAATGCATTTAACTTCTGAGGTGACTTTAATGCTTTAGCCCTCCATCTGTAGTTCGTGTAATTCTGCGGTACTTTAAGTATCTTTGTTTCTTTGTGTGGCTTTTATCAGAAATGGGGGAAGGGCGATATTACAAATTTATACCAGATCAAGCTGTGGAGGCCATGGGAACAGCTAATTATGCTGCTTCTGATCTATTCAACCTTTCAGGGTGTGAGTGCCTCATGGGACTCTTGGATTTACTGTTTCAAGGGTTCATGTGCAGGGATGGAGTTTGTGATGGGTGG
>NW_009969451.1:0-2055 GCF_000747805.2 Chaetura pelagica | reverse complement strand
TTTTTTTTTTTCTTTTTTTCTTGTAGATAGGACCATGATTCTATATTTCATAACAGTGGAAAATTAATGTCCTTGTTTAGAGTTTATTGCTCATTAGGCTTTCAGAAGAAAACTTGAATTCAAAGGTTTTAGTTTAAGAAAAGAAGCAGAAAACAGAAGGCATATGAAATTTTGCATCTGTGGCATTTACCACTGCTGTAACAATCCAGATCTAACTCTCCCTTGGAATTAGCACATTCTCAGCATGATCTCCATTTGAACACAGAGTGATGATAATTGTTGTGATTTACATCTGACAGCTGGGTTTATTCCCAAGGATTTTGATCTGGAGTCAGAGTCTGAAAAGGATTGATGACCACTAAAGCAATGACATTATTAAATTTAAAGTGAAAAAACCAATGTTTTATTAGTGACCATTTAATCTGGAAAGAAAGCAGCATTGAAACTTTCACCCTCTCTTCGTCATGCAATTACTTTTGACAAATTGTTAGTTCCAGTTGCCTTATGAGGCTCCAACAAAAACAGAGTGCAGGCAGCACAGGATATTTCTGTCATCCTTTAAAAGCTCATTTAGCTCCATTGTACCTTTAACTATGTTTTTGGAGAATAATAGGGAAGTCTTGAACTGGCTAAGGAATTAAAAATCGATTTAATCCTTCATTAAAACACAGCCTCCTCACCTTTTTCTGACAAGCTTAGAATGTCAGACGATTGACTACATGTGACTGAACCAAGTTGAAAAGTGTTTTTCTCATACCCTTCTAATTTTGTCCATAAACGAAGTGTCTAACATGTGGAACAAAAGTATTTTCTAATAATGAGTGTTTTTCCAGTTATGAGGCAATTTTGCTGAGATCAGAATGTGAAATTATGGTGGCAAGTCTTAATCTAGCATTTCCATAGTTTATCTCCAAGACAGAAAAAATCATAGATACAAACCAGACAATGATCTAAGGAAACTCAAGGAGAAGGAAATAAATAATAAAAAAAAGTTGTTGTCAGTTTTTTCTTTCCTCCTTTTGGTTTTAAAATACTATCTCACTACACAATAAAAACACTAAACATACCACTAAGTAAAACACACTGTGGGCCAATTGTATTCAAAAAGTCATGATAAAGGAATGAATCATCATTAAAAAGTGACTGAAATATTGAGTTGGAACAGTGAGTGTGGTAATATGTATGGTTGTGCCTCTCTTCAGCTGAAGTTAATAAGGATGAAAGGCAGGTGATGCATTAGATATCACCATGTACACAAATGTGTCTGTTTCTTTCCTATTCTATTGTTCCTGAAGAACCTGTTTAGGAAACTGTAGCTCCCATCTCCCTGATGTAAAGGAAAGAGCAAAGTAGAAAACATGTCTACGTCTTTGGATTTAATAAGATGTGACTGTGCAATTTGGGAGCAAGCTCTTGAACTTCATTAGCTCTGGTAGCTCCAGTAACAGATAACTGCAGGTACTCTAAGGAAGCAAAAGGAAAAATGAAGAAAAAAACGACAAAGAACCCTATGATATGCACAAAAACATACTATGGTTTTAGAAAACATTGATTTTGAGCTGAAAAAGCCAGATCTAAAAGTACATAAACACCTGAGACATGTTGGTTTAGAGTAAATAATTTATTTTTTTTTAAAGTAATTTAGGGTGGGACGCATCTCATCTAACTGCAGCTGTCTAAAACTCAGACAGGCTTAACACATTAAGAGATAAACACCTTCAGAGTCCCTGTCCATTGTAGACGTGGTTTAGAATCAAATTAATTCCTTCTGATTGCATCCATATCTCATGGGTGCCTGTTGAAGAATCATAAACATCAGGCTTACACTAGACATCAGTCATCAGTCAACATTTCCATCTGGAGGTGGATTTCATGCTACACAACCAAAAACATTCCCAGAGAATCAAGCAGGTTATCACAGTGTCATGATTCATATAGCAGAATTATGTCAACATTGAGAAATGTTCTTACCAGATGAATCTAAGTACACACACAGAAACATAAAGGAAATTAATTAATTTTCGCAGTGTGAAGGACCAGATATTTCCTCACACG
>NW_009969450.1:0-2045 GCF_000747805.2 Chaetura pelagica | reverse complement strand
TTTTTTTGTCATCAGGGAGATAGCTTTCAAATTTCAAGCAGAAAAGGTCATACTGTGGTTCTGTCTATCAAGAAAATTCAGATGTAAACAATTACAATTTAAATTCCTTACACTTTATGAAGACAGCCTATATCTCAGCATTATTCCAAGATGGGAGAGTAAGTGCTCCGTATGTGCTGACAACTCAAGGACATGCCAAAGCTTCTAGAGACACTTTCACCTTCAGATACAATTTAAAAATAAATAGGGCCTTTTTGTTGTATTGGATTTGTATCCCTCTTGTTCTTTGGACCTCAGCACCTCAGTAGGAACAGCAGAGCCAATTGCTATGGGAACCACACTTCTATGGCACGAGGGTGAAGTAGGAGTCAAGTAAGGGAATGGAGAATTGTGATACTCTTCTGTTGTCTCTCCTGAAAGCTTGCCCAATGAATGGCATAGCTCCTGGAAATACTGCCTTGCAGCAAGAAAATAAAAGCGCTTTGTCTGTTTAGCACGGCTCATAGAAAGTGGTGAAATGAACATGATCCACAATCAGCATACAGAGATGACAGTATGATCTTAAATCTAATAGAGACAGCATTACATATTACAACTGAAATATTACATCAGCAAAGTCTAGCCAGAAATAACATGTGAAATTGCCTCTTGGTACAACTTCACGTAAGATGCAGTAAATTCTTCACCTTTGGAAGACTGAATAAACATTGCACATCTTTTGAAAAGATAAATTACAGTTCTGAGGGAGACTGGAAAGCTAACATAGAAATCACTTGATGGATAGAGTAAGTTGTCCATGGAATCTTAGGCTAATGAACCATATTTTGCATTTTAATCTACTGGTAGGTTTTGACCAAGTTAGGGCAGACAGCAGTAACAACTAATATTACAAATTAAGAGCTAGCAGTTCTTGTTATAAACACACCCCACCCATCCTAATAGCACTTCTAGTAACTTGCCCATCACTGCCAAGTATACATTATTATAACTGCTATTGATACACCAATACCTACACACAAGTATCCCTCTCAAGGCCTACATGCTATGGTTTGCTTTTCAGTCATCCAGATTCCTCTGCTGTTTGGCACATAGGTTGTGCTACAAAGGTGCGACTTTACAATTGCCAGAGGAATTTGCCAGTTCCATTCATGGTTTCCCATATAGAAAGTTCTCCATACAACCTCTTCATAAATAGATCTTGGCTTTACAGTATGCCTGTGTTACAGCACGGCTTTGACTGCTGCAACCAGCACACCAAAGTTAAGACAAATGACTTTTATAATTGCATTTCTGTCCATCCCACAGGTTAAATGTCTTACTTTATTAATACTGTTTTTCAAGTTTTGTGGAAGGTTTATACATAAGTTCATTCTTCTGGCTGTGGTTGTGGTTTCTGTCTATGTAGATGTAAAAATCAGACCTTTTTATGGCACCTTTACCTTGTCCGGATTCAGTAAAACAGTGTTTTGCATAAATGAGAATCTGATCAAGAATATTTTTTCCGTTTTATTACAAGTACCTACATTATTGCTTTTACCAGTAAGGTTTTAATTATTTAATAGGTATCACAGACTAGAAAACAATTCTAGCTACCTGTCAGATCTTCCTGTTAGTTTTCTTATGTATTGAGAAATTTTCCTTTCTATTACTGCTGATGCGGAATAGGGACATCATCAGAACAATGATGCATTGGATCCCTGAATACAATTCAATGTCTCTGCCTTCACAGTAAAACTGAACAAATATTTAATTGGACCCCATTTAATCACAAAACTAAGAAAAATCAAAAAAGCCTCGTAATTTTCTTTAAATGATGCATTTAAGATCATTTGCAGAAAATTTCAATTCCAGCCTGCAATTAATGAAATACACTTGGCAAAGTACTGCAGCAATACTGGATCGACTCAGAAACAAGAAACCAATTCCAAACAAAAATGTGAGTAAAAATGCATTTTTTCTTCCTGTGGCTAAATACAGCTAGTGTTAATATCTCTTCCTACAGCCTCAAACCCCACTGTTCTAGTTTGGTGGGTTTTTTGGTAGTG
>NW_009969449.1:0-2052 GCF_000747805.2 Chaetura pelagica | reverse complement strand
CCCCTGCCATGGGAAGGGACACCTCCCACTAAAGGTGGAATGACCAGGCAATGACCAGGTAAAAGACAAGAAACAAACAGAGCCTGGCAGTCAGTTTTCACAACAGCATGAGGTGACTTGCAGACCTGAACTGGGATCTGTGCAGGACTTCATTCTGGTCATCATCCTCATAAACAGCATAGATAGGGGATGTACATGAAGGTGCTTATATTTGCTACAACATCTCTCAGAGTAGTAAAAATGAAAGATGTGAGTGTGAGGAGGTGCAGAAGGCCAGCAGCATTCTGAATGCCTGAGGATAAAATCAATAAAATTCAATGCTGATGCAAAGGAATGCATATGGGGAAAAAATAGTCTTAACTATGGACCAGCTGGCAGGTTCTGAGCTAACTGTGACAAGAGGGGAAAAAAGAAGGTTGCAATATTAATCATCAGTTTTGTGAGGAGATCAGTTCAATATTTGATGAAGTGGAAATAACCAAACAGAATGTAAGTCTGTTTGTTAAAGAAATAGAATGAAAGGCAAAATTGCACTGCATCATTTTAGTCTACTTACCTATTGAATACTGCACGCAGTTCTGGTCTCTGTCCCCAACAGGACAGAGCACAAGGTACCAGGAGGTGCAGCAAGGGGAATGAGAGACACAGAAAGCCTTCCACATAAAGACAGACTAAATATGCAAGGACTTCTCTGCCTAGAAATGAAGCAACGTAGAAGTATATTGCAGATATTGATAATAACGTTGTGGAGGAAGCCAACAGCTGTTTGCAGCTCCTCAACTGTAAGAAACAGCAGCAAAAGAAATTACCAGATGTTGGGCTCAAAAGAAACAAAAGGTTTTCATGCGTATGTGTACAGGTGTGCATGTTTAAACTGGGCAGTTCTTACCCACTGCTTGACACCAAAGAATTACCACAATGTAGTCTCATCCTACTTTTAGACTTGAATTTTCACTGTCACCCACAGTTGGAAACAGGATACCAAGAACCATGGACTGCTGATCCAACTTCATAACACCATTCTCACGTCCTTACCTCCTTGGAGTGTGTTATTAAGTCAATTAGGACTCTGGGGGATCTTTCATGAGCTGTTGTACTTGTCCTGTGGTGCTAATAAGCATTGCTATTGGGGCTGACAACTTATTCCAGGAGGAAAGGAAGTAGAAGATGAAACCTGGAACACTTCTACAATTCAATTTTGATTCAGCTGCATATGAAGACAATTATGTCCACCAGATTTTTGCAAATAGCATAAATATGCCAATGTAGAATATTTAACTGCCTGTCAAAGTCCAGGAGTTATTATAGAGTTGTTTCTTTAATGATGTTGAGTGATAGTTATGTTCAATTTAAATTCTCTAACATCTGGTCCTGGGAAATGTAAGCATATGCATTCAATTATTACCTTTTGATACTCATATATGCACAGCATGAATAAGAACCTGAAAAAAAATATATCTTGTGAAGTAGAGGTAAAATGTCTTTGAAGCAAACAACATGGGAATGAATCAGATAACTAAAATATCTACTTTCCAGTTGGGAAGTTAGCAAATAAACACCAAGAGATACATTATTCAAAGTGAAAATATTGTTTGAAGATGATAGATACATTTAGTCTATGTGAAATTTAAATTTAGTTTGGAGCTTGATGTCAGTACTGTGTTCCTTCCAGTTTCCATTGATTGATAGTGGTAATATTCTTGACCTTATATTCCAACTGCAACACCACTCACATTTTATTTCAGTGTTTCTTACATGTTGAAATATCTTTGAATTGGTAAAAAACCCAATTAAGGTGGTGCCTTTACCCTTTTAAACACAACACAACAATTACTTGCATTTCTGCTCTGTGTCTGGAGACAGAAGTGTAACTAGAAATCCCCACAATTCTCCATGCAGTTTTGTCTGTATCTGCAAACTGGGACCTCCAGTCTCCCACCAGCATCTCAACAGTTCTCATCTATGTCTGTAACCCTGGGTCACAGCACCAGTCTGGTTGGAAAATACCTTTAATATCATCGAGTCCAACCATACCCTAACTCTACCAACCAT
>NW_009969448.1:0-2051 GCF_000747805.2 Chaetura pelagica | reverse complement strand
TTTTTCCAGTTATTATAAACAAGAGTCCCCCAAACATCATGCTCGTTAATTTGTCAACCTATGCTGAATTTCCTGCAGCAGCAGCCGTGCTGTGCTGTGAGCACAGTTGGTTTCTGCTGCTGAGCACGTGGTGTTGTGATGCCTCTTTCACTGCCTCTTTGCTTTCATCATCCAAGCTGGAGACCAAAAGGTGGGAATAAGCATAAAACTGTAAATAAAGAGATAGAGACCATGATGCTTTCTTTCTCCCCAGGGATTCAATTTTAGCTTAATTTCTGAGCAGTCATTGTGGGAAATCTTATTTTGGCTAAATACCCTGGTGCTCCATCTAAGTCACAGTTTTGATTTATCTGTACTGACACAAACTTTCAGTGGCTCTGCTGTAGAAAAACACATTTTCAAGTCACAATATACCTTCAGACTATTACACCATTTAAATTGCATGGAATAACAATATGCACACATTTATGTAACCACCTAAATATTTAGGAAAAAATATTTTCATTTGCAAAAGGAATACACAAGCCCTGATAAGAGAGGGAAAAGAAATGGAAGCTGAGGGAATCAGCTTCCAAAGAGGTCATTCACTTCATAAGAGGAAACTTCCATTAGTTGAAAAATGTTAGGAAATACATGAGAAAAGTACATACTATTCAAGTTAATGACTAGTTTTATGCTTTTCAGTCTTTGCCCTACATTCCATAAAAATCCAATGCTTAGATCTGGCAGAAGATGTATTCATAATTAATGTCTTGTTGGACTGAGTGATGCTCATTTGCAGATTTCACTAATAAATAGCATGTTTAACACGTTCCTAAGGAATGCCAAGAAATTAATGTGAGGTAGAAATTTAACTGTATCTTGGGGGCTTTAGAGAAATTGCAAAAATGCAATGTGGTCTAGGCAGCTCTCTTTGACCAGAGGAAATATACTTTCTGATTTTTGAATATATGCTACCACCTGGTCTAACAATGCAGAAAGACACATGTTTTTTTTTCGAGGTGCAGTCATGGAAAGGAAAACAAACAAACACGGAAGAAGTAGTGATAGAATAAATTTTTGTTAATACATTCCTGCAGAGGATAAATATGTTTTATGATGTTTATTTTTAAATCATTTCTGAAAGTTATGTGGCTTGCTATTCTTCAGAAAGCAACAGGTTTTGATATTATAGACTCCACCAGCAAATAAAAGACAAGAGATGCATTTTGTCTTTGATCAAAATATAATTCTTTTAAAGTCAACTGGAATAAGAAACACTTGCTTGAGCTCAGATGCTTTTCAATATGACTATACAAGTTAAACATGAGGTTATGCATCAGATTAATTATAATTTATTCAATGATTTATCCTATTAGTTGATTCAGTGAATAATTGATTTGTTGTTTTTTGCTTTTAAAGGTTTGAGATGTCCTTAAGCAATTCATGAACCGATACGTCAGTGTAATTAATTGGGGGCTGCACTAGAAATACAGTGTAAATTTCTCTTTTACTGCTTGCAGTGGATGGAGTTGCTGGTCCTAAATGGGCTGTAACAGACCTCTTTGGAGAGTGCTGCTATCACTCCATGCTGCTTGCTATCTAAAGACACAGAAAATAAGGAAATGTGTCATCATAATACAGCCTCTCCCTCCCTTGGAGGGCAATACTGAACAGTGAAGATTTTTTGCCATGATTCAGTCAAGACACTACAGGCCAGGTCTTCTCAATCAGTCCTTGGTCCTAAGCAAGGGAGCTACTTCCCAGGTCAAATGTTTCTCATCAGGAATAGTGTTGGGTCAGTGTTCCAGAACCATTAAGCTCCAAATTTGTCTTCATCCATGCATGGCATGGAGTTCAGGACCAGCAATAGCCATTAGAGTAAGGGAAGGTTTCTGTTTACCCAGTAAAATTCAGTGTTTACCCATCAACATTGATTTACTGTTATCAGACATTATGCAACTAGTTATTGGTGACATCTGAGTCTGCTGCTGTTCTTTGAGGTATCCTGGATTTATTTGCTGGGTTAGGGTTACACCCAGGTTAGGGTTAGGGTTGGGGTTAGGGTTAGT
>NW_009969447.1:0-2050 GCF_000747805.2 Chaetura pelagica | reverse complement strand
GGCAGCAGGGGCTGGGGAGAGCAGCCCCCCCGCCCCAGCGCCCGGGGAGGAGCGATGCTGGTCCCGGGGAATTGCTTCACCTGCTCCCCGGGGCGCGGGAAAGAAGGGCATCCTTTTTCTCGGCCCTGTAGAACTCTGGTTGTTGCCTAGAGAAGAGCACACACAGGCTTCTGCAAAACGCCCGGCGGGCAGAGGTGGTAGCGGGGTTGCCAGGAAATAAAGCAGTAATGTGACATGGTGCGGGCAAGGTCGTGCCCGGGGGTAGCCTGGCGTTGGTGCTGGAGGCAGAGTTGCACTGCTCTGTCCCAGGGCAGGCTCTGCTGTCACTTCCCTGCTCCTGTGGAAGTCAGGGCAGGCTCTGCTGTCATCTCTCTTGCATCAGCTTCACGGCCAGCAAGGGCCCTGCATCTTTTCGAGCCACGTTTAAGCCTCAAAACACGGCCCAGCTATAGCATCTGACAAAGGGGCCACGGATCTTTGAAAGGTTGGATTAGAACCATGACTCAACTAAACCTAAGCAAACCTTGTTCTGGGTGCTCATGGCATGAATGGCTGTTCATTCAGGTACACACTTGCCCATGCAGATCAGCGTGGCTGCCTTGGCAAACAGATTTCCAGAACTCAGCAGCAGCTTTGCCAGAAGTAATTGAACAGCCTGATGTGAAAGGCTTTTTCATACATGCTATAGATTGCTTCAGATCTCCCTGACCTCTCCTGGACTCTGCTGACACCCTGCTTTGGCCAAATCCATGGCACAATGAATAACTGGCACCCTACAAAGTAGCTGGGAAGACTGGAGGAGACCTCCTAGGGCTCATCTCTGCTCTGACAGCCCCCGTTTTGCTGCTCGGGACAGGGCAGCCAGTCCTTTGGCAATGTAAGCATGAATATTGGCCAGTTCAGGGCTTTGTTGCACTGCCAGTTAGACTTTAAAACTGCAATTAAATGAAGTATGTTCGCCTGTTTGTCAGCAGTGACTATCAGTCCTGGAATAGGATGTAACCATTTGTGTCCATCACTTGCTGCCATCATGGCTAGGTTGTTTGCTGCTCAACTTTTACCTCAGAAAGTATTTTTTGTAGAATTCCTGTTTTGCAAATGTAATGGATTGTTGATTAAATGCTGCTGAATTCCCCAGAGTCCAACAGTTAATTGAGCCAGTGAGGAAACTGGCAATGCCCTGGGCACATACTGAATAGAAAGTTTCCATGCACCTCGGAGGAGGACCTGAAAACTGGTGGGGTAGGGCACTGACATTTCCAGTTCAAGTTATTAATTGCCAGTTTTAATTCAGGTTAGTTTAATATCTCAAAGATATATGTCATGCTTTGGGTGGCTTTTCTGAGAATACATCACTTTGTTTTAAAGCATTCTGAGGTATTAGTTTCTGGTTATGCAAGTCACTTGGTAGAAATAAAGTAGCAGGAAAGGTTTTGTAGAGCTGTTCAGCCTCACTGCAGCAGCACGACTTAGTTAGAACCCTTAGTGCCTGCTCTGAGCTGGCCAAACCGACTTCCCAGGGCCGGGAAGCAGAAGGAGCTGCCCCACGGGCAGACACAGCCCTTTGCTGTGTCTGTCTGTCCTGCGCAGGTGGTGGGTGGAAGGGAACCAGGGGGCTCTGGCTGAGCACGGAGCATCTCCCTCCTCAGGTTGCAGCTCCTGTCTTTTCTCTTTCATTTGCCACTGGTGCGTAGTCGTTAAAAGCGCCTCTGAGCGCCACTTCCCAGATGCTTTTAGTGTTGGATCCATTTCAAAACTTGCATTTCAGCGTGAGATCAGACTCTTTACCTTTCTTCCTTAGACCTCAGCCAGGGTAGTACTTTCCTTTTCAAGCCACCTAGGGAGGAAGAAATAGAAATGATGGCCTTTCATGTAGAACCTGGTGATTGGAGCCCTGGTGAAGAAGCAGGAGCTTTCCATTCCGGTTCTCCAGCCAGCAGGACTTTACACCCTCTTCCCCGGGAGTGCCTGGCAGAGCAGGCAGAGGTTACTCACCCTGGGGGTGACCTCTCCTCTCAAATAAATCCATCCCACTTGCTGCCAGTGCAAG
>NW_009969446.1:0-2049 GCF_000747805.2 Chaetura pelagica | reverse complement strand
AACTTATTATTTGGTATTCAATTTGGCAATAAAAAATTTATATACCAGGTACTGTGTATTACAGATATACAGATAGACACATGTTTATGTGTGTGTGTTCCTGTAAATTATACTAAGAAGTTTTTTATTTAGTTCATAAGGTTCAGCTCCATTTTTCACACCTATAAAGCGTTTGCAAATCCTAACATGGAGAACACAGATATACTGATTCTTGTAACTGTTAACATCTCTTCAGTCTTAATATTCTGGATTCTTTTGCATTTAAATATTTGAAAACACTAGTAGGAGAGCTACATATTTAATTCCAACCTTCCAAAGAAAGACTGTACATTTGTAAATAATCTTTTCAGCAGTCATGGACTCAGCCATTCCTGAACAGAGAAGAGTTAAAGCAAGAACTTAAGCATGTTCTGCACATGTTTAAATGCTGTGGACCTAAAGAGGAACTTTAATTGCTGAGCACCACTAGAAAGTAAGACGCTTAATTCCTCCTGAGGAGTGACTGTTTTGATGATGATTCAGGTGGTCCTTTTCTGCTTTTTGCCAACCTCTACTACAGTCCCTGAGCTCTTGAAGTTTGCATGGCTGTACTGATGATCTCTTCTTGATGACTTTCTCTAGGATATTGTTACATGCCCTCTGTGTAGTTTATTTCATCCACAGTAAATTGTCTTTGCAAATATTTTCCCTCACCGTATGTGACTGTGTGTCTTTCATATCTTTTACTGTGTGTTTTATTGTCCTTGCCATTTAAAAGGCAGGAATATGATTTATAGATGAGATTAATGAGCAAGTCACCTGATGCTGAACTGATCCTGGATGTCACAGTACTTTAGACCTGATGCTGGTGCAAACAGAACACAGACATCTGGGCTGCACCAGATTCCCAGACCCTCAAACAATATGGCTTTGGAATCAGTTCAGCTAGGGCTTTTGCTCCTGCACATTTTCCTTTCTGCAGGATCGAGGCATGTATGATACTGATACCTTCTTTTCTGTTCATCAGGATGCAGTTGTGTTTGTGACTGCAACTAAAAGCAGAAGGCCAAATCCCTCTGTCTTTTAACAGTGTTGAAGTCAATGGGTTGCTGCAGTGATGAACTTGGCCTAAAAGCTCCTAGTCTGTCTTTAGACAGGTACCCAGAAACCCAGATCTAAGGTATGTCTTGGGTGGATTTTGTGTTTATGTTTGAGAATGAGGAGACAGTCCAAGCATTAGGTGCCTTTCACATTCAACTTAAATTGTTAAAGGCTACAGAGTCTTCTGCATGGAAACAGGTTCCTTTACTTCTGTAAAGGTTATTTTTTGGCTCTCCAGTACTCTCTTACATCACATATAGTCCAGAGGACATGGTAGGTAAAATGCCTCTGTTGTGCTAGTGCTTAACAGGATGAATTTAGCAGTCTTAAGAATCTCCTTCCTTGAGTCCAGCTGCTACATCTCTGACCTGTGTTGTGTGTTATTAAAGCACAGTGTCCTTTTTGCCCCTCAGAAATGTGTAAAGAGCCTAATAAAAACCTCCCAGGATTTGTGTTAAAGCTGTAGTACAGAGTTTCTGCCCCAAAAATCTTGTAAGTTAAGTACCCAGGAGGAACAAGTGGACCCAGCTTTTAGATGGAGGATTACACATTCCCAAGAGTAGATTCTCTCTTCCTGCAGTTTCAGCCTCCCTGGTTCTTCTTATCCAAGGAGTAAATGTCTTACAAGCAGCCATTCTTCTCTTTGCTCACATTTAATGTCGTCTTCTCCTCCTCACAAAATCCAGACTTATCCCTGATCTTAAAGCAAGCAATCAAGCAAAGCTGAACTTCTCAGCTGGGAGGAAAATGAGCTCTATAACCACTCACAGTTGTGCACCATTCTCCCTTAGCCCCTGCTTGGCACTTCAGGGCTGGAGGTTGGACTTAGGGTTCACCCATCCTCACTGAGGTCTGCAGGGGGGCAGGACTGTCCCTTGGTGAGAGACCTGCATGGGGACTCCAAGATGAGGTCATCCCACAACTGTGAGTGTTGGGGATTTCTAGAGCGGACGAAAGGCTGACACAGAC
>NW_009969445.1:0-2047 GCF_000747805.2 Chaetura pelagica | reverse complement strand
TATTTTTTTTTTTGGTCTTGTAGGTATTATTCACTATATATATACTTTTTAAAAGTACATTTTCCTGAAAATTCTACTTGGAAGTACAGCTTAGAAAGATTCCAGTCCTGACTCAATGCACTGGATTGATTTTCACTTTGCCTTTCAAAAAGAAGACATTCACCTTGTTTTTATTATTCCAATTAAATAGCTGAGTATTATGCCTATGTCATTTGGAGAAGAGCTTTTTTCACAAAATTAGCCATTAGTATCACATTTGCCTTCTGAAAGCCTTCTGCTGCTGTTGTTGCCTCTCATGATCCTCTACACATCTTCTTTGCTAACACCTCCTTTCTCCCTCAGTTCTTTCGTAGCTAGACATTTCCACCTTAATTCCTCATCACTCTTTCTCCATATGAAGTCACCAGTCTCCCTCCAAAACCAGTTGGTTTTTACCTGGAAACATCTCTGTTCTGTTGTGCTCACTTTTTTTGGTGGACAATTCCTACATTTGCTTTATCTGTGCACTTCTATCTCCTGTAATCATTCCTCTTCGGGTCACTGTTTTCTTTAGCCAAGAACAAGGTGATTGTGCAGAATAAATCCAGACTAGATATTGGTTATCGTACACAAATGATTACTATGAGGTTAGGCACTCATATGCTCTCCATCTTATATAAGACATTGGCAGAGTCTTTGCTAGCCAGGCAGACAAAAGTCAGGAGGAGAAGGGGCAGTTCCTGCAGCTCCCTGGAGCACAGATGCAGTTGTGCCATCTTCTGACATGCTGGTTTTTCTTTACGGTTTTATACTTGCCCTTTTTGGTGCTTTATCTTGTCTTACTCTGTCAGCAATTTCAGCTTTCTCATCTCGGATAAATCTCCTCTACAGACTTTCTGACAGCTTTTTTTTTGTTTTCACAACTTGGCAATTCCTTCAGAAGTCTGAGCTGTGCTTATGTAGCTGTGCAGTACCAGCAGTGGGGCTGGCATCCTTACAGCACAGACACCTGAGCAGTCTTCAAGACAGAGGGAGTCACCCCTCTTTTTTAGTACTGAGATGACTGTGACACAGGTGTAAGGAAATGGATTGGTTCTAAGTGGCTACCAGTCAAAGCCAAAGATTTGAGTATCAGTTGCTCAACAGTGACATATATGCTTATGTTTACCCCATATGAAAAGCTTATATTTTTCCTTGTGAGACATCATTAGACATTTATTCAGATCCTAATATACTGCAAAAAATCATTGCATTTTCTTGAACTTTCTAATCCATTAGTCAGCGTTTGGATCTAGGGCAATTTGAATTATTGTTGCAAAACACTGCATTAAATCCTTTCATGACACCTATCCAAAACCAGAATCCTCTTCCCTCCCCTTGAAAATTTATTATTGCAGAGCTCACAGAAAAGAGACATTTAGTAGGAGACATCAGCTTTAAATATGTACACTTCTGAAAAATATGTATATCATCTTTGTCAGTAATAAGACTTCAAAGTTACATTTCACTCTTAATTTTCCTTATATGTCTCCTCATTTTCCATGTAGGACTCAATCTATGAAGGAAGGAGTCAGTCTGACAGAGACATGTTACAGTAGTCACACCACTGACCAACATAATCATGCTGACTGAAAATGTAACAAAGTTAATGCCGTTTAACAAAAAGCTCCTTTTGCTGCTGTTGCTTGGCCTGTTAAGGAACGGATTTTACATAGACCTCCAAATAACCCGTAACTTAACTGTATCAGTGCTCTAAAGTACTTTTCTAGTAAACACCATGTTGTAAAATCATTGAAGTATTTATATAACTCATGTAAGTCTTTTCTTGTACACTTCTACTCTTAAGAAAATGGCAGAGTATTACAAAGAATAACTGTTAAACGAGCAAAGAATGAAATATGTATGTTATACTATGCAAATGTTCAGTGTGGATAAATGTATCTAAAAATGCACTCACAGCAGATAAAAGAAGCTTGGGCACTTGAAGAATAAGGGTCTGACCAAGTCCAGATATGAAAAAGGACTTGGTTGAGATAGGGAGCTGTCACGATCCGTGACCTATTATATC
>NW_009969444.1:0-2049 GCF_000747805.2 Chaetura pelagica | reverse complement strand
TTTTTTTTTTGCTATAGCAAATTAACCCAGGCTGTTCATTTTATGGATATTTTTCACCTACCCCAGCAAGGGTGCTCATGTAGCCCATATGCTCCTTTGACTCTCACCTAGAATAACTTTAAGGACACAAAAATTTTATATGAAGCACAGTGGGCTTTGAAAGCAGTATCCTTCTGGTCCAGTGATGAAGTTTTACATCTTCCTAAAGGCTGGAAACAGGACAATGCCAAATGCACCTTTGATGTGGCACATAAGATTGGAGGCAACCTTGTTTCTTTACAAGCTTGGTGTGCTGTTCTTTCTGCTACTGTGCCAAGAGGGCACAGTTCATAGTGAGGGATACTGTCTAAGCACTGAAAGCTGCTTGTAGATGCTAATGCAGTGAAATTATATGAAGTGGAACTTGTATAGAGCCATCAAAGCACATCCATTTCTTTGAATATATCATGCTTTTGTAATTTATGGAAGAGTACAGCTTATGTGTGTAAAGGAACAAAGGATTCCAAGCAGGCTTCAAATATCAACTGTCTAGAAAGGGATAGATGGAAGCAGTAGTCTCTTGGGGAAAAATAAAAAAAAAAGTGCTGTTGAGGTAAAGCTGCTAAATTACAGCCATTTCAAATCCTGGTTATACAGTCAGTCTGCAGGAGAGATACACAGAACAGGCCCACAGAGTTCTTAGGCAATGAAATAACTGCAGCAACTGTATGTCAGTCCGGATTTTGTAAATTATTATTTCGTTAGAGATCCATGTAACTTGTCTTTGCATTAACTGAATTAGAAAATGCATAAAGGGACCAATGTGGCCATTGTATGTGTTCAAGACAAATTGCTGTCTCATAAAGTACTTTTTTTTCTGGCATTTCTGCTCTCTTCTAAGTTAATACTTTCATTCTGATGAAAAACTAATGATTAAACCTTAAAGCCAGCCTGGCAAAGAGACCTGTGGCTGAATTTCTATGCTTTCCTTTTACAATGACTGCCATAGCCCAGTTGTGTGAAGCAGAATAGTTTTAGATTTGTTCTAATTAACCTTACCCATAAAGGCTCCCAAACTAGCAGTAGCTCCCAAGAGACGATCAGAGAGAGGTAAGACTTTTCTAATTGGGATCTCTCTGTCTGGCTCATACACCATATGCTGAAAAAGCACAAAAGAGGCCACATGGAATTTTCAGTATTGAAATGCCTGTGGGAAGCTTTCTGCCCAGTGAACTATGACATGTCTTTGATATCATAAGAGCTTAAAATAGTGAGTTACTGGAATGTATTTTTAAAGTCAAGATATTGGCCAAGTTTTTTGGGAAGCATGCAGAGGGGCTAGGAAGATCCAAGTAGAGTAACTTTAGGATTTAATATGATTTTCCTTTACTTTCCTGCTTCTATACAGTAGGGTCTTAAGGTTAGATGAAAAGCTAATGTCATCAAGGGAAGGAGGAGGAACTGAGACCCCTCTTAATCAAATATTGAAAACATGTACATAGAAAATAACTAGGGCCTTTGGTTAAGGAGGAAATAATACATGTTCTTGAACAACACTAGCAATGCCCTAATGCCACCTGCACAGGTTTAGAGCACCCCTGTTATGCCTGGTAGTTCCCAAGAATCTGAGGAGGTGACCATGATAGCTGACATGAAGTGAAGCTTTGGGACGTGTCCATTTAGCAGTGGACTTCACAATAAAAATGGGTATAATATTGCATCAGAAATACTAGCATGAAAAGTGATATAATTTTCAGCTGAATAAGAGTATTTGACCTCACAGCTGAGATCAGTGAGCTGTGAGAAGTGGCTGTAGCTTGTGCAGGAAGAATGTGAATCAGCAGACAAGAGGAAAGAAGAGCTGGTTTGCTCAGACTAGCCTCCCTCCCCAACACAGGAGCTGTCCTGGCATGTTGATCATGCTGTGCTCTTTCTGTTTGTTAGTTACCCATCCTGGGGGGCATTGAGAGGGGATCTGCTCCATTGGGTGGCGTAGACATGCTCACAAATGGCCAAACACATGGGTGTCACACTTGGAGATCACAGAATCATAGAATGGTTTGTGTTGGA
>NW_009969443.1:0-2047 GCF_000747805.2 Chaetura pelagica | reverse complement strand
CCCAAAAAATCTCTTTTGGCATTTCAAATGAAAATGGTTTATGCTTCAAGCATAAATCCAAACTGATGTTTTATTTGAAGTATTCTATGCTGTGATAAATAATTACTGTACTACTCCTTTATTGCTGGGTTTTGTTACAATATTGAGATAAAAGCAAACAGAAAATTGGTCTGCTCTAAAAGTTGAGAGAGCATGACTTAGTTGTAGCAAAACTTTCTTAAGTACTTGCCAAGAATCTCCTCCAACCTTCAGTTGCTCTAAATCTAGATGGCTGGAAGCTTTGAATTATATAGACAGGACACACAGATTACGGGTGAAAAATCACATGTAAATATGCTAATGCTGTGGAAATAATGCTGTGTGCAGGCTATTTCAGTAAGAAATAGATCACCCTGAAGGTGCTGCATTTTATTTCTTAATCACATCAAGTGATAGAGGATTAAAAGACAAAATGGCCAGTGAAAGGCTTTTTTTCTTCCTTTTTTTTTCCTCCCCAGCTGATGGATTTAGTTCTGTGCTACATTGTGACTCTATTCTAAGGTCTTTATCACTGTTAATTAAGGTGGGTGATTAAATCAGGTTTGAGCAGTCAGATGTGGGAACATTTTGCTTACAATTTCAGGTAGAAGTTTGCTGTTTGACTTTTTGTTGTGATTTTTGTGTCTAGATGCGAGAAGTTGCTCTCTGGGTGTACGTGCATATACACACAGGAGATGACATATAATCATCTTTGTGGAGTCATAGGACACATGCATGGTCAGATTGTGTTTTAAGGCACAGTCACCTACTGAAAGTTTTGGGTGTGAGTGGTCCAAAATTGTGGTTAAATTCATCTGAACCTCATGCTAAATGGATTCAGGAACACTGAGCTCTTCTAGCAGGAACAAGAGAGAACCCCTGTTACAGGTTAATGGCAAATTGGGAGCTGATGGGACCCTACTATGAGCAGAGCGATTTCTGTCAGGTAGCAAGAAGTTCACCTCATCAGTGTAACTCTAGTTCTAGGCACACTAGTCT
Source organism: Chaetura pelagica (assembly GCF_000747805.2). Classification (NCBI taxonomy): domain Eukaryota; kingdom Metazoa; phylum Chordata; class Aves; order Apodiformes; family Apodidae; genus Chaetura; species Chaetura pelagica. The sequence goes on along the minus strand of NW_009969443.1, from coordinate 1,030 downwards.
GGAACTTAAATTAACATTTTGTGTAAACTACAGTGTTACCCAGTGCATCTGCTGTGCTTCCAGTGAGTCAAACATGCTAGAAGGTTGCACTTGACACCAGCAAGTGAATCTAAGAGCTTCCATTTGAGATGTGAATTTCTGTAAACTAAATCTGACTTTCAAGCTCAGTGTTCAAACCACCTCTTGCTGCTTGTGGGTCAGGTGAGAAGCTAACCTGTTCTTACCAATAACTTTGTTTTAAAGGGGCAACTTGGTATTTGTACCAGTTTGAGTCATCTTTCAGTTGGCTGATACAGCCCAATCTTGAGAAGACTAGAAGTTATCTTCTGTTCAGCTGCCCCACAGAAGGTGGTATGTGCATCCCCTCCATATTTCCTCTCTAGAACTGCCCCTGCTCTGTCACCAGCTACATGACCAGAAATGGAGGGGGCAAAACCCAACAAAACAAACCACTGTTTTCATAACTGTATCTCTGGCTGATGTTAGTTGATGCCACTGACTTGAGAGTAAAACCAAAATAACTTGATTTACCTCAGGCTGTGCCAATTCAACTATCATGCATGAAATGACTGTGCTGAACTACAGAGTGAAAAGCTTTTCTGCTTGTGCCTCTGAGGGCTGTTGCTGGACCAGGGGGTACTAGGAGCTTGTAAGATCTCTGGGACATTAATGTCAATAATTTCTAATGAAAGAGATCATTACGTCAAAATGCTTTTGTGACATAAATGGAACACTGCTCCTGCTTCCTCTTCGTAGGGGGAATCAGTGCTTCTATTTTTTTAACTTCTCATGAAACTAGGAATGCTTCCTGTTTTAATTGAGTATCTTGACTGGACAACTGTCAATAAAACTAACTGTTCATCTTCATGCTTTAAAAATACAAAAGTCTCTGCAGTGGCAGATGTGTGGTTTTTTGGAAAGAGATTATTTTTGACCACATTAATTTTACATCTGTGACCTAGCTCTGTTTGTTTTTTTCCTGTGTTTTGCCAGTTAGACTAAGACTTCTCTTTGAAACTGACCCTTTTTT
>NW_009969442.1:0-2047 GCF_000747805.2 Chaetura pelagica | reverse complement strand
TTTTTTTTTCAAATCTCAAGGCACAAATCACTTCTACAGAGTTGTAGTCATGATTTCTATCAAATGTCAATGTTTGCTAATTAGCACCTCTGGATAGAGCTTAATTCTGAGTATCTCCCAAAAGAAATTGCAGTCAGATTCCAGAACATTTTAGGTTTCATGTAACAGCAGGATGATCTGCATGATTGGACAGAGACCACGGAGATTCCCATCTGTGCATGGAGTTATTCTCAGTAAAATACTCCTGAAAGCTCCCTTTGAAAGCACTCTTATTTTCAGCTTAGTACTCCTTTTCTTCTGTGAGTGAATTTGGAAAATCTTGGCCATATTACTGTAAAATTAGAAGTAAATTGAAGGGCAAAACAGATTCCTCTAAACTGAATTTAGTATTCTGTAGTAAGTGTATGTAATGATTTGATGTTTCCCTCTTCAGTCAGGCAATAAGCTATGGTTCCTGAATGTGAAAGGTTGAGCTACATTTTTAATTTACTAGTTTAACTTGGATGTCACTTTCCAACATGAAGTGTGGAAGTGTTTCCATATGTAACTCACTGGCTTTTAGATATCAATGGAACATTTTTTACTGACTTACATGAAAAATTCTAGAAAGACACACGTAAACTATTCCATAATAAAGGATATATTTTTCTAATCCATTTCAATAGTCGTTGTACAACAATGTGTCATAGAAGATTGTTGAAGTTAATTCCTGAAGCAAAAGTAAGTCAACTAAAGCCAACATAAACAAATACCCTTAGTGTATTTAACAAAATAAGTGGTTATACTGAACCTTTTTTTTAATTAATATAATTGCTCTTCATTAAAACAGAAACTCATTTTTGCTTGAGTTATAAAATGAGTATTATTGAAAATTGCCTTTGAGAATATGATTTAGATCTCTGTCCTAATGAGGTCCAATTAAAAAATGGGTTTTATGCATTTAAATGTTAGTGTGAGTTATGGTAAGAAAAGATGTTTTCCTGAGTTGAGCGTTCTTATATGGTCAATTTATTTTCACAAATTACTTGCTAATATGCTTGTGATTTAACATGTTATGCACACTTAAGTTCTTACATAGTAAAAACCTCTTCCAATTTGTGAATCAGCTACTTGAGAAGAAAGTTGGAAAACACTAGGAAATTCTGGAATTTTTCCTTCTGAGAAGATCTGTTTCCTCCCTCTTACCCCCATGTACTTCAGAGTAATGGATTTTCTGAAGTAACAACAAATGTGTTGTTACAGAAAATATTTCAGAAACGGAGTCAAGCTTGAAATAGCTTCTTGAGAGTTTACAACATGAGCAAGTGGCTGATAAATGACTAAAGAGATTAATTATCTTACATTGTTTTTGATGCATGGTGTGCGGATGAAAGACTGAACTTACACTTCTTTTGATAAGCGAAGTGACTTAAACTTTAGAGTAAGTATAACAAAACTGCTGTCTATACCAAGAAAGTCACAAATGTGTAAGTATTTTGATTGCTTTAGTTATAGGATTTTTAACTGGAGGTGCCTATTAAGAGTGTGTTTTCAGAAAGTTGTGGGTGTCCAAGCTTGGAAAGCATTCAAAATTAGTTTGCCAAAAAATTACATACAAGACCAGAATGACCATGCTGTTGTGAATGTTGTCATTAGTACGCTGAAGTCCTCAATGTTTTGACAAAGGATGTGTTTTGAATCATTCCACACATCACCTGTGTTTACAGGTTACCTCAGGCTTTGTATTGCCAGTCTTAAAGTAGGCTCTTCTTTAGGTTGGTGTCACCATCCGATAAGCCAGAGATGTGGAGATCCTCGTGGGATCACACAAAGTACAATATGGGGTATTAAAGGCAATCACTAGTGCTGGTGTACGGCTTATGAAAGATGGGGAAGAACCCCCTTGCTTTCCAAGATACTTCACTCTGGTGTGGTGACCAAGTGCAGCTGGGTTTGGCCTTCCCTGCCCTAGTGTAAATCATACAGCAGGTACACCTCATTGTCCTGAGGGACCCAGTCGAGAAGATCTAAAGGTGATCCTAAATGGTGAAATTAAGATGCAAACTAG
>NW_009969441.1:0-2047 GCF_000747805.2 Chaetura pelagica | reverse complement strand
CCTCTCCACTCATTTTGGTGTCATCTGCAAACTTCATCACGGTACTCTTGATCCCAACATTCAGGTCACCTATGAAGATGTTTGACAGCATTTGGTCCAGTATTGATTCGTGGGGGACCCCACTTGTGACCTCTTGACACAGGAGGACCCGCAGTAAGTGATTTATATTCCACTGCAAGTGTAAAAAATTGTACTACAATCTACACCTGTGTCTCTGCAAGAGATGGGACCCAAAAAAATTCTAAACTGACAGCAAAAATCTGCCTCCAGAAGCTTTTTGCCTGTCATTTGCTGCTCCTCAGATGCACTTTTTGCAGTCCTTGTCTCTTTGGGATCATCTTTCCTCTCCCTTTGTTTGCTCAGAGTGAGATCCAGCTGTATTCACCTGTGTGAAGGGGTTTCATTCTGCCTCACCACTGGGAGGCCACTGGACTCGCCTCCTGCTTTGCTGATTCATACCTTTGGCACCATTATGTCTTTGGCAACATCTTCCTGAAACCAGTGTCAGGGATCAGGCAGTGATTTATAGTAGCATATGTACAGGTGTCGAATGTGGCAAACACAGGGACAGTAGAAATATTAATTTTCACTTTATGAGTTTATCTGAGATTAGGGGTTGACCATTCCTGAAGCACTCATTCAGGAAGGTCTTCACACAGCACTGCTATCTGTTAGTTTTACTCTTTCTTGCCTGGTTTGTTTTGATGGTGATGAGTAAAGAGGAGAGCAATTTACAACTGTATTATTTTAAGCAAATAATACAGGACAGGAAGAGGGTTGGACAAATGAAGCAAGAGGCTTCCACAGCCAGTACTCTTCAATCAGACCTACCAAATGCTGTTAATTACTCAATTTGTTTCATTTATTTTCTCCACTCGTTAGTGATAATGTGTTGCTGTCCCTACCAGAAAGACAGGGATGTACTGTAGTAAGTCAAGAGGAGGGCCACCAAGATGATCAAGGGTCTGAAACACAATATATGAAAAGAGGCTGAGATCTGCATTGATTCAGTCTGATTAGGAAAAAGGTGATTTAATATCTTATTTTGCTCTTCAACTATGAAATGGGAGGGTACAGATAAGATGGAGGTCAACCTTTCTCAGAGGAGGACAGCAACAGATTGAGGGTCAATGGTCACAAGCTGCAACAAGGGAAATTCTGACCACATAGCTGTAGTGGTCATCCACAGTTACAATCATGTTCAGTACAATTCCTAGTGCAATTCACAGGTATGACAAGATATTAAAATTATTTCATATTCTGATAATTAAACTTTGTTGAAAGCTGGTTTGGCCACAAAGAACTTGAAGTTACACTTACACACTGATTTTCGTATTTGTTTTCTTGACACCACTGTAGATGTGGTCTAGGAATCCAGTGGAGAGAAAGAAAAATAACAACTGTTTTTTATTAAGAGCAAGAGATTAAATCAATTCATTGGACCTGAAACTGCATGAGTAGGTGAGGCAACATTCCAGTTCATCTTAGTTCCAAAATACGCCTTCTCACACTGAAGCTCCACAGCAGGATATGAAATCACAAACATCACATCATCAGAACAAATGCTCATTGCAAGATCATGAAGGCAGGACGCTATAAATCAACAGCTCCTAAGAGCTGCTGGGTTTGGACATTTCTAAAGACAAATGAAATTTTTTATGGCCTGTCATTGTAAAATGAATCCAAAATAAAGCAAACAAAATACGGCCATGCAGAAACTGTAATTAAGTTGGCTAAAAAGCAAAAAGTCCCCCCCGAAATGCTCCTGCAAACGGGCCTTAATACAATAAAATACTAAATCATAGGCTTTGTTATAAGTGTAATTCCATTCCAATTCTACAAAGAATTTAAGCACTTGATTAAACTCAAATAATGATGTATGTGTTTTGCTGTGTTAGACATAATATTTTGTATTTTTAATTAATCCACTTCAGCCTCAGTCACAAGTCTCTGTGGGCTTGCTTGCAATGCGCATGCACACAAAGGAATCTCTTGCCACCAATTATTTTGGCCAAGATCATAGAATCCTAGAATGGTTAAGGTTGGA
>NW_009969440.1:0-2045 GCF_000747805.2 Chaetura pelagica | reverse complement strand
CACACACACAGAGCAGTATCATGCCCTCTGGGCTACCTAAAACAATAATGTTTGCCAGAAAGACATGAGCAGAATTACTGCCTCACTTTCAGATGTGCAATCACCTCAGTAGCTTGTCTTCAGCATCCCAGGCAAGAAACCATACACTTGGCTACAGTACAAACCAGATTTGTGGCCAGAACACTTCCAGATTGATAGCAGATGTCTTGATAGACAAGCCATGTCACTGTCTGAAATACTTGTCCTGCTTCTTCATCAAAGTTCCTCACTACTCTCAACTCCTCAGCAGCGATCAGGCTGGGCAACCTAACTACAGCTTCCTACCATCCTACCAGTACCATCAAACAACTCAACGAGAGATCAAGCTTTCCACTCCCCCTTTCACAGGAAACCAGCTGAGGGCTGCTCGCTCACACCATAGCACCTTTACAGTTGTTGGGGAAATAAGCTAAAGCCTGCAGTGCTGAATGCTTATATCTTGGTATATCACATACTAGTTGGTAAGACAGAATCCAAGGGCCAGCATGCCAGAGTATTACTAGCTAGCTTATTTACAACAGGCAAAGGAGGACTGCTACAACAAGAGAAGAAAGAGAAGCTGCAATGCTGGCAAAAGCCTGGCAATCACCATGCTTACAAAGAGGATCAGAGACCAGCATTTAAAGTTGTGATTTTCACCATTATGAAAGAGGATTTACACTTTCAGCTCCTCCATCTGACCATGGCATGCTTCCCCACCAGCTTAACAGACAGTGCTCATTCTTATTTAAACCTCCTGTTCTCTAGTACCCAACTCCTCACTGGGCCATAGAGCCTGGCTCAATCCACAGGCCAGTGGTTCTAATATGCAAGGGTAGTGTCCCATTAAGAAAAGCCATTCCCCTTAACAGTCAACCATATCTCTAGCAAGCCACAAAGTAAAAAAAGAGCAATACTGACCCATTTTGCATTCACAGAGTGCATCAATAAACAAGATCAACTTCCAAAAGCAGACCCCCAAGACCAAGTCCTGGCAAGCAACCAGACTCACCACCTTCTTCTTGACTAGTCCTCTGGGTGTCATTTCCCCCCATGCTGCAGCATGTTTCCTTTGCTGTAGTTGCCTAGACCAAAGACACCTCTATTTTAGCTAGGATGCACATTAATAATAAAATCAGATGTTTACAGGTCTTTACCAACTATTTCCTACAGTATGATGGCCTTTCCTCAATGTTGGCAGGGACAACATTAAGTAATTTTAAAGGTTCTGTATTTTTCATTTGAGTTTTGTTCTTCAACCCAAATTAAATTAAGTTGTGGCTTTCGTTTTACTATCTTATAACATCTGACTAGAAAGCAGGTATGTAAACCCAATTCCTTGACTGGAACATGTCCTTAAACATTCAAACTGCAAGTTCCCAAACGACCCAAATTACCACTCTCAGAGGATAAGAAAGAAAACTGCAATTCTAAAAACAGAGGCTGGCTTTTAAGCTAAAAAACCAAAGTAATTTATAGAGAACAAGAAAGTCACCGGCCTGTTCCTCTACACCTAGCACTGCTACCAATCACTGAAGTGGTCTCTGCTACACATCTTCAGAAACAAGGGAGAACTACTTGGAAGCAAAAGTACTGAAAGATGTGCCTCTCAGGCAGAAAAATTATTTAGAACCCAAGGTATTCAAACAGCAGGTAACAGCAAAGACCAGCAAATATCTACGAACACTTAGAGAGGAACTTACAATACATTCAAATACTTATTTCCTGGAAAATATGTAGAAGACCTTGGCAAAGCTTCCAAGGAAGTGCCCCAGTAAACTGGAGCAAAACAAGTCATCTCTGTGTGGCAGAAAGTAACAACGAAGATGTGCCTTTTAAAACTCAACATGCCACCTACATGTCCTGAATGGGTTCAGAGACAAATCTCTGCAAGAGACCAGTTTTAGGACAAGCTAGCTAATGACATACAGCTTTCTTCCAAAACCTGCTCTCAAGTTCTCTTCTGGAAGGGCATTTGTCATGACTCCTGCTGAGGGGAATTCTGCTGCTTTTACCATCTGTGAAGA
>NW_009969439.1:0-2047 GCF_000747805.2 Chaetura pelagica | reverse complement strand
TTTTTTTCTCCCAGTGTCCCAGCTTTAAACTAAGCCTTGGCCTCTGTGAGTAGAGCTGAGCTGGTCCAGTTGCCTTCTCCATAGTGAGCAGTGCTCTGCCCTGCGGTGGTGGAATGTACCTCGGCCTCCAGTGAAATCTTTGTGCTTAAAGGCTTGTCATGGTGCTCCACAGGCATAAAGCTTTTTCCTTCAGCTTGGTCCTGCAGGTACCATGTGATATCCTGAGCAACCTGGTGTGATTTGTCCCTGCTTTGAGCATCATGGGACTGGATGCCCTCTCCAGGCTAAAAACGTGTATCCTGGTTCAGGCAGAGAGGGTGTCAGGACTGGAGGTTCCCTCTCTAGATCATGAGCAGGGTTGACCTGCATTTAGTTATCTGAACTTCTGTCAGACTTCTCCCATTCCTGGTTCTTTAACATGTGCAATCCCAGATCAGTTTTTTCCAAATTAATGTTTATGTCCCTTATTAGGGAAGCTGTAAGACAGCCACGTTTCCTGGTGAGTTTAGCAAGTCTCTTCCAGAAAAAGAAAGTTCTTACAGATGTGACAGGAAGATGCCATTACCAGTACAGTTTCCCCATGGCTGGACAAGAGAAGAGTAGTCTGATCTTCAGAGCATGTTGCCACCATGCTATCCTTAGGGACTTCTCTTTTAACATTTGTTGTGGAAGCACCTGCTTAATAAAATGGGTATTGGCAGGAATCCCACACCACGAAAACAGGTTCTGTCCATGATGAAGTAATTATTGCCTAAATTTGATCCCTTGCTGTTTCCCTCTACCTTGCACTAACTCATCTGTCCCCTATCCTCAAAGCAGTGCCCCCCAGCCTCCCTCCTGTTAAAATAATCCCAAGATAGTTCTTGTTTTATGCTCTAAAGGTGGAGGTTTAGGTCCTTTATAGTTAATATGACTTGAAACTCCCATTAGTCACAGATGTAAAAGATTGTGCTTTTTCTCCTACAAAACACTTGTTCTCAATTCCTCCCTTGGGTAATAAGTTTCTAAAATCAATGATGCACTGTTTTTTAGCTTTTTAATAGCTTTCTAGCTACACTGAATAGAGTATAATTAAGTAGACTGCTATGTGCTATCAAACTCAATCATCAGTTGTAGTTAAATCCACAAGACTGATGTTCTAGAGTTTTGTAGTATTGTGTGACAAACTGAGTAGTATTCTGGTTTCTGTGTTGGTACCCAAAATACTTGGGAATTATCTTAACTAACTGAATATCACATTCAGGGCAAACTGTGAGATGTCTTCTTCAGAGGTTAATGGTGTTTCCTGGAAGGTTATGTATGCTATTACAGCTTTTTATCATTAAATCCTAATGTATAGGGAGCTAGAGCTGAAGAACAGGTGGTACTTCAGCAGGGATGGTTTCAGTGGCAGTATGACACAAAACCAAGGATCCACACTGGTTGTGTGATAGCTTCCTGTTGAAGCAGAAGGCTGTGGAGGGCAGCACTTGCTCAGTGACCTCCTACGCCTGAGTTAATTATTTTGGGTTCTCGTTCTCTCCTTGGCATCCAGCAGGATGGACCAAGAGCAGGTTAGGAAAGCTTAATCAGAAATGTGACTGTGCTGCCTTAAATTGCCTGACCATTCCCAGGGCATCTAGAGCTTTTGGAAGCAGTGGCCACAGAGACCAGTTAGTCTCTGTGGTTCAAAGTGACTCTGATTTTCCCATGTTGCATGAATTTACTGTCTCTGGTCTCTGAGGAAAGCTGCTGACACAGCAGTACTGGTGTGTACAGACAGTATTGGCTCTGTTGTGATCCTACAGAAGTTTTGTTTAATCTGCACAGAGTGAGACCAAATGCAGACAAGTGCTGAAGAAATTTGTGTTAGCAAAAAGGGGCCCCATCCCTAGTCCCATCCTTCCTGAACACAAGCTGGCAATTTTGGTCTGATGTGTTCTGGCTGTTGGGCATCAGTGAGACCTGTGGCTGTGGAACACTGCTCTTGCAGGGCTCCCCTCTATTTCCCATGGGCTGTTCTTTGGTTCCTTCCCTGGCCTGAGGTCTAGATCTGTGAATTCCGTGA
>NW_009969438.1:0-2046 GCF_000747805.2 Chaetura pelagica | reverse complement strand
TACTCCTCAGAGGTTGAGAGACAAGGGACACTGGGTTGTCATCAAATAATGCATTTAGACACATTGCCTCAGTACAGCTGACCTTGACATTGGGCAGTGGAATAGTTTTATTTCATGCTTTCGATTCTATGAAACTTCCTCTGAAAATGACAGTGGGAGGGCTATGAAGTAAACATGCCCTGGAACATACTTCTTTGAAACAAACAAACAGGGTATAAAAGAATGTTTAAGAGAGAGCAAGACTGCGGAACATAGAAAACCACTACTTCACCAATACTGGCAGTAGCCACTGCTCAAAATGTATTCTTTAGAAACAAATGATGGTCCTTTAAGGATTCATTTAACAGCTAATGCACCCAACACAGGTTGAAATACTTGTTTTGTTTTACCTGATCAACATTATTTGAAGACAATAAACACTTCTGGCTTATATAATAGCATTGCTAGAATATAAAATAGCATGTTTGCCCATGGTTTTGGAATAAGAAATTCTGAGGTGTTTCATTTGTTATGGCACTCATGACAGTGTGAAGATTAAAAAAAACCAAAACAAACAAACAACAAAAACAACAACAAAAAACAACAAAAGAACAATAAAAATAAAAGCAAAACTGTGGAAATAAATTATTTTTTCAATGCCTGGCCTATCTGTGAAATTAAAGGCTGTGACCTATCCAGCTTAGCTAGTGTGCCATACCTCAGCAATATCTGAACTAGTAGCTTGTCTTTTATGTTGTGGCAGGACAATGACCTTTGTAGGGTTTCCTATTAATAATTAAATTTAAAAATCACAATAAAAGAATAAAAAAACATGTCTTAGAGAAGATGAAAAGACACCTAAAGAAGATCATTACACCAGTGTCATGTGTATATGGTAAAACACAGGAGCTGTGATTCCAAGCATCAGAAGCGTGTAAGAGATATATCACTGGTGGGTGAAGAAGTAGGTATTCAGCTCTGGAACTGTGAATCAGGTAAAAAGTAGCACGGAAGAAGTGTGAATTGGGAGAGTTGAAAAAATGAAAGTTAAAGATCTGCTAAATTACAAAGCATGAGATTTTTACTTGTATGTACTGTGTCTAGAAAAGACCATCATGCTTGAAATGCCCCCACAGTAACCTCCATTCTGAGCCATGCTGGAAACAATATAGGGAGAATGCAGGAACTGACAGTGAGGTACCCTACAGCTCTCCATTAGACCCACTTTAAACAGGAGTTGTACATATAACTAACTTGCTTCTTGTTAAATTACACATTGTAGCTTGATAATTATATCTAGCCACTTCCTACTGTTCATTGCCTTGTATGTCATTCTCACAGTTGCACACACTTTACCGTGTGATGCCAAATAACTGCAATCATTACATACAACAGGTCTGAGCTAAAGTAGTCAGGAGAATACATTACTTACTGAGTTTTGTCCATTCAGGACAGAAAGCTATCTTCTGTTTAATGTGCATGCGCTGTCAGTAATTATGTGCAAATGAACTGTTGATGAAGACAAGTGTAATAAGAAAACCCTGACGTAAGCAGAGGTCTTAGCAAGTGCAGAGTATTAGAGCAGTTCTAATGGAACAAGTATGAGACACTCATCCAGAAGCTTTAAGCTCTATTGTATATAAGCTATTAGATACAGTCAAATTTTTGACCATCATCTTGTATCAATCAACTAACTTGAACTTCAATTTTTAGTACAAATATTTAATCAAATGTGTTTCAGTCCTATGTGAATCAATTAATCTGCTTGCAAAGTAGGGGACATGATAAGGGTTTAGCATTCTCTGGTGTACTCTGTTTTCTGTATCAGCTGTCAGATAGTTGCCAAAACTTTATATTTTCTATGTAATTTTCTCAGCACGTGTGGCATTTCAAAATACTTGGTGCAGCCTACAATTTTTAAAAGACGTTTGTCTGCCATAAGGATGATTTTGTTTTTGAAGTATATACATTTAGACAGGAGAGGTAATGCTTTTATTTTTATACTGCGTAAATGTTTCAGGCTTTTTTGTGAAATTGTTGTAGAATCATAGAATCATAGAATGGTTA
>NW_009969437.1:0-2043 GCF_000747805.2 Chaetura pelagica | reverse complement strand
CTTTTTCTTCCCTCCTGTCTATGTTGAACTTTGCATGCTGCTTCCAGTTGAGTGCTTTGGGTGTTTGTTGTTGCTTTTTTCAATGTCAATAATTTTGGTGGGGCTTTTTCGTGTGTCCTGAACAGCTGCAGCTGCGGGAGCATATGGGAGACAAGTATGCAAGTTACGGTGCCAAGGCACGCCACCTGAAATTTCTTGAAGAAAATGTGAAGTTCTGACCACAACTGTTTCCTCAGAGAAAAGGACTGGTTTATAGATCATTTGAGAGACTGGACCAGCTTACAAAGCACGTTTATCCATTTACCTTCTTTGTTGGAATAAGGAGGTGAAGTTGGAAAAAAAAAACCACGTTATAGTTTGTAGTAATATTTTTCATGTTAAAATGTGAATGACTATCACTTTCTCAGAAGAGAAACTGGTTAGTTTAGTTTTTATTCTCTTAATGAAACTTTTAAAGTTGCTTTTTATAGATTCAAAGAGGGATGGATACCAAGTTTTGTATACAAATGAGTGTCAAAAATAGATGTTTGAACTTGTCACAGTGAGAGGTTTTTGGTATGGTCGTATACTGATGATGGTAACAAATCTATGCCAAGGATATGGTGTGATAGGCTATAAGCTATTGCATCAAATAGTGAACATTCAGCAGGCAGAAACAATTACTAACTTGTGTAGCACCAAAAGCCTTCCAGGTTCTTAAAATTGCCAAGGGAAGGTGCTCAAGGAGTGGCTGTACTGCCTTTAAACAGAGCCTTTGCTTTTGTGTCTTACTGCTAAGGCGGTCACCAAGGTGGTGGAAAGTATTTGGTAACTGAAGAAAATAAGTCTGAAAATGTTGGAAAGGACCACAGCCATGGCTACCATGGTCCCAGCTGGAGAAATCCCTTTGCCTTACAAATACTAATTCCTTCTAGCAATGAAAGTGCCCAAGACCACGGTCACTCAGAGAAATAGGTGTCTTAGCTATTCCCTTTCTCTGCATCTAGACTGTACTGCTACACGTGCTCAGACGTTGTCATGTACTATCACTACAGAAAAAGCATACATTCTTTTTAAGGGATAAAGAAGTCAAAAGATAATTTAATTTGTAAAATAAAACTTCAAATGCACAGGTTGTCTCCTTCCCTGCTTCTAGCTTAAATACTGTAACCTCCAGCACCTATGAGGGAGACTAACTTGACAGGAGTACAAAAGTGCAATACCTGTGGATCCTGCTGCCTCTCACACACTAGATGCTTGAGTTACAGTTTCAAGAGCTGTTGTATTATGCAGAGTCAAGATGTTACTTTCTCTACCCAGCCAAATTTATCCTAAACAAAAAATGTCATTCTGCAATCTCCTATCCTAGAATACTTGCCAGTTCTTAGCACTTTTCAGAACTGTGGGGGATACACTGTTTTACAGTACTTGTTACAACCTGACACTACTGAGCTTGTTTTACAAGCAGTTATGAATGTTATAGATGTCCAGCTGTATCTTATCTTTTAGGCTGTGGCAGCTGCTTAACAAGACTTGATTTGCTGTGTTTGTTTTTACTAAAATACTTCAGTGAGATGTGGTCTCCACACATCCTTCTAAAGGTAATCAGGTAATCCCCCCCAACTTCTGCCTTCCCAGCAACTTCACTGAAATTCCAGGCAAGATCCAGAGCCTTCACCCTCTGCAGATCTTGGTGTACTCAGGGCAGTATTGGAAATAAGAAAAAAAACCAAGCACTAAGCCAAGAAGTATCACCAAGTGGAAATGTATTTAACAAAATTTAACAAAGTTACAGCATGAAGAACCGCATTTGTTAGTTTTTAGTATGTCTCTTTGGCTTTCTTTCTCCTGCCTTCTTTTCTTCTGCTCCTAGCTCCTGGACAGGTAACCACTTGAGGGGGTTGCGGCGGTACATGGGCCACGGAGGGAGCGTCAGCTTAGGGAAGAGGAATGAGATCAGAGCATGTAAATCAAGGTGCTAGATAAGTGTTTTGTACAGCCTGTTAAAAAAATCTCCTTCCTAACTACTGTACCAGTTAGTCTGAAGAAAGTTGATACCGTTTC
>NW_009969436.1:0-2033 GCF_000747805.2 Chaetura pelagica | reverse complement strand
GGCAACATCTGACACTTTTGCAAAATTGGCTGTTAGCACGTGGTGACCTGCTAGCAGCTTCAACTTCACTTCCTTCCAACTAATGCTGCCCTGAGAATCCTGCACAGCACCAGGCTGGAGTGTTCCCTGCTCAGCAGCTCTCAGCTGAATTAAGAGCAGAAAGTCCAAATGTTCCATTTATTCAATGACTCCCTGCTATGCCCAAGGAACATAAGAAAAAAGGAACTATATGAACTGCTGCAAGAGGCAACAAGAGCTGGACATGACTCTAAGGAAAATTTTATTTAAAAGTAAAAAGAAAAAAAGGGAGGCCAAAATATGGGTTTAACTAAAAAGGAAACAGGCCTTTTATTCAGCTCTTTCTCAGGGTCAGTAATTTGCTTTAGGACCCTCTTCAGCAAGGCCTACCAATTTTATTAGGAATAAAAACTAGACAAAACATTGATCAGCTGTTCACTAAGGGAGACCCTGAACTGTTCCCTTAGAGTCCACCCTCCACTGATGGTATATGATTATTTAGCCTTCTCCACTTTCATGTTCTAAGTGACAGCTTAGGTATATGCCCAAGGGAAATCAGAGACAGTGGGACAGATACCTTCAAAGCAAGGTATTGCCATGTCAACACTTCTGAATGAGGCACATATCCACTGAGAAGAAAGAGGAGAAAACACCAGCAACCACAGCTGTACAGGGCTGGAGATGCACAACAGGGTATTTTCAGCAACAGTCTTTATTCTGGCACCCTCTAGTTTCTGAGTACCTGAGTCAAGAACTTAATAATCCTTTTATCAAGCAGTTTCATGGCAGAGGGGACACACATCTTTTCATTACCTAAAAATTCCAGTAACTCAGGACTCGTCGCTAGCTCCTCATTTTTTGAGATGAATTTCATGATATCATTGAACATAGTTCTTCGTTCCCAAATATCAGATTCCCCCACGAAGAGAACTTTTCTAGGCAAGAGTGGAAGAGAAGCCCGTGGATATCGTGCTGCCAGCCTCTGGTAGAGCTCCTCTATCTCACTGTACTTCTTGGAAACCTGCAATCAAACATTGCTGCATGAGTGAAGTTTCTCTAAAGGGGACACAAGAGCAGCAAAGCAGCAGTTTAAGCACAGTGAAACATTAACCCTGGAAACTGAAGTGGGGAAACACGTATTGCTAAGGAGCTTCACATGGAGCCTGGTAAAAGCCTGTTATCTGCACAGTGCATCCCCAAGCCTTGTTGCTGCTCTTCTGTTATCAAAATCCACTCCCTAATGGAATTGCAGTTCAGTGCCAGATACTCAGGATCCATTTGTCTGACTCATACTAATGAAATACTGGGAAGCTCACTGCTCCAGATACTTTTCTCTGACAGCAAAAATCCATGTTCACTAAAAATGAGCTATACAATGCCCAGCCCTGAGAGATGGGAGGGAAGAGAAGCCCAGCAAGGTAGGTATCTGGTTGGGAAAGCAGCCTGAACCTTTGCACTATTGAGTCAGAAGACCCATTTCTCAGCCTTAGTGGTATTCAGTGTCCTTCTAGATGTTAAGGTCCAAAAACCTGGCACATTTGCTGCCCTGCAGAGCACCTATTACAGAAACTGAAGGGCAAAGACCTCAGATGAACCCTGACTATTTAATTTATCCATAAGAAAATAAAAATCAACTTGGCCATGGCCTACAAGTTCTCATACATGGAGAAGATGCCAACAGTGAATTAAGTAATTCCTTCTGCAGACAAAGACAGGAAGCCTGAGGAGAAGTATGGCCCAATATACTAAAAGGAGAGGAATAACCATGGGAATGCTGGTAAGAAATGGTGTGGCTTCTGTGCCACAGTAAGTTTTGAATTCAGCACCTTAAAAAAAATCAACACAGAGAAACCACACACTGAGAAAACACTATCCCTAAGTGATGTTAGAGACACCATGGAGAGTCACTGTTATGCTCTGTGACTGTGGTATTACACAGACAGCATATTATAAACTATGATTGTGTTTCAATGACTACAGTTAGTTAAAAAAAACAACAAAACAACAAACAAAAA
>NW_009969435.1:0-2029 GCF_000747805.2 Chaetura pelagica | reverse complement strand
ATGTGTTGCTTTTCTATAATCAAGTGGGATAGGTGACTGTAGGCAGAATAAAATATTGGAAAATCATTCAGTATTTATCCCAAATACATGGCAGAGACGAGTCTTGAAAGATTTTGTTACATCATACACCTATTCACTACCATCAGATTTTCCTTTATTTATTCCTTGTCTTTGTGATGGCTTAAATAATTGAAAGCAAGTAAATTTTCCAGTGATTTTTGGGATGTCTCCTGAAAGGTGTTAGAATTCTACAGACATCTGCCCTAGACTTACCAATTCTCCTGCGTCACTTTTTTCTCCTCTTTGCAAGTCAGCTCCGTTTTCAGGGTATAGTCAGTAATTTGTACTGAAGTGCTAGTTTTCTGGAAGACAAAAAAGCTTCTACGTATGTATCTGAGGACTCGCTAACAGTTGGTTTAGCATGTGGCAGTTGCACCAGCCCTGACTACGACAGCTCTGCTGTAACAACAATGGTTAAAACACAATTTCAGAAGAACACAACCGAAAATTGACTCATCTTGGATGTGTGCCAGGATGTAAGAGGGGAGGTTACATTGGTGCTTGTGACCTTAGAGCAGTTGAGGATATCAGTGGATGTTTGCCAATATAATGTGAAATAGAGAAGCACACATAAAATCTGCGCTGCAGAGTAAGTAGTCAAAATTGCAATAGAGATTGGATTGTGCAGATGAGGGATATTTTCATATCATTGTTCCATCATTTTCTCTTCTCATATTTCCTCTCCATCCCAAGAAGTAATCTGAAATTATTTCCCATGTAGTTAAATCCTCAAAGAAACTACCATAAGGGGAAAATGAAGTTGACAGTCTTCCCCTGCAGTTTTTTTCTCTCTGAAAAATTCACATTTATCTACCATGTGCAGTGGCTAGGTCATGCTGAAGTCATAATGGAAGCAAGTCCTGGTAAGGGGCATGAGATTAATCTTGAGGCTAAGGACTAACTCCTGGTGAGAAGCTGCTCCTGTGACATCCACCTCCATCCATGTTTTACGCAGAGGTAACTGTCGTGCTTCAGCAATCAGGCTATGAACAAAGCAGGCTGGGTATATCTAGCTTTAGTGCTATCCATGCTAAAACCATACGCCCAAGTATGGCCATAGTGGACAATAGTTTTACAGAGACTTCAAGGTGACGTTCATTGCCCAAACTGCAAACATGGGTTGGTTGTTAGTGAACCTGAAGAGCTCTGATTTTGTTTGTCTTACTGTTAGTTTTGTGGTGGTAGTTTTGAGGTGTAGGTTAGGAGAAAGGCTGTGCAAAAGTGGAATACTAAGACTGTCATCCTGGCGAGGTAGTCATTCAATTTTTGTACCCCCTAATTGCTTACTTTATTCCTCCTTCCTAATGATCCATTTCACATTCCTAGGAAAGACACATACTGTTTCAGTATAAAGATGGTTTTAGTTTACTGGTTCACAAATTATTCCACTTAAATTTAATATTTCTGTGAATTAGCTTGGTATTTATTAAATGTCTGTGTACCTCCATAACAGATTAAAATGTGGACTGCATAGGTTGGCATGTTTTTCAACTACTGTTTCTGCTACATATTAAAGTATTTTAAAGTGGCTTTTTTTCCCACTTCTTTCTCTTAATTTGGTGTCCTTTGCGTTAAGGAAAACAAAATTTAGGAGCCCAAAATCTCACTCTGCAATAAGTAAAGAATGTTAGTATACTTGTAAAAACTACTTGTATCAAAACCCTTTTTATCATCATAACTTTCAGTTGAATATACTGCAGTTCATGTCTAAACTGTTGTAACTCATCCATATGTGAATAGAGCTATTAACATGCTGAAAAAATGTAGTAACTTCTAATGTTATTCTGTTAATTGAGCCTATTATTATTGAGCCTTCCTTGACCTTCTTTGACCTTCTTTTATGTTCTCTGCCCTTTGTTGCCCTTCCTTACTTTTCCTTGCCCTTACTTTCCCCTTCTTTCCCGTAGACATTTCCATACTTTTCCCCTTCTTTCCCGTAGACATTGGGAAGAAATTCTTCACTGTGAGG
>NW_009969434.1:0-2045 GCF_000747805.2 Chaetura pelagica | reverse complement strand
AAAAACTCTTTGCAGAACTTGTTGAGCAGAGAGTAAAATCTGTTAATATGACTAAGGAAAACAATGCTGAAGCTTCTGGGTTTGAATATTAAGGAGCTCCCTGGTAGCAAAGCTCAGATCCTACATTTGTCAGGCCTACCACCTCATATTGAAAGCATAATCTAAACAGAAGTGTTCCATCAAGACCAGGGTCAGCCACTGCACACAAGCCAAGGAGATAAGACTCCACCAGCACTCATTCAATCCTTCACACCCTCTCCTGAAAGAGTTCTGAGCATCATCTCAACAGACTGTTTTATAATCCCAAATGAAAACTCCTGACACCAGAAGGATTTCCTGAATTCAGAGACTGATAAGGAGCCTTAGCGACTAGTGAAAGGCACTGTGTTCCGTACATGCTGTCTGGAGTGCAGAAGATGGGTATTCACATACGCCATATTTCCATTCAAATTATTGTAGACCAACCAAACCTTCAGAAATTCCTCCAGGGAGCTGCCAAATGTTAAGATGATATTATGGCAAACAAAATACCATTAATTTGTTAGCATAAAAAATTAATGTTTTTGTTGTTAGCGTTGTGGTTTGTTGGTTTTGTTTGTTTTTTTTTTATACAGGGCACCACATCCACTGAGTAATTCTTGGATACCTCTGAAGTGACAGAACTCAAGGAAACATTATGTATCACTAGATGCACACATATAGTTGCCAGGAAATGGATGCCACAGAAGTCAGAGATAATAAAATAAAGCTCTTCAAAGTCATTATTACTTAAGATCATTAACAAACACACTGAAAATTAGGTAAAGATTAAGAATAAACCCTAAATTACTCTAAGTCTGCAAAAGAGGATGTTTATTTCCTAAGGTAAGCATCTTGTTTCCAGTAAATGAAACAGGTACTCTTCAGATAAAAGGACAAGAAAATTAAATAGTAAATAAATCTACAAAAAGAGGTTTAATTCAATCATTGAGGTCAAATTGTACTTAAAATCGCTTCTGAGTAGAGAAACTGATGGCAAGGATGTGAAATGTTGAAGGAATCACCACAGTACAGAAAAGGATTCTGAGGTGGTGTACTGGTAGTGTTCCTAGATCGTTCTCTCAATCATTCCTGACCTTTCAGCAGGTGTAATATTGTCACTTTTTCCCTTGTCGGTATGTGTTAACTGTTGAGGTATCTACACTAAATATCAAAATAATGTGCCTGTGTTGGTAAAACTAAAAGGTAAGAACTACAATTAGAGATTACTATGGGTTGTTGGGGGCTGGGAAGGAAATAAATCATGTTTTCAAACAAGGAACAAGGGTGTTTATTTTTCACTGAAAGAGTACCATAAACCATACCTACAACTGAACATTTCCTATGAATAGTGAAAAAAATTACTTTGTTATACATACCTATAAGAAGTGTGAAGCAATAAACTGACAGTTGGTCAAAATGGTCAACATGAAAATATAAGGGAATGAAAGATTGCACATTGTTGGGAATGAATTATTACTTCACAGGAGGAAGATAATGCTTGCATTGGACTAAGATTAAGTAACTTGAATTGCCATTAGTGAAAAACTATCTGTAAATAGCCTGTCAGGCTGATAAGCTAACAAAGCAAGGAAATACTGTCAGTTGAAGTTGGTTGGACATGCTTGGTAGGGTCAGATATATGACCAGATACATGGCTGCAATAAAAAGTCATAAAACTGTAGTGCCAGTGGTGGTGTTTGTTACAGACTTATATGTAAATTCCCATGGGAAAAGGTAATACTGTGATATGAAGAGCAAGACAAAACACTTAAAACTAAAAAAGTGATAGTGTTTATATAGAACTAAACAGCTGTAACAATAATAGTCTGTTAAAAGATAAAGGTGTTAATATGCAGTATGAAATGAAGAGGATATAAGACTGATAGCTATAATCACAAGAATGCAAAGAGATGTGGCTGTAGAAAGAAGAAAAATATTGATGTGGAAAGATGGAGGGTGTTCTCCCTTCTGAAAACTCTCTCATTAGCATCTCAGTGTATTTTTGTCCTGGTTTGAGCCAGGAT
>NW_009969433.1:0-2045 GCF_000747805.2 Chaetura pelagica | reverse complement strand
ATGGCCCTTCTCTGGATCCTCTCCAACATCTTTCCTGTCCTGAGGGCTCCAGAGCTTAACTGCTCCAGAGTTCTTAATTATGACTTCACCTCAACCACTCTCTGTCTCAGGCTACCTTTAAATGACCTGATATGCCTTACATATGTAGAAGAACAGTGGGTCATGGAGCACCTATAATTTCCTAAAATGCCTGCAGGAAATCCAGTGGTATGGGTACACAGGTTTTGAAATTCATTTTCAAAAACCATCCTTTAGTTACAACAGTTCAGACTATGCAGTCCATTGGAGTTCTGCTATACCAGGTATAATGATAAGGTACTCAAAACGGCAGCAATGCACTCTCACTAATGTACAATTAGTGAGATGAGTTTATCTGGAGAAGTTCCTCAAAATTTAATTGAATCAAAACAGCATTTGCTGTTAAGACACCTTGCAAACATCAACTATGTATGCTGTTCATTGCAAGGGAAACAAGCTGCTTACCTAGCCACCTGTCACCTGCTTTTGGCATTAAATTTTACTCATAAGAAATGTAAAAGAACTTTTTACTTCTTCAGGGAAACTATCATTTCCCAGAATGATAGTAGGCTGTAGCTCATCTGTTCATCTTCTATGAATATTTCAACTATTTCAATCATCAGTTTTTCTTTAGTCAGATGGCATCGCCTCATCAGACTTCAGGTATAAATCCTGTTATTATTTCTGCAGTGCTTCTTTCTGCAGTGTTCCTCAAGATATTTTTCCCCCCTTTTGCAAATATATAGCAACTGTATTACTTCCCAAAATGGATAAAAACTTGTGGCACTTGCAGCATAAAAGCCAGCTGAGTGCTTAGTACCTACAGAATGACAGCTGCACATGCATCCCTGAGCCTGAGTTCAAAGAGGTGGCTTGCAGGAAAATTAGTCCAGACCCATCCATAAGAAACTGGTTACCTCCCAGCTAAGGACCACGTCATCATAACAGTCAGCGTACGGCTGGAAGGAGCTGCAAGGAAATCCTTAGGTGAAGGAAAATCTGCAAAAGAAGTTGCCTTTCAGGGAATTTGGGGAGACTTAGGCATGCAGCTTGCAGAAGGGAAACTTACCTCTGGATAAGCATTAGGTTAGAGACAAGCAATGGCAGCTGGTTTGTTTTCCTTTCATAGGAACACGAATTTAACAGAACCAGCTGAGATAGCCCTGAACCAGCTCCAAGGATATGCTTGTACTTTTTCCTGGGTTGCTGAAGACTAAAGTCTATTCTTGCTATTATTAAAATAATAATCTTCTTTGTATCTTTTATCAAGCACCCACCCTTCTAAGACATTCCTGTAGAGTAGAAGTGAGCCAAATTTATGTCTGCCCCATAACAATAGCTGTTAACAACCCTGTTGTTGGCACAAAACCAAACATTCTTTCTTTAAGAAGAGAATAAGCTTAATAAAAATAATATCCCCTTTTTAGTTAGTATTTTAGTGGTTTGCCAGATGGTGTTAAGAACATCTTAACAGCAAGCTGTAACTCTCAAGTTGACACATTTCACTAAGTAGTTGTGTTATCTGAGGCAAGAGTTAAACAGGTTTGTAAGCAAGAGATTTAGCACAGCTCCTGCATGCCTTGTACCCTCCACCAGGAGCAATTCCAACATCTATAAACCAGCATTATGCTTTTAACAAAATTAAGTGTGCAAAAGACATAGCCCAAGGTAACCATATGCTATGTGGTAAGATGCTAGCAATATATACAAGATATTTACATAACATACTTTTTTCATTATCATGACAGTTCATTTAAAATTAATGTACCAGAAACTATACTATGTTTAAACACATCCATTAATAGAGCCATTAATATGAAAAAATACACTTACATTAATTACTGGTTTTAAATAGAGACAGAAACAAGAATCTGCCAGACCATGTGGATCCAGTAAGAAATACTTCAATAATAACCAGGGGAATTTCAGTTGAAGACAAACCTGTGAAGTTGACTCAGATGCAGAACTACTGGCTATAACTCGTGTGTTGATATCCACGTTGACTAATAGGTATA
This sequence comes from Chaetura pelagica, assembly GCF_000747805.2. Lineage (NCBI taxonomy): Eukaryota > Metazoa > Chordata > Aves > Apodiformes > Apodidae > Chaetura > Chaetura pelagica. Next base: position 12 of record NW_009969433.1, on the reverse strand, counting down.
TTTCCTCTCAAA
>NW_009969432.1:0-2043 GCF_000747805.2 Chaetura pelagica | reverse complement strand
CAACTGAAGCATTGATAGGTTAAAGGATTTCTATAGGTTGTATAGAAAAATTCTGGGTGACTAGAGAGCTGCCTCAAGTTTCCCCAAACCCACAATATTATCTTACTCACAGACAGGCCTGTAGGGAGTGGAAACTGAACTCGGGTGTTCGTTTCCTCTCTCCATATAATGAATACCTGGTTGATCTTTTCCTTCTTTCTGTATGTGACTGAAAGTGCTGCATGTTAAAGGTACAGCAGCAGCTGTACCTTGCTCCTTGTGGGCACATACTGTTTGTTCTTCATACCTTTAGCAGCTGTCACAAATGTCCATTAGGAGATGCGTGTATGAAGTTATTGTTATTTAGTTACAGACGTGACACATAACATCAGGCATGAACACGGACAAAAAGGCAAGCTGTCAGATACCGATTCAACAGGCTCAGGACTGCTCATCTGGAACCCAGGGCACCACGAGGTCAAGTACTTCCCCTTATTCAACCACACACAATACCCCTGGCTGCTCTGTATTTTTAGTTTCAAGTGTTTTCTATCTTTGGTATTGCATTGTTCCACCAACAGTCAAGATGCAAGAAAAGTTTTGAAGTGAAGAGCTGCCAGGAAACTTTGTTGGAAAGCTTGTGATGTTAACCCAGGCGCTGACGTACTTCTCGCACTCAGATTTGAAGGGATGACAGTGGGAGATTTCAAGCTGCAGGCAAAGCCATGTCAGTTCTGGATGGTTTTCTGTAAGCAGGTGGAGGTGACACCTTCCTCAGGAAAGCAATGTCAACTAGTAAAAACACAGGCAGAGAGGCAGTGTGTAGCAGCAGGATTTTCTAGGGCCCTCTTTCTAGGAGAACTGAAGTGCATTTATGAGCAGCATTTTGCCTGGCTGGTGATGCTCCTTGGGTTGGTAACAATATTAATGGCTGTTCCGGTCACTTTCAGTTTCAACATTGACATTTGCATGAGGTTTAAAAAGAAAAGAGATTATTTTCTAATCTTCTCCTTTTGCAGTTTTAATCAATGGATGATTATGCTTAGGTAGACAGGTCTTCCTCTGCTGTGCTGGTAACCCAGCCCTCAGAGAGATGGGTTTGAACCTGAGAGCCTCCAAGTGGTCACTTCAACAACTATCTGCCTCCTTAAAGCTGACAACAATGCTGTCCATAAATAAAGTGTTCAGGGAAGTGTAGGTTGTTTACCTGGTTTATATTCAGTGTATCATCCCTCTTTCCTGTTTTTAAAAAGCAACATGTGTGAGTTCTTTCATGAAGCTCTGAGGAGCAAGCTGTAGCCCACATAGTTGGATCTTTCTTATTGCTGTGGTATTCGGATATTTAATTTGACTCTGCAGTGGATGAAAGTCAGCTACTGAAGCTTGTTTTTTCTCTACCTTTGACAGACACTGGAAAGAGGAGGGAACATGGAGAAAATTATTCAAGAAGGAGGAAACATTTAGGAGTAGTAACTATGTGATTTCTCAAGCCAAAAAGGCATTAAGTGGTTCTTCAGGGAGTAGTTCTCCCAAGCTCTTGAGTCATGTTTTGCCTTGATCACATAAGCAGAGTGCAGCAGCTCTTCAAGGACTTGCTGGCTCCACCAGACATGTGTGGGCTCTCTGCCAGTCAGCCTGAGTGGGGAGGGAGAGAGGGCAGGGGTGTGCCTCTGGGGAGGTGACGCCTCCGAAAAGGTATCTACAGATGATGTCTGTAGAGGACTACAGATGGCTAGATTTTTTTCTCTGGGAGGTCTAGAGAATACTTTTTGTTGTTGCTATTAGGTAACATTGTCCTGTACTTTTGTTATGGTTAGAAATAAAACCTAGACTTGTCATAGGATGGCTGCAGCACTGGCTGGTCTGGCTAGCAAGAGGCAAGGTGAGGTTGTACACCCACATGTCGTTCTCCAAAACATGGAGGGTGCAGTTGGAGGCTGTGAGAGGTGGCCCTGCCTTACCCACTGAGGTGGGGCCCCTTTGGTCTCCCTCATGAAGTGTGGGGATGGACACAGCTCACACAGGGTGAGCTATTCCTGAGGCCTTCCCACAGCTTTTCCCATA
>NW_009969431.1:0-2043 GCF_000747805.2 Chaetura pelagica | reverse complement strand
TCCTTACACCAAGCATATATGCTGAAAGTCTAGCAACTATCCTTTCGCTTAATTCTGTTGTTTTTTGGCACTTCCTGCACAAACTGCATATATATGCATGTGTGAGGACAAAACCTGATATACATATATAAAGAAGGAAAAACAAGAGGGATGAAGACAGGGCAAAAAGTAGTGTTTCATAACACAGTACTTTGTATCTCAACAGGCCATGGAAGGCAAAAAGATTCCTATTACACATTAATTTAAGAAATTAGAGAACCAGAAAATAGCACCTCAAAAGTACACACAGATAGGCTGCTACACAAATAAGTGAAGATAAACATTATTTCAGCCTTGTCTCACTACAGGAGTCCACTGTCGCTTTAACTTGCCCTCATGCAACTACTAACTCATCAGTGCCAAAAATCCCAGAAAAAAATTACATCAGAACCATCTTGGCACTATATTCACATAAGTTACCCACTCAACTTTCTAGAATAGTTTTTGGAAGATCACAATAATCCACATGACTTTCTCAACAATTCACTGAGTTAACATCTAAGTTTATTGTAAATTCATTCTTTCTTGCTCTATTTTATGTCTCCATTTATACAATATCTGATAGGGGGCAAAGTGTAAATAATAAAACACATATCTCCATTCTGACTGAATAAACTTTAATCCAGAAAAGTGTCACTTTTTTATATTTCCAAAAGCCTTTCACAGGCCTCCAACAGAACATGATTTCTATTCATGGGATTCCACTGACACAACAGCAGTTTCAAATACTCAACTACAGGTCAGAATTTGGTCAATACTAAATATTTCTTTTTTTCCCTTAAAAAAGGTATGCATATGCAAGCTCATAAATTTATCCATAACTTTATTAGTATGTCACTCCACATAGTTAGTATATTTATAACAATTATCATAGCAGAAAACTGACCAACAAGTCTTTATGGGAATGAGCAGCTTTCTTCTTTGAACTATGAGATTCACTGTAAGCATGACTCTAAGAATAAAATTTAGAAAATTAATACCACCATATATCAGCATTTTCAATGTTCAAATGTAAAGAATCCAACATAGGGTTTAAGATATTTATCACGTACAACAACAGAAACACCAGAGAAAGTTTTAAGTCATTAGAATAATAGGTCATACTTCCATTATTGTATAAAAAATAACTGAGAAGTGAAACTCTAACCAAACTTATCTCTGATTAACAGACTTGGCTTAAGCCAGCATTCACATTTCACTAAAAATGTAAACCAAATAAACTAAAAAAGCTGAACATGACAGACCATTTTAAGGATTATACAGTGTTTGCCTATCTGTAGCTAATTCAGATAACACTGCTGTTTAAACAAATTTTAAGTTGCTTACATATTCCTTTTAGTGCTAGTTTGTGCTTATCTCTGCTTAGAGACACACAAAAATCCTACTTGGTTTACTACCAATGAGAAAGTGATGCACTGTATTACCACTTCACAACATTACAAGGAAATTTTTTTTAAAGTAAAGGTAAACAAACCACCTGCTTTTTCTCAGGACTGAAATTGTTTTCCATTAGGTTAAGTTAAAGTTTCTACATGGAAATGGAGAATACAAATATATGTATACACACTGTTTTTAAAAAGTATGTCCTCCAAGTGTAACCTGTATATGTCACTTCACTACAAAGTTTAGAAATAATAGATAAATACTGAAAAGTGCTTACTGTAAGATAGCTGTTTGTATGTTATGTCATTAGATTGCCTTCAAGAAAAAGTTTATACATGCATTCTACGAAAATGTTAGAATCATCATGCTATTCTAGGTCAGAAAGTATGGTAGCATAATTGTATATGCCATTTTAAATCAATTTAAAGGAGCTAGTTAGTGTCATAAGACCTTAAAAACAAAGCCCAAAAGCAGTCTTCACTCAAAGACATGCAATCTGTTAACATACAGGAATCGAGTATCTTGCAGATCTATCCTTAGCACTGTCATACTGAAGTAAAAGAAAAGGAAATTAAAATAATGAAGGAAAAATAAGGGGAAAAATAGCTTTTTTTTTTTTTT
>NW_009969430.1:0-2040 GCF_000747805.2 Chaetura pelagica | reverse complement strand
AGCATAGGGACGTCGACAGAGCAGAGCTCCCTCTTGGGGCCAACCCTGCTGGTCTGAGGCACAGCATTTTCCCGGGTTGAGCTCCCATTTAATACACTGCTGCACATCCCAATACCAATTTGCTTCTGCAGACGGTTTTAATGCTGTCCTTGCAATCAAACTACTATTAGAAGAGAATAATTCAGCAACAGATTTAAGCCACTAAAACCCAACTCTAATGCATTCATATCTATTTTATTCACTTCAGCAAGTATGGTGATATTTTATTTATAATATTGTTATTACTCATTATTAATTTAAGTACTACCCATGTCTGTGCTGAAGAGCTGATAATCAACACAACAGCAGTGATTCCCTCCCATTTGTACCTTATCTGGGTGCTGGCAAGGGAAATAACCCTGGTGAGACCAAGTGGCTTAAGGTCCATGAGCAAATAGCCCGGCATGTGGCAATGCTGATGGCATTCTCCTTGAGACACCTCTCTCCTCACAGTTTCATAGTCCTCTGAAACAGCTACCTTTGTGTAACTGTTTCCTCAGTCCAAATCCACCCTGGAGAATGCAGTTCCTCCCTGCCTGTTCTGCATCACTCTCCTCTGCAATGTCTGTCGCACCCCTTTTTGGCGGCTGTGAATTAATGAAAAAACAAAACTGCAAAAAAGCCCAAACAAATGGAGATAAAATTAGTGTCTACCTAGAAGCCAAAGGATGAACAGTGTGAACAACTGTGCCAGGATGCAACAATTATAAAGGTTTTTGGTGGTACAACTTCCAAACTTTTAGGATTCTCTCCAAAGAGCCACTTTACATTTAACGAGGAGCCAAATACATTAATCTGATTTCTCCTCTGCACACTGTGTCCTGGAGGGGGGCTGAGATGAGTGAAGGGACATTTTTGATCAATGACACAAGTGCCAGCTTTGCCAAGCAACACTGATTCACTACACTCCTAAACCTGCTCAGTGTCCAGCACAAGGAGCAGTGAGAGATTTTGCTCTCCCTGCTCCTACTGAAAGGCTAGTCCAAAACATCTCATCTCAGATGGCTGGACTAATCTTAATGATTTCTGGTCTGAGTTCATTCTTTACCCATTTGTCTTTCCCAATGCAATCCTCTAGCTTCAGTAGCTATTTCTGTTTCCCGGTGTTCATTCTCCAAGACATATACACGCAAAGTCCCATATTTTCTCAGCATCCATGCTGCCTTGCTACAAAGGAGAAGGTACTTTCCCCTCTTCACACTTGACAGATTCCCCAATCCTCTGATCATTCTGCTAACTCTTCACCTCTTCTGGTTGGCATCATCTTTCCTTAACTGTGGGTGCTCATAACTACGAAGAACAACTTTTTTTTTTTCACTGGAAGTAACACTGTGAATACTGCAAGGGCTGCACTTACATTCCTTAGGAATACATGACATTAGCATTTCACAGGCTTTATGCCATCACCTGGTACGTCCCCAACTGTTCCCTTTGTTATTTCCAACCAATTAGTGCCCAGCTGTATGCCTCACTCTGCAATACTGAATTTTACTCTACTTCTATTATTTTGGTCACCATGGTTATTCAGTAACCTTTTGAATAGTGACAACTTTTCCCAACATCGTGTCATCAATTAATCTCATGAACACATTTCTAATAATTTGTGCTGGCCTCAAATGGGGCTGTTAACTAGGATGGGCTCTAAGGCCTGTCTTTGAGAACCACAAATGGGACGTTCCTCCAGTCCGAGGACAATGTATTGCTACCTCCCCTTTAACAAGTTCTTCACTTCATAATTCCTTTACTAATTTCTGTCTTCTTCAGCTTAATTAACTACTCAGGGTACAGAAGCAAAGGCTTTTGAAGTCTCCTGAGATGAGATTAGTTGATAGAACATACACAGCATTAGCAAGAGTGAAAGCAGGTAGTTACGTAGGATTTGACCTCATTTCTACAACAGCTGCCTTTCAGTAAGAGCAAAAGATGGCCTACCTTAAACTGGTTTTAGACTGGGACACACAGCAGAAGGCTTCTTTTGTTAGGAATAATTAAAAAAAAAAA
>NW_009969429.1:0-2038 GCF_000747805.2 Chaetura pelagica | reverse complement strand
ATGATCTTTCAAGGTCCCTTCCAACCTCTAACTGAGATTCTGTGAGTTATACTTTGAGGATCTGGCCATAAACTAAGAGAAAGCTTGCCAACAGAGTTTTTCCTCGGCAACTGTCTATCTTAGAGAAGACAGTACAATCCCAAGTAATTTCCTCTGTTAAACCCCTCTACCAGCTTAGGAGTTCCTTCCTCTCACAGTGGCACTGGGAAAACAAGCCCAACAGCATCAGACCCATCAATAACAGTAATTTAACTGTCCAGACCCATGATTGGTATTTCAATTTGCACGCTGAGCTTATCAAAGAAGCTTGAGACCTAGCTACAATTCATAAAGAAACACATTTTTCAAAACCATCTGAGCAGACACGTTTACCAAAGAACACTATCTGACTCATTGAAATCAAGATCCTCCTCAGCAGTAACAAAACATGGGAAAAGTAGGTTTTATGTCTTGCCCAGGACATTAATGAGCTTCAGTCAATGAGGAAACTCATACTGATTAGCAGCCTAAACTAACAGCACAGCAGGTACCAGAAGTTGGTTTATCCTCGAAGATGCAGTAAATGTGTTAATAATTTTGCCCATTTCATCAATTCCATTAAGATCAGACTACTCACATGAGGAAACATACACATTTGGTCAAATAAACTTTTATGATAAGGTTATGCCCTGCACTGGAGTTTGCAGAACAGCACTGCTCCCAGAATGTGCAGCTCTGTGCCATCAGCTGCTCTATATCTATTCATCCATTTTACCAGATAACCTTTGCTCACAATGCTTGTACCTGCACTCTAACTTGAATTAAGACTGGGCACCACTAATAGCCCTATGGCTGAAATCCCTTATGCATTTGAAACAATTGTTTACAAATATAAACATTAGTTGGAGAAAGGTGCAGCTGGTACGTTGGAGGCCTTTCCTACTCTATACATCTGATGCTTTTATCCTTTGCACTTTGAAACACCCCATTTGCCCACCCCAACACAAGTCCACTTCCACCTGTTGTATGTGTTTATGTTTTTGCATACCCCAAGCCTGGCCTGGCCTCTCCTCCCTGACCACTTCACCTCCTGCTTGCCACCTCCTTCACCTGGCCCTTCAGCTTCACCTGTGATGTATGTGTGCACGCAAACATTACATTTCTTCTTGGTACCACTATCGTAACCTGCAGGTCTTCAGAAAGGTAGTAAGTGAGAGCAACTGTTGTGGAAAGGTGCCTGAGTCACAGACAGAAGTAGATACTGGTGCTTCTCTGCTTCCAGAACATGGCCAACATTCACAGTTTGGGTTGTGATCACTAAGGAGTCCAGCAGAATAATATTTTTTGCCTATTACTCACTTCACTGTAGCATTTATTTTCATTAGTTTCACAGCTTTCACAGAAAAATGTAGTGCTAAATGTAGAAGAGAAAAATATATAGTGCATCCAAAAAAATCTATATCCTACAGCAACCTTTTAGTACTGTATTTTTCTGATTATAAACTAAGCCTTCCATATTCCCATCCATGGAGGGTGACATGATATAAACCTAATGTAGTAACATCAAGGAATTGATCTGCTCCCATCTTTCCTGTCACCAGCCATGTGAGCATCATTTACTTAAAAGCAACTTTGGAATACAAGTATTTTGACCTCAAGTACTTTGAGCCATCTCCAGGCAACCTTCTCTCAGGATCAGGTGAGTGTAGCCCCACTTCCACCATGGCGTGAGGAATAATGTTATTTGATCTCAGTCTTTTTATCTTTTTTAATGCTTTTGTCTCTTTTGCCTGCTTCTCTTGTTACCTGGTGTGCAATATGCTTCTTAAGAGATCCAGGGTGCATTGTCTCAGGGAAACAGAAATTAATTATTAAACCTGTCTCTGTAACAGCCTTCCAGGTGTTGAGACAATCTGTAAGCTTAGCACTGATGTTTATCTCTGTAACACCACACCATTGCATGAAACATGGCAGTCAAACTGCTGCACTAGCCTTTTTATGCTCTTATATTAATTTTTTTTAATTGCCTTGAAGTGGAAAAGTGCCTTTTTTTTTTTTT
>NW_009969428.1:0-2041 GCF_000747805.2 Chaetura pelagica | reverse complement strand
TTTTTTTTTTGTATTTTAGCTTACTTGATCCCACGGGTTGAAAACAACCTTGTTGAAGAAATCACTTAGGATTGTTTTTGTCCGTATGAGCTCCATCATTTGCATGTGCTCACTAAGGACTTCCTAGATATTTTGTAGACATGCCTTTGTATGGCAGGCATAATAACCCATACAAAATCAGGTTAGGTTGAAGCCTTTTGGAAGGTAGGTCTTCCCTCAGTCTAACATGTGCTTGGGATAATCACCCCTAAGAGCCTCAAGACATTGGGAACACTACTTAAGTAAAACTCAGCAAAACATATATTTTAACAATATATTTATATACTTATATGAGCATAACATTATATATATAAAGGAAAAAAAGGCTTAAACTGTATATTGAAAACACTACTCTAGTCAAGTAAGAGGTGTTACTTTATTACATTGATGTTATGTCACCAACAGAATTGTTATTGAGAAATTTGGGTAAGAAATGTAAATAATTTGTGAATCTGTTATTTTTCACTCAAGGAATTCCCAGAAATAACTCCTGGCCAGTTAAATGCTTCCATATAGTATGCACCTGGCAACTTGAACTTTAAGATTTTAATTGCACATGTCAGTTATATCTTTCTGCTGATTCAATCTCCTCTCACCAGGTTTCCCAAGGAAACTCCTGCCATTAGGGAGGAACTAACTACTTTCTGCATGGGAGGGAAGTAGCAGGATGAAGCCAGAAGAGTGAAACCAGAGCTGAAGTGGACCCTGGCTCTCTTCAGGCAAGTCTTCCTGTTCTTTTAGGCTGTTACTCAATTCTGTTCCATCATATACCTCGCAGCAGATTAGATTTTCTAGCTGATGACAGTATTTTTTAAGAAAACTAATGTGCTCAATGCATCCTCTCTGGAAGGGTTGCTTGGTCTAAATATCGATTGGATTTTACTACCAGTCAAGGTCAGAAACTGAAGAGGTTCTTGCTGCAGCAAGCTGTATATTAATCTCAATACCAACTAAAGTACCTAAACTGTTATTGGAATTTGATGATCAATTACATCTTTGAAAAGTACTTAGCATGACATTTGTTGGGCTTCCATATTTTGTGTTATACAGTCACACCTGATAGTTCAATAACTGGAAAAATATCAGCAAAGGATCTCTTCAGTTCTTTGTGCACACAATGTCTGCTTTATGATTCTCATTTCTTACTTTTATCCACATTAGTAAGCATTACACACCATTAAAAGGTTTTCTTGCTGTCTCCCTTACATGACTTCATTAGACAACAAACACAGAAAACATTTATTCTACAAAAATATTTCTTAATTCCTGACCTTGCAACCTCTATGTTTTGGAAATGCCATCAGTAAATTCAACTGCAGCAACTCAGTGTGTTGCCCTACCATTAAATGCTCTGACATAGTTTGTAGGAATGTGGAGCCACACAACATCACTCAGGGGGATATTTGCTCAACCTGACTGCACTGGGGAAGGGTCACAGATTCTTTCCCTGTTCTAGATTAAACCAGTCTTACAGAAATAAAATCAAAGTCTGTACTTGTAACACCATCCTCTGAAAACTTCTAAATATTTACCAGTCCATTTCCTTCCTCACTTGCTTCCCAAGATAGACATTCACTGCATTAAACTTGCAGAAAATTTTTCCAATAATCAAATCAACTGATGATATTCAGAAGTTACCAAAGCTCAAGACCAAGGCCATCATAAGGATTCACATATATGATACACATGTAGGGCAACACTGGATGTCAGACCTAAAAATTGCCCAACATGAAAGAACAGCTCTCAACATGCTCTTAACTCTTCTCTTATCTCTATCTACTCTTTATTAAAAATTGAGGCAGGGCAAAAGTCAATAGATTCCAGATATCTTTAAAGATCACAGAGCTATTTAGCAGTCTCAGCCATGAACCTGCTCTACACATTCTTTTTTTACTTGCACCAATGAGATATTTCTGTTTTACTTCCCAAGAAAGGTGGAAGTGGAAGCAGTACAGAACCTATGCTTATTTTAAGCATCATCTGCAATGACATCATTAAAAAA
>NW_009969427.1:0-2040 GCF_000747805.2 Chaetura pelagica | reverse complement strand
CCTCCCCCCCCCCCCCCAATATTTATTTCATTGCTTAATATGCAGACATAAAGGAAAAATAGAAATCATTACTGGATGTCCTGGGAAAGAATCATCCTGACATGGGAATGCAGTCCACTCTCCTGGATCCACAACTCCTGCATTGGACACTGGTGTAGAGGACTTCTCTGTTTTGACAGATACAATCTAAAGATGAAAACATATCCCAAGGCAGAAGGATTTGTAGGTCTTCAGATTATAAATGAGTTTTGGCTTTGAATCCCTTAACAGCACAGGGAGCAATATGACCACTATTAGCCCTAGTAGCATGACATGAATTTGGATTTGAAGCTCATTTTAACACTCAGAAAAGTGTGTTTGTTTACACTGAAGTCTTAAACCTCTCTGCTCAAATGGCAAATAAAGACGGTGCAGGCATAACCAGGTCTTGAACTGTTATTCAGAAGACAAGACTTCACAAACCTGCACTGATACCAACTGGTGTCTTCAGCTGATACTAACACTGATACCAATGCTGAGAGTCACACGCCCCCTTTCAGCAAAAGCATCTGAAATATTCTTCCATAGCAACCTCTTTCAAGAGATCTCAGGTTTAGTAAGGCTGACCTACAGGTCCTCCAGTAAGTCAGTCTAATGAGCAGAGTATGACTCTACCCATCCATACATTCCCCCATAAAGATCATCTCAAAGCAAGAGGCCACGTGGCAAAGTCTTCCTTGTTTGCAGAACTCCTTCTCCCTGCCTACATTCACAGTGACCAAACTCTTTGTTTAGACACATACAGAGTTTCTCTCAAAATCCAGCTCTCTCAGAAAGCAAACAGCCAGGCAGAAAAGAGCTTGTCAGTGCTGTCTCTGAAGCAGAGCTGCTCTGAATGAATTCCTTAAAATACATAACCCACAGATAAAAGCTCTAACATCATTACCCAAGAACTTCAGAGGCACCAACATGTGATGACCAAATGGATACAAACACAAGGAGCTCAAAGTTAGATTGCCTTTGAAGTAATCAGATCACATCACTCTGTACTGTAATACAAACACAATGCCTTGGAGAAATAAAAGGATTATTATTTTTTTCCCCCCATTATTTTTGGTAGACACTGATGTGTCCTAGGAACAGAACCATACCCTTAAACAAACAGGGAAACTTATGGTGCTGAAGGGTCTCAAAGCCACTGTTAACTCCACATATTTTATAGCACAGCAGAAATAAGCTCCTCATTTAAAATTCTGTGGGAAGGGAAAGGTGGTTTAGAAATACATCCATTTCTGTACTCACTTCTATTCTTGGCAATTTAAGAAGCTCAAAGGCAGAGAAAGGCAGGTGGTGGGTAACAGCAGAAATATCCTCATACATAGGAACAACCAGCAACATAAAGCATCAAAACGAGCACTGGGCACCACCTCCAGTTTACTTGGATTCTTAGGCCTTCAAATTACAGCCACAATGCTTCATGCTGACTTTGGATGTATGTGGATGTGTCCTCTTCTAAATTTTAAAAGAGGTTGTCAAGATATTTTACTGTGTAATAACTGCAAAGACACAGACCTTTCATAGCTTGGTTCTCCTGTCAGACTGAAAAAGCTTTACAAAGGAAAGAAGCATCATTAGCCCTAGTTCACAGTAAGAAACAGGCACAGGGAGGTGAAACTGTTTCCTCATAGTTACACTCTACTCCAGATACACAGGTGGGAATAGGATGCCCAAACTCCTGAGCCGTGTTCACCTCATGTCTAGCAAAAGATTCATTTCCAACACACTTCTGAAATAACTGTTTCCAAATCTCCCAAAAGCAAAAGAGCAACTTTACTTGCAGCTGGACAAAACAATTTTATTCCATTTTCTGCAGGAGAATGTCACCTTTAGGTCTTGGTTTCATCTCATTCATAGTTTATTCCCTTTCAGCAGAGCAACCAACGGACTCATCATTTCTTTGAAGCTGCTTTCTTTTTCCCACACTGGCATTACTACATAGAGAATTCTTTTCTCCCTTTCAATAGGGAAAGGTGAAATCAATAGGGAAGTTGTGGCTGCCCA
>NW_009969426.1:0-2037 GCF_000747805.2 Chaetura pelagica | reverse complement strand
CCCAAACCATTCTGTGATTCCATGATTCCACTATTCTATGATTCTAAACCTCAATAACAAACCAGAAGACACTGCAGCTGGGGGTGGGCACAAGGGGCTGTGAGCCAGAAGCCAAGTGTCACTTTTAAGAAGAAACTGGCCCACAGGTTCCTGTTTTCATGACACTGTAGTGTCACAAGGCTGAGACAAATCACCTGTCAGCCCAAAGAAGTGTGCGATGTTGAAATGAAATAGATATGGGAACAGGGGGCTCCTGACATCTTAGAACACTACATTCTCACAAAGAAAACAAACAAAACAAACCAAAACAAAACAAGCTAAATATAAAACAGTCATGTCATCAGTTCCAAACACTGGGTGAAACAGAGAAAAGCTTTCCAGGGACACAGGCTATTCTGAATGTGATGAAAAAGTATAATTCTCCTGAAGCTTTTTCCCCATGTTGAATCCCACAGAGCCCCTTCTTGCCACCATTCCTCTGCTTTACCCACTCAACCTGACCATTCACTTGGTGTTAACAGCACAAGTCTGAACTGTGAGAGCATCTGTATGAGTAGTTACACTGTGTATAGCTTCACCTTTCCTCATTTGTTTCCCTTCATACAGCACATGAAACAGTCACTGCTCAAAAGTTGGGAGGGATGGAACCTGACCTTTTAGTGGTGTTAATGTGAGATGAGCCTAAATCAAGGTTCCCATCTCAGCACCACGCTAATTTCAACACATTATTCTTATTAGGCCTTCAATCTCATTCCCCACAGAAACCGTAATTCATGGAAATATGTAAGAGATGGACTTGAAGCAAAGAACAAGGACAGGACAAATCACGCTAATTTAATTTACTTGGTTAATTACATTTCATATCTCATTCATTTGAGATATACAGATGAGGAAAATTCATATGGACACAGACATTGAAAAGCCAAAAATAAAGTCATGAGCTGTTTCATCTTCTGGTTGTACAGAAAATGGAAGTGAGAAAAGGAGAGAGAGAATGTGTTAGTTAGCAGATGCTGCAAGGGGACAGGAAAAATACAGTTTGTTCCTTCTGTAATGTCTCTGACCTTATCTTCCCCTTTTCCACACTCTTCCATAATTATTTTGGTGTTCCTAATTCTACTGCTACATTTTCCCATTCTCCTTTTTATTTTGCTCCACAATCCAACCTTCTTCAATAGCAGGTTCCTTGGGCCACATTCCTGATGCCCACTGAAATATTTTAGTTAATTACCACAGGGAGACATATCTGACTTCGAGTTCCTAGAGCTACAGCCGAATCCATCAGAAGTAGGGTATCTCTAACTTACACATGTGATCCTAAGGAGCTGCTCCAACAAGCAGGATTTCCTACTTTTTCTTCCTGGAGTTAACAACATTTAAAAAAAAAAAACACGGATCTGCCAGTTCTGTGCCACCCAGAGCTTCAAATCCTAATTTTATTGCTGTGTTGTATCTTGAGAGCAGCTGTGAATGGTTGAGAATCTGGGCCTCTATCTTCACACATCCAAATCTGTCTTTGAATCTCACTTCTTCAAAGAATCTCTCCTTACTTTTTTCAGCATTGACAAGTTCCAGGTGCCTTCATCCTCTTCTCCAATATCTGCTTCTCATCTTCAGAGTTTTTCTGACTTTGGAAATGGACTAATCCTCATCAGCAGTCACACACAGTAGCAAACATGGTCATAAAATGATGTTCTTCAAGGTATCAGCCAGCAGCCAGATGTGAAACTTCACAGAGGCAGATTGCCACATTGCTTCAGCTAAATCACAAATAATTAAGTCCTGCGTTCTTGCAAAATCACAAAATTATCACCTAGAGGAGACCACAGTGCCCATGACCCTTCAGAAAAGCCTGGATAGAACACTGGGAAGTTCACCCAGAGTTGGAACCCTGTACCAGTAGATAATGGCATGACTGAAACCTTGTAAGGGCGTCTGCACATCCTCTGCAACCAACAGTGCCCACCCTCCCATGTCCAACAAGAGCAGTATAATCATAGAATCATAAATCATAGAATACCAGGTTGGAAGAGACCT
>NW_009969425.1:0-2035 GCF_000747805.2 Chaetura pelagica | reverse complement strand
AAGTCGTTGATGAAGATGTTGAACAACACCAAATAACCAAAAAGTACTGTTACTGCTCATATTGAAATTAAATCTTCTTATAAACTTACCTTGTTTATTTCACATTCATGAAATTATACAATGGCTGCCTCTTTGCTTCTGCATACCTGAGTTAGGAAGCTGGAAGCATAACTACCTTTGGAGCTTGGGGAATTAGGGCTTACCACACCAAGCATACATCTCTGTGAGAGAAAGAGTGCTATGTCTCTCTGTCAAAGTTCTTGAGTTCACCAGGAAGGATAGATTCCTTATAGAAATTAAAGAAATGCCTTATCCATATGATTCATGTAACCTGGAGCTTGAGAAGAACTAGAAGGACCACAGTTCTCCCGTCTCTTTTTTTGAAAGATGCTATTTTAATGCATTTTGCTGACAAGATTACTTTCTTGAGGTTCCAAAACCCCTTCATTCACTAGTGTCATTCTAATACTTCCACGTGTGATGTTCTATATTAAATTCCTCCTCCTTGTTTTTAGTCCCTCCTTTGTAAGCTGTTGGTCTGTTTCCATTTGTAGCTTAGCCAGTCTGTTTAATGAGATGCATAGAACAACACAGCAATGATTGTAGCAAGTACCAGAATCTTCTGTCCTTTCCTTTTTGTTATGAAAACCAAATCAAATTTGTCTACCTTGTTACTGTAGTAAAGTTTTTATGAATCTGTAAGATTTTATAGTATGTCCTATAGATAATTAAGCTGTGGATTTTAATATAATGTTCTCTGGAAGCTCATTCTGCAGTGAAATAGCCATGGCTGAAATGATTCATCTTCAGCTTTTATTCACTTCACAGTTCCATTGCCCCACAGTTATAGCTGTTGCTATTTATGAGTTATCAACCTAGATCTGCCTGGAACCAGTGATGACTCTGGAATATCAGGACAAAGGAGTTAGGAAGCTGAGTAGAGGAAGACATTTTAGAGATGGTGAGGTATATCTACAAGCATTGTAAGTTAAAACATCTGCCTCACCTAGATATAAAATGCATTGCAGTAATAATTTGTAGTAGTAGCAGCAGCACATGGGTCAGTGATAGTGTTCAGCTAGCCTCTCCCTGGTTTCAGTTCATACCATTCTGTTGATGCAGTTTGTGAAACGAAATGTAGTGCACTGGAAGTTTCTATCTAATCTGTTTTTGTCCCTTTCTGACACCCCACTCCCCTGTATAATATTTCCTTTTCAACTATATCTCTGAACATGCACCAGCTCATCTTAATTTCCAAATGTTTTTTCAACTTCATGTTCTAGATGTACATCTGTCTCTCCAAATGCACTTTATTGCAAAACCCACAAGCTTTCTGCTTGTTTTTTAACATTTTCTGGCTGTTTTGTGTCTTTTGACAGTTCTTTGCTGATTGTGTCATTGGCAAATTAAGTTAATATGTTCTTTACTTTCTGTTCCAGTTGAATGTAACATTGAAGTGGGCTTATGTACAGTGATTGTTGCTGCATTCTGCTAAGAAATTATCCAAAATTCAACTGGTAATTGTTATTACCATTTGCTTTGCAGTCTTTTGGCAAGTTTCCCATACCTATGACAGCATTCTTATTCAAACCAACTGAAATAGATTTTTTCAATTAAGACTTTTTTTGGTTCTAGTAGAGGCCTGAAGAGTTAGTATTCCAAATTGTGTGGAAGTTTCCTGGAATAAAATGAGTTCTAAGTTGCATGATCTGGTCTGAGATTCTGAATGCTCCATGTTTCTTGGTCTATTTCTTCTCTCTCTGGACACAAGCCTTGATAGATGATCTGCACAGTACATGTGCATGGGTGATCGTCCAATAGAAGGTTGATGAAGCATTTCCTCCATTAACTAGTATGTTGTGCCATGTTTCTGGTCTACTCTTCAGCAGCAGAGATGCTGAAAGGGAGAGAGGGAGCTAGAGAAAGGAGATTAAAATCTTGTTTTCTCTTGATTGCTTATACTGTGACTTTCTGCAAAGAAGTTGTAAGAAAAGAAAATAAAATTGCCTGGAACTGTTCAAGGCCAGGTTGGATG
>NW_009969424.1:0-2036 GCF_000747805.2 Chaetura pelagica | reverse complement strand
TTTTTTTCCCTTAAGAGCTTCCCAAAGATCAATATTTAATTTATCATAACTGTGAAAGCAGCAGACTGGAGAAAGAAGCAGACAACACCAAGAGAAGGTGAAAAGGAGGAAGCCCTCTCTATTGCCCTGAAACTCCCAGGGACAGAAGGAAAAGCAAAGCTATTCTGGGACTGAGCAGAACAGATAGATATCCAAGGTACAAGAGCTGCAGAATGCAAAGGGGCTTCGAACTTAAACACCCTTGGAAGGGGAGATTCTGCTCACAGCAGACACTGCTGACCCATAAAGGCTTTTAATACAAAATCTTGCTGAGAGGTCCTGCACTGAGCATCTAGACTGCACTGTGGAAAATCTTACAGCCAAGAGCCATATTGTCTGTCTCTGCAAGCAATTAAGCACACAAGGGATCATGCACCAGAGACAACTTAAAATACAGCCTCTTCATTATTACCTCTTCAGGCAGAAGGTGATATGCTTGAAATCTACTTATGCAGATTTTTTTGACATTTTATGAAACAAAATTAAAATAAAGATACGTTGCAGGACATACTCTCTGATCTGCAAACAGAAGAGATATGTGAAGTATTCTGGGTGAGGTTATGCCTGGAATCAAACCTTAGTTCTGCCAAATGTACTGATTTCCTCTCATTTCAGAAATGTTCTTTCAGAACAGAATTAGATTTTGACTTGATGTAAATGATTGCATATAAAAGGTCATATAGGTATGTCCTATTAATATCCTACAGATCCATTCATTACTCCCAGGTCAAGACTTCAAAAGCACTTTCTGGAAAATACTTGCCTTTCCTTTGTAGCTCTATGTTGTTTCTACTTGTTAACTTAAACGAGACATGGGATCTTAAGAGATCCCTGTCATGCTGCTAAGGAGAGAAAAGTTTATAGTATGCACAGATGAGAAGCTCTACTTCTGTACAGAACTTTTTGTCTCTCTGCCCACCCTGTAATCTCATTTAATTTTTCATTTGTAAGTAAACACAACATGAATATTTAAGAAATAAGAACACAATAACAAAACAAGCATTTTTGATACAAATCCAGCTGAAACATTTTCACAGAAATTACTACATAAATTTACAAGTTGATTAATAAGGATCTGGCAAGCAGGAGTAAGCAACTAGTTCTCATTTCATTCCACCTTCAATCCCTCCTACAGAAAGACCCACGGAGGAACAGCTGATTGCCTACAGAGGCCAAATCACTATTTCTCATCTTTGACCTTTCTTTATTACCAGGTAGTTTGTTCAATATTAACTCTTTACTGTCTATGAACACTGGAAAGAACAGACTCTGTGTGCCCAAATGAGCTATTTGAACAGCTCCTCTTTCTGTTACATAGAGAGATTTTGAGGCAGAAAGGAAGAAGGATTTGCCCCACTGAGATTTCTATGCGCAACATGGAAAATAAAATACACAATTTTGCACTGCTAGGAGTCTGTCTCCAAGAGACAAGGAAGACAGGTGGACTACACATTTCATTAGTGTAGTCTTGCATCCTCTATCACATTCCATTAAAAATTAAGACAAGGAATTAGCAGCTGCATAACAAAATCATCAGGCTACTGCTATCCATTGTTAGAGCCAGAAGGAACTTCTACTTGAATATGAGTTTTCATTACCATTACAGGATCAGATTGGTAAAAACAAGGCAAAAATGGTTGGTCTTGAATTCTGTCAATCCCATCCATCTCACTATTTCAAAGCAAAACCTTTGAAAGTGTTTATCTTTAAGAGATGAAATTTCCTAAGGGAAAACTGGGGGAGAGTGATGCAAAAGAGTTGTATGAAGTGATTTTAGGAAGGGGGGTGGGGAAAGGAAGAACAGGAAAGGAACAGTTTAATGTTTCTAACCTTTCCCTAAGTATATAGTAGAAAGGGCTCTCAAGGTGAGTCACTGTGTGGGTGATTGGCAGAGTGTCGCTGAGTGAAGGAACAGCAGGGGCAGAGGTAGATTACTTGAACTCACGTAAAGAGGAATTACTACACAGCAACAGCTCTCTTACTGGTACTACTGCCTT
>NW_009969423.1:0-2036 GCF_000747805.2 Chaetura pelagica | reverse complement strand
GAGCCTGCTCTGTCTCAAACCTGAGGGGACACACACCATGGAGCTCAGTTGATATGGGTTTTTTTTCTTGTTGTGTCCTTCCTCAATTTGGCATTGTTCTGCTAGGCTCCTTTTATTCAATGTTTGTGCATGGCCCTGTACTGCACAGAGATGTCCAGGCAATGCTGACTCCAGGAAGAGGTGTGCACTTCCCAGATATCACACTTTCTGTGACCAGTGACCTGGTGGAGCAACTTCAGTTGCACAAAGCAAAGAAAAGCCCTAAAACTAGCCTTTCTGTCCATTCTCATAAGAGATCTCAAAGATGTTGGACTTACTTGGTTCTGAAGTCATCAGCTGCCAGCCTGGCATTGTCAATCTGTAAAACGATGTTGGCATTTTCGACAGTTGCAGCAAGAATCTGGGGAGGATAAAAGAAAGTGAAAGAGTGAAAAAGTAGTTCTAAAAACTGGCATGATGCTGCCTGAGTTCAGAAGGACTGGAGCAGCGGGAACCTCCTGCACTTCCACGTGGTGTCTGCAAGCAGAAAGAGGAGATTCTCGTGCTCTGCCTCTCCCCGGCTCTGAGCGAAGGTGCTGCCCTGTGCAGGTGTCACAGCCCAGCGAGGAGAACAAGGGCTGAGGCAGGAGTTCCTTGTGCCCAAACCCTCCTGCTTTCCTAATTAAACCTGGGTGCAAATATTTGCTCTGGGATTTTGAAAATTATTGGCCATTTAATGAACCATAATTTCTGTAGCCACAAGCTAAAGAAAAGCTCTCAGTGAGTTCTGGTGCTTGAGGGAATATCCAAGCCATAATCCAAGCTGTGATGTGAGAGGGAAGGGTCTGCCTCCTTCTGGATCATGAGCAGAGGGTTTCTGTGAGACCCACGACTTCATTGCTCAGATCTGGAGACAGCTTCTGCTTCCATAAGTTTCTGTGCTCCAGATCAGAGCACACCTGATAAGCTGGAATTTGAAAAGAATTTTTGTGTATCCAGGCAAGAGCCCTTTACCCCAAGGTGAAACCCGAGAGAGGGTTAAAGACGTGAAAAATTCAAGGTATGTGACTTCCCCAGGGGTTGACCCCTGAGCTTATTTCTCTGGCATTTATTCTCACCAAGCAGGTATTGTCATTACCCCAGGGCCCACACCTCCAGCCCCTCCAGTGCAGAATGGGCTGACTAAGGATGCAGTCACCTCAGTGTAGGCATTGGTGAAGGACCAAGCAACCAGCTCATGATGAGTAATGTGGGCAGAGGGAGGACAAGGATGGCAGGATAGGAGGGGAAGGACAGATTCTGGTGCTTTTGTTCGAGTTCCTTCGCCTAAAATCAGCCAGGGAGCTGCTAAGAATAAAGAAACAAGCTTGGCCATGATTTCATCTACTGCATTTTAGAGAGGGCACACACCTGACCTCAGCACATCCAAAACCCAGTATGTTCTGCCTCCTGGATTTTCACTTGTGCCTCTTCTCTCAAAGAACAACCATTCCATAGGGCAGTTTTCTTCTTGAGCCTCCTCTCAGGCTAGAAATGATCTGATTTGCAAGTTATTTATGAGAACTGTTTATCATATCATTTGCATATCAGTAGTGATTACTGCCAAAGAGATAACATGTCCCTGCCTGCAGAGTGCTTCATCAGGAGCCTGACAGAGGAGCATACACCTGGGGTAGAAGCAGCATCAAGGAAAAGCAGGAAATGATGAGGGTGGCAGCACGTGTCCTGTGGCACCAGCCTGAGCCAATGTCTGAGCTCTGCCTCCTGCCTCCCTGCCTCTTCTACACTGAAACAGTCAATAGAAAACCTATCTTTGAGCCTTGTGGAGCACATGATCAAGAAACTGCTGTTCATGAATTAGGATTGGGATTTGCAAGCATGCTCTTTCTGTTTTCCCATCTCTGACCAATTATCCATCATTTGTTAACACTCTTTAGCTTTTAGAAACAGGGTTATCTATTTTTAAGTGACTTTATTGAAGATGCCTTGGTAATCACAGCATCCTACCTTGTTCCTGAGCTCCTCAATCGTCCTGTAATAGGGGCTGTAGTCACGGT
>NW_009969422.1:0-2033 GCF_000747805.2 Chaetura pelagica | reverse complement strand
TGTGTATTGGTATCTTAAGCCAGACAAACATGAGTCTGAGTCCCAGTGCTGGCAAAAGCAATCTTCCTTTTTCTGAACTTGTAATAGCGTGTGGGTGAGCAAATGTCATAAGGTGAACCCAAGTTCTGAATTTGCCATCACTCTGTGGTTTTGGAGAGCACAATTTCTGGAAAAATTCTAAGTCTGGCCTGGTTACTGATTACAATTTTTTCAGTCATTGCCATAAGCTGGAAGTGCAAAAGCATGGTGTTTTCTGTATTTTGCTTGAAATGCCCAGAGTTTCTAAAATGAGAGATTGAGGCTTGGCTGACTCACCTCACCATTTCATTTTGCTGAAGGAGATAAATACACTTTCATTTAATTTACTGTGGGAAAGTCTTTAAAAGCTAGGTCCCTTGGCACTTTTGGTGGTAGCAGATTTCTGCACCTGGGTTTTTGGCCAAGGTTACTGTATACTAGCTGTCCCCTTGACTGCCATTCTTCATCCCAGAAGTGACAGAATTTCAGTGATGGGTGAAGTGATGTTTTTGCTTTGACTTAGGATATTTTTGGACACAAAGCCTAAAATAAATGTGAGATATAATTAGACACAGTGCAGAATTTTGTATGTGGGGGAAGGAGTAGAAAATCAGTTTCAACTGGATTTAAAAGAAAGCACATTACTCCATATTTTCTTCCTGCCTTTATATAGGTAACTGTTCAAATTAAAACATTATTTTTCTGGCAGAACTGAACTATCCCTGTCTCGACAGGTCTTAAAATTAGTAGGAAGATCTCTTAATCTCCTAGTGTGCAAATAAAATTAATTTGTTGTCCTCCCTATCTCAGGGATAACACTGGTGAGCTCCAGCTTCCCTGAAAGTGCTATTCATGACTAAATGAAGGGCATCACCTGTGACCAAAGGCCAGACTTACACCTGCTGACAAGGCCTGTGAGGTAGAGCATTGAAACCTGCACCAAGCTCTGAGTTTCTCTCATCTTCTACCTACAGCTTAGATCAGTGTGTGCCTCCACGCCTCCATAGCTTTTACAAACAGGAATGGGAAAGAAGCTTCAGTATTAAAAAGTAAAGGCAAAAATACCAGTTCTCATTGGGTGAAACTGCCGTGTTCTGTAGTCTTGTTTGGGACTGAGCCAAGATTGTGGAATCTGAATATGGTTTTTGACCCTTCTTATAACTACAGAGGAGTAATGGTCCACTGAGTATGTACAGGACTCAGGAGTGGTCCTTGCCCTTTTAAGAGCTACCTGGGTTATTCTGGGTAAATTTCCTATGGAAGTATGCACCAGCTCCCTGCTTGGAAGGAAGGGGTGGAACAGCATCTCTCTAGTCTAGAGAGGTAAGGAAAACTGCACTAAGTATACTGTGCCTTTAGACGCTGATAAAGAGGGAAAAATTAAAGTCTGTATTTAGAGTTTTAATGCTAATATGACTAACATTAACCTCAGATTTCAGCTGAGGTTTTCAGTTGACATCAGTTCCAGCTGCAACACCTGGATCATAGTTTCACTGGAGTTCAGACTGCTTTGCCTTGGGCTCCCTATTCTATCATGGAGACTTCCTCAGTAAGCTCACCCAGGGTCTGCCAGGCTTGCTCCTCTGTCACTGATTTCATACCATGGCTGATGTGATGGTGCAAAGCTGAACAGCTAAATCAGATCTCAAAAGAAAGATTCTAAGTCCTTTAACCATGTCATGCTTATGTCTACATGCTCACATCTGTGGTCTATCTGAAACTCACGCAGTCAATATTTCAAAGCAGTACAAAGAACACATATTTCGCTTTGGTACCATTACTATTAACAGCAAATATAAGTGAGGAAAAAGGGAGGGATACCAAGCACACATGCCTACTATTAACTCTCCCACCTCAGTTTTCTTGTTCTTGCACCTGAATTCAACTTGAAGCATTATTTTGAAAACTTTTCAATGTAACCCCAATGTCACCCTCCCAATATCATATTGTTGGTTCACAGTAGCAAACCAAACACAACCAAACATCCCTTAGCAGGGCCCCATCAGTGTTAGCAG
>NW_009969421.1:0-2036 GCF_000747805.2 Chaetura pelagica | reverse complement strand
CATATAAACTGTAGTAGTATCTAGAAAGGTTAGACGAGATGATCCTTGAGGTCCCTTGCAACCTTGCAGTCTATGATTCTGTGATATATGGGATATGCAAGTACAGAAAGTATTTTAAGTAATTAAATTCCGTTGTTTTACACATGTTAATAGCTACACAATTTAAAGTCTGCCAGTCTAAATTAAAGGAATTTTCCCCAAGCAAATTTTCCACCTACTGCAAACAATACGGCTCTTATGGATGTTCTTAACATATCCCTTGTGGTTGCAGAAATTTAGATCACTGGTAGTGCTGTTCATCTGGCATGCTGTTTTTGTGGCATATTATTCAGCTTTTCTCTGTGTTCTTATTTGTTTAGTTTTAAACTTTCAGTGAAGTCCTGGGCTACGTTCTAAGATGGGAAGAAGCCTCAGTGCCGTAGGGATTCATTTCCGTGGGACGAAAAAAGTTTACACAGTAACCAAGAGATGGCAGTAATGTACTGAGATTTATATATGTATTTTCTTTTTTACCCACAGGAGAGGGACGCCTATCTCCCTTTAGCGGAGAATGCTAGCAAGATGTACTTTGTTATCTCTGACTTGTCCAAAATTAATAACATGTACCGTTTTAGTTTGGCGGCTTTCCTGCGGCTTTTCCAAAGGGCTCTGCAAAGCAACCAGGTACTTTCTCTTTTCCTACAGCTGTTAATGCTGCAGAAGAATCAGCGTGCTTTGATCCTTAGAATGTTTTAGTTGCTGTACACATTTTTAGAAAATGTTGTATTGTAACTCATGATGAAAATTTTAATAAGTAGTAAAGATGAACTGTTGTGTTTTAGATACAATTTTTAATGATCTTACATGACATATAAATTGTAAAGTTGCTGTCTGAAAACAAAGTAACTCTTAGTATTTAATTTCAGTCTTGCTTTTTGCTTAAGGTCTATTAAGAAAAACAAGATTGATTATAATTTTGTTGAGAGTTCATTTAAATAAATTAATGTTCTAATCTGCAAGTAGTGCAATTCTTTCAACAAGGGGTAGAATAAAAGACCTATATTTTTACATGGTTCAGTTACCTGAAGGCAGATCAGAAGTTTATCTGCTTTTACACCATTTGTAAACATGTTGCAACCTATATTGTTGAAAATGTGAATTTTACTTTTCTGTATTCTAATGGCTGATATATTCTTTTTACTGAAGAACAGAATTACTGATTTATCCCTTGTTACTTCACTCTTTAGATCTAAAAACCCTTGCTGAGTAACAATGCATTTTCTTTTTATTCAAGATCTCTAAAATTCACCTTATTTCTCTTTGTTTCCACTTTAAAAAGGCATTCACCAGCCTTTCATCATTTCACTTGTGGATTCCTCTTTATTCTGGCATCTGTGCTTACAACTTTCCTTCAGCTCCAGTCATTACCAGGCACATTGTTCTGACTATGCGAACTTGCCCTCTTTGAAGTTCTTTACCTATTCTTTTCCACAACATGAACTGCTAACTTTTGTTCTTACTTTCACAGTCTTTCATAATTTCTTTTCTTCTTGCCTATTGTGTTACTTAGTTACTCAAAAACTTCTAGTTTTGCCTTCTTTGCTGTTGCCTTTTTTTCTTCTCCTCTATCCAGTTCTTCATTTTTCCCTACCTGACTTTTAGAAACGGGAAATATATTAGTCAAATCAACTTGTGAATCCAAACTGTCTTCCTTTATAACCTCATCTCTTCAAATTGCAGCATGGTAGAAACAACTTGCTTCTGATAAATCTCATACTACCTGTTACCTCCCTTACCTATTTCTTTTTTCTGCCTTTTCTTTCTTATTTTAATGTAGCTCTCTAACTTTTCTCCTGTTATAATTAGTCTTCTAATCTGTAACCTTTGAAGGACAAGGTATATTGACTATATTCTACAATGTTTACTTCAGTTGCACCAAATTTGGCTACAAGTTTTTTGACTACCTTTAATGTCAATTTGTTGTACCCATCATACCTTTTCAATAGTGTTAGATGTAGTAATTAAATGTAGTAATTCAGTACATAAGCAATTTTTTT
>NW_009969420.1:0-2034 GCF_000747805.2 Chaetura pelagica | reverse complement strand
AAAAGGCTTCTCTTTAATAACAAATCAAATAGTTGCAGCATGTACTGCAGTACTGCTGAGATGAGTAATACTGGAGTGATACACGGTGCTTCATTTTTTAAAACACCATTTCCCTCTCAAATGCTTAATGTTAAACTAATATATTCCTTGTCAAAATGTCTTTGCATGTTATTTGGATGGTAATAGTGTGTTGGATTTATTTAACTGTGTGGGATGATGAACTGCATATAATTTGCATTTTGAGAAGTGCATCAAAGGAATTAACATTTATGAAAGTTTTATAACCTTTCAGCTTACTGTCACTGCACAGCTGCCAGTGTTCTCTGCTGCACAAGAACGTTTTGCTCCTCTTAGTAGAGGATGTTTTTAGTATGTCTTGTGAAATTGTATACTATTGTCTTTGGAGAGCTTGAAAAAATAGCCTGTTTTGTTATTTTCACTAAGATTTTTATGTTAACTTCAATGTTGACTTTCTTCTTGCTCTGTTAGGCAGCAGTAAATATATACTGTGTATCTCAGGATTGCTAACAGCATTCCTTTTCTTTGCCAAATGTAAGAATTCCAGATGTATTTCTGTTTTATGTTCAAAGCATCCAGTCATGGAAAGCTTTCTTTCATGCCCATTTCAGAAGCAGATAAGGATGCTTCTTGAAAAATTATTATAAGCTCTTGAATGTAAAGGAATACAAGTCAGTCACACCTTTGAGAAGCAAAGATCTCAGTCCTTTTCCTAGTTCTCCTGCAAATTTTCTGCTAATACTGTACAACTGCTTCATGGTTCTGCATTGTTTGATAAACCTGATTATATAATGATCTACTTCTGCACAGACACATCTCAGGCAAATTCTTAGGCATCTTTCTTCAAGCCAGGATTGAGCTGTAGTGATAGATACACGCATCAGAGGTAATGCAGGTGCAGCACATCTGAGCCACAACAAATATTTAATCCTTATAGCTCCACGTTTCTTCCAGGCTGCAGCCCTATTTGTAAGTGTGAAAGTGAGCTGGATGTAATTCAGTTTGCAAAAACTGGGCCCACAGAAAGAATTGAGATCCTGATTTTACAGATGCAAAAAGAGATGACTTGCAATAAAAAGCTGGGAATTTTAACATTAGATGCTCAGCAGGAGGAAACACTGGCTGTAGAAATTACAAAAAATATGATAGTGTGCAAAGGGTAAAGCAGCAGCAGTGGAACAGGTGATATCATCAGAAGTCCTTTGTATTGTATCTCCTGTTCAGCTCTAAAGACATTTATTAGAATTTGCCATTTTTGTGTTGTTTCCTTCTCAGCTGACCACCTACTGTAAGAATATTTTTCAATATTTAAATTATTAAAATATGTACAAAGAACAGGTTTTATTCTCAAAACTTCTTTGTGCTTAAGCCAGCATTTCGAAGAAGACACTTTCCACACCAGGTACTTGTTGTGAATGTGATACCCTTTTGAGTTTAAACCAGAAGATGCTGCTGTCTCACATTCGCTGCAGAGTGGCCGTGGTTGGCATTTTAATGATGGTGTGTTTGTTACTCTGAGATTGTCAGGGACCTTACTATGAAAATAATTTACTACCTTGCACGTGTTAGCTAAAAAAAACCAAACAGAAAACAAATCCAAAACATCAGCCTGAAAAAGAGCAATATGATACTGCACGTGGTTTTTTATATTCATGCATCTTGTGTTTTTGTTTCAGGAAAGATGTTGGTTTAAGGCGTTTTTTCCCGAAGAGTTTACTAGATTCAGTGAAGGTAATTATAGATCCAGTCAATTCTATACTACTTGAAAAAAAATGTTAGAAATCTGAAAATTGCATTCTCATCCTCACTGTGTAGTCATAAGGGAATTGCTGTGCTGTCTTGGTGAAAACACACCACAGCTGTCTGTCAGCTTAGTAGGATAGAAATCCTCACAGTACAGGTGTGCAACTGGGAGAACTAGGATAGAAATGATTTCCAGGGCCTTGCTGAGTACTGTGAGAGCATTACACCCCTGCCTCTCAAACAACAGTTCAGAAGGGGTCCTCTGGTATCAAC
>NW_009969419.1:0-1992 GCF_000747805.2 Chaetura pelagica | reverse complement strand
ACCTAGGATATTGCAGGAGTTTCTGAAGGGCTTTATTTTCTAATAAAACGTCTCAACATTCTAAAAACAGCAATTAGGTTTATTGGTTTACTTAGTTATCTGCTTTTAGCTACTGGATTTGGAGAGTTAAAACAAGCAAAACAAAACAAAACTAAAATCATAGATGTAAAGGGCTTCAGATTAAGCCATACCTAAATGCAAGCTGACCTGAAAGTCTATGACTTTTGCAGAGCTATGAGATGCACACAGACATACAAGTCCAAACTGGGCAGAGCACCACGTTCTATCCCTAACTTAGGGGAAGATATTCCCAAATGAAAGGGTACTCAGTCCACTCCAGACTGAACATTAGCACCTGTCATGCAAATAGCATGAATGTTTATTTTCAGCAGATCCAGAGTTGAGGCCAGGGACTAACTTGCCTGAGTGCTTTTTGTCACTTATAGAAGATGGGCTCTCCAGCTCATGGCTTAGACAAACACACTGACAAAAACATGCAAAGAACTTTCATACATCTTCCACATATCCTGATACTGTGAAAAGGGAAAAAGTAGCTGTAGGGCTGTGCTCTAAAATGGAATGATGGCTGCAGGTAATGGTGATTGGGTTGATAAAAACGTGGACTGAACAGCATCATATTGTACAATACTTCCCAAGGTGTTGAGGGTGATAAAATAATATGTGTCCTTCAAAAGCAACACAGTCATTGCTACGCTGAAAGCAGCATTTTCATTGTACAATACAAAGTAGTAAGAAAAAACAACGGTCCTAAATAATATTAAAAATGTTAGAACAGCAATTGAAAAGGAAAACCATCTTCCAGGAAAGCTGAATGAATAGAGGGTAATAGCAGAAATTGATTTTTCCTGGAGAAAGATTTCTCAAAACTCAACAACATTTCTAAGAAAGCATTCAAGAAATACTTTATTTTTGACCTAGCTACACACTGATTTGGGTACAGAGACTGACGGAACATGCTGCATATGGGGCTGCAGCCTACACTGGAGCAGAGATGTACAGATGGAGCAGAGAGGAATTTGAACAGCTATGCAGTGCTACTGACACTGTTCAGGAACTGTTCTGTTACTGCAGTGTTTAGGAACGCAGAAGTATAGAAATAATGCTTCTTTTCTTAGGCAGGAAAGTGGCATTAAAAAGGAGAATAGCCTAGTAAACACCTTTCCTTTTCACCATTATCTTCTACAAAATCTGGCTTAATTTTTATAAATTCTTGCCTTATTTCTATTTCTTTCAAGCATTTTTATTTTCCTTTTGGTTACATAATACCAAAGTTGTTTTCTCTTTTCTGTTCAAATGAAGTTATACCATCAAAATCTTAGAACTGACTGAAGCATTTTGGAAACTTTATAGTATCACCATTTATAATCCTGCAGACCTCTGTGTGTTAGTGAACAGGTACTAGTGGTGTTTATTAAATCATGTACTTCATACGCTAATCTGGAAGAAATCAATCATACAATGGAAAGCTCAGAGCATTGATTTGAACAGAGAAAGTAATAATGCTGCAGAAGCATATATCAAACACACATAATAGAGCCAGACATAAAAAGCTACTGTTTTCTTATTTACAGCCTTATTTTTGGATATGCTGTTTCCCCTGAGTGCAACACTGAATATACACGGAAAATTAAGACGCGCTTCTGCACCCTTTTCCCTGTTATAAATGGTTCAGACTGACTACTGAATTATTAAATGAAATAATAAATTAGCTAAGAGTAGAGACAACAATTTTCTCATAAAGTGAAATGCTAAAGCAACGTAACTGATCCTGTTCCCATATTGAACTGGTAATAATACTAATGACAACTTCTCAAGTAACATTTATACATAATAATACGCACACACTAAACACAATAATTGATGTAACATTTTAACAATTAGAAACTCTAAAGAAAGAAATTATAGTTCAAATGCTAATTGATGCTGAAATGCTTTTCTTATATAATTTAAATTGAGAAAAAAAAAAAAAAA